>NC_059433.1:63198025-63528466 GCF_021028975.2 Sphaerodactylus townsendi
GCCCTTCCCCCCCTCACAACAAACCCCCTGTGAGGTAGGTGGGGCTGAGAGAGCTCTGAGAAGCTGTGACTAGCCCAAGGTCACCCAGCTGGCGTGTGGGGGAGTGTACAGGCTAATCTGAATTCCCCAGATAAGCCTCCACAGCTCAGGCGGCAGAGCGGGGAATCAAACCCGGTTCCTCCAGATTAGATACACGAGCTCATAACCTCCTATGCCACTGCTGCTGAATAAGGATTCTTCTTTGGGCAATGTGCCCTTCACACTTTTATGTAGGGTTGCCAGCTCTGGATTTGGAAATACCTGGAGATTTGGTGGCCGGGGTGGGGGGGGTGGGGGGGTGGAGCCTACAGAAGGTGAGGTTTGGGGAGGGGAAGTGCTTCAATGGGATGTAATTCCAGAGAGGTCACATTCCAAAGCTGTTGTTTTCTCCAGGGAAACGGATCTCTGTTACTGAGAGATCACTTGTAATACCAGGAGATTTCCAGCCACCCCCTGGAGGTTGGTAACGGCAACCCCAATCATAGCTTATAGTGTTTTTGAACCTGTATCCATCCAGTTTGTTACACCATACTCCAATAGTTGCAATGCTCATTTTCGCTTTATTTGCATACTATATTTGCCCTGGAAAATGGACACCTTTTCCAACATTATTTTTATTAATAAATTGGCTTGATAGGGAATCCGCCAAGTTTTATGGGGAAAAGGGAATCCCATTCCACTCCCTTCCCTTCCCCCTCCTGCTTATGTTCACCCTGATTGTCATCTTTCTTACTGGTGTCTGCTTTCCCTACTACTGTGATGTCAAATACCCTTTGGGGTTGCTATAGCAACCCCAAAACGCAGCCAGGAATCCGTTTCCCCCTCCAAATCTATTCTGTTAATGTTCAATTGATGGCTTACCACCAAATGAGTTTTTTAAATAAGGCTTTTTTTCTTCAAGCCTGAGAGATTCCCTGGGTTGGCAACATGCATAATTCATAGCTGAGGCTAACCCCCTTTGAACAGATCTATCTATAGAGATTATAATGATCTAATAATGATATTTGTAAATGGCAGATCCTGGTTATATAAAATACCCTATGCATTGCGCGCCATGGAGAAAAACATGTTTAAGAACAGCGAAAGAACGATCAAGACCATCAAGAAGATCACCAGGCAGAAATTATTCACAGCGAGAGATAGTTTCGAATCCAGTAGCATCCCAGAGACCCACAAGATTTCCAGATTACAGACTGCTTTTTATGTATCTGTCTACTGCTGCAAGGACATGGTATGCACAGAAATGGAGAGATAATAATAAAATACCAACAAAGGAAGACTGGAAATTGAAGGTCACGGAATACTCAGAAATAGCAACGTTAGCAGCTTCCCGAAGAGACAGCAATACAAAGAAAACAGGAACCTTTTGCAGACTATCCATTGAAACATATGGTAGTAGAGAAATAATCGCAGGATTTGAGATCTAAAAGAAAACAGCAGCGTGTATTAGAATATTAGTAATGGTATGGAGTGTATTTGGCCGTTTCCGCCCGGTCGAAATATCCTGGGTTGAGCAAGAAAAATATCCCTGTGCAGCTGAGAATTCCGCACGGTTACCAGTGCTAAAGCGGGCCTGCCCCGGTGTTGCCCCGCAATATTTACCTTAGTCTGGGATTTTCAAAAATTGCCAGTTTGGAGGTTCTTTTTAAAAAATCCCAGTGACACCCTACTTGTGCCTTTCGCTATACCACAGCGAAACCAATCTCAGTGAGGAAGGGCCGCCCAAGGCCACCCAGTAGGGAAATGTAGGGAGTCTTGCTGGAAATGGACATCTGGTTCCCTGGATAAGCCTCTGCCACTCAAGTGGAGGAGTGGGGAATTAAACCTGGTTCTCCAGATTAGAATCCACCAGCTCTTAACCACTACACCACGCAGGATCTGTGAACTGCCATTGCTTTCCTCTACAAAGTCTTCCCTGGTGGTCTGCCATCAAACTATCAACCATGTTTTGCTTCCGAGGCTAGTTTATATCATGTTTGCTTCCCTCTTTTATCAGCAATAAGTGCCTATAAACTAAGGTGACCAGATGGTCACTTTTGTGAACCGGGACGGGCGGGCGAGCAGCCACCCGCGTGTGTGCGCGCATGTGCACGCAGCCGCAGGAGCACACTGCCTTCTGGGGTGCTCCCGTTTCCCGCCCTGTGACAGGGTGGGAAACAGGAGCGCCCCAGAAGGCCGTGCGCTCCTGTGGCCGCATGCGGGAGGCTGCCACACTGCCTTGCGCCCCAGAAGGCAGTGCAGCAGCCTTTCAAAAACCAGGACACTTGAAAAAACCCACGGGACGTGGGACAAATTGTTTTAAGGCGGTACTGTCCTGCCAAAAGCGGGACGTCTGGTCAGCCTACTATAAACCCCCATGGGAAGGTCATTCCACAGTTGTGAGATGATTATGAAGATGACATATGGCTGGATTGTGGCCAACCATGCTACTCAAAGGGAAGGCACCACAGAGAAGCTTTGGTCTGCAGAATTTTATTGTGTCCCTCTTTTTGAGCCGATTTGAAATATCAGCTGCATACACCACAGGGAGTTAATAATCCGTTAGGGAGTGTTTGAGTCTCCTAGAAGCAACACCTACGCAACCGTGCCACTCTTCCTTAAGGTGTAGCTTTAAAAGTTGTGTAGGTGTAGCTTCTTGGAGATGCTATATACCTGTTGTTCTCTAACAACACCAACAACAAAAGAGTGTGTGCTTTCAGCACACTAAATTCTGTGCTGTCACTACTTTATCTTAACAACAATGCTACTGTGGAGGTAAGGTCTCATTCAGACACTCTGCCTTTTAATGCCCTGTTGCTTCTCTTGCAACAACTTTCCCAAAAGCTGAATAAAAGAGGGAGTGGGGTGGTGCCACAAAGATCAACACATTCAACCAGGTATAATTTTCCACAGACTACAGTTCGTCCCATGGAAGCTTGGTATTTCCTGTTTCACATGAGGAATTTTGAGAAGCCATAATAGTTTCGTCAAAACATTTTTCAGGGAGCGGATTATCACTATAGTACTTCTGATTTTGCTTCACATGGTCTCCAGAATTTAGCATGCTGCGCTAGGAAGACCTCAAAATGCTCAGATACAGCTCCATACCCTGTATGCAGCAGTGGCGTAGGAGGTTAAGAGCTTGTGTATCTAATCTGGAGGAACTGGGTTTGATTCTCCGCTCTACCACCTGAGCTGTGGAGGCTTCTCTGGGGAATTCAGATTAGCCTGGGCACTCCCACACACGCCAGCTGGGTGACCTTGGGCTAGTCACAGCTTCTTGGGGCTCTCTCAGCCCCACCTACCTCACAGGGTGTTTGTTGTGAGGGGGGAGGGGCAAGGAGATTGTAAGCCCCTTTGAGTCTCCTGCAGGAGAGAAAGGGGGGATATAAATCCAAACTCCTCCTCCTCCTCCTCCTCCTCCTCCTCTTCTTCTTCTTCTTCTTCTTCTTCTTCTTCTTCTTCTTCTTCTTCTTCTTCTTCTTCTTCTTCTTCTTCTTCTTCTTCTTCTTCTTCTTCTTCTTCTTCTTCTAAAAATATATGGGGTGACCTTGAGATGTCTACTTTTTTTATCTGTCTTAAGAAGAAGTATTGGACAAGAGTTTGGTTTTTATATCCCACTTTTATATCCCAAAAGTACAGTAAATAAGATTCATGATGCGGCACAATTTCAAGCCTGGACTTAAGAACATAAGAACATAAAAACAAGCCAGCTGGATCAGACCAGAGTCCATCTAGTCCAGCTCTCTGCTACTCGCAGTGGCCCACCAGGTGCCTTTGGGAGCTCACGTGCAGGAGGTGAAAGCAATGGCCTTCTGCGGCTGCTGCTGCTGCTCCCGAGCACCTGGTCTGCTAAGGCATTTGCAATCTCAGATCAAAGAGGATCAAGGTTGGTAGCCATAGATCGACTTCTCCTCCATAAATCTGTCCAAGCCCCTTTTAAAGCTATCCAGGTGAGTGGTCATCACCACCTCCTGTGGCAGCATATTCCAAACACCAATCACACGTTGCGTGAAGAAGTGTTTCCTTTTATTAGTCCTAATTCTTCCCCCCAGCATTTTCAATGAATGCCCCCTGGTTCTAGTATTGTGAGAAAGAGAGAAAAATTTCTCTCTGTCCACATTTTCTACCCCAGGCATAATTTTGTAGACTTCAATCCTATCCCCCCTCAGCCGCCTCCTCTCCAAACTAAAGAGTCCCAAACGCTGCAGCCTCTCCTCATAGGGAAGGTGCTCCAGTCCCTCAATCATCCTTGTTGCCCTTCTCTGCACTTTTTCTATCTCCTCAATATCCTTTTTCAATATCCTTTTCTTGATTCTTTTCTTGACTTCTTGATTCTGTTCTGACACTCTAACTACTCTTCTATGCCAGTTAAATTAACTGGTGTGGCGGGGGTATTCGCAGGTGGGATAAAGGGAAAAAGCCATCTTCTATGTAGTAGGGTTAAAAAGCTGATGGAACTGAGATCATTTCTGCATTGTCTAAATATCCTGGGTTGAGAAAAAGAATTATCCCTGTGTGGCTCACAAGTTTGCACAGTTCCTGGTCCTAAAGTGGGTTTTTGCCCTGTGATATTTCCCTCAACAGGGTATTAAAAAATCACTAAATTGGCAATTCTTTTCAGGAATCCTGGGGTGAGCCCACTATTGTGCAAACACCATGGGAGCAGGATCAGTATATTTTTCCGGCCCAGCCGCCTGATCTCCCCACCTGATGTTCATTCAAGCTGCCACTCAAAAGCATCAGAATGTGGGACACTGGGCATGCTCAGATACACTTGCAATGTTAATACAGATGTCCCAGGCTCGTGCGAAAGAAATTGTAGGTTTTTTTCCCGGTCATCAGTGGATTCCTTCAAAAAAAAAAATGGGTAGCCATGCAAAGGGAGAAACCAGGATAAAGCAGACCTGGATTTTAAGAAACCGGTTGTAACCAGGTATGATTGTGCTGTGTGGAAATGTGATGGGATTTGGCAAGTGCCAGTCAAACAGTCCAGTAATGAAGGAGTTAATCTTGTGCATGCTAATTAGTTAGTGAGGTCAGAAGTCAGTCATCAGGTAATTTACCCCTATTGCCGGCCTGAGATACATTCAGGTCTGCATGTAGACAATAGGTATATAATCTTTGTTACTCTCTGCACATGCTCTCTAGTAGCTTTTTAGCCATGTGATAGCCAAAGTTGAAGCTAGACTCAGGAGTCTGCAACCTGTGGCTCTCCAGATGTTCATGGACTACATTTCCCATCAGCCCCTGCCAGCATGGCCAATTGGCCATGCTGGTAGGGGCTGATGGGATTTCTAGTCCATGAACATCTGGAGAGCCACAGGTTGCAGACCCTGCTAGCTGATGGAGCTAGCCGGATAGAAAGATACTTGTTTTTACTCCCAAGTTTACCTTTTCCTTATTTTATAGATAGCAAACTCTATTTTCAGTAAGCAACTGTCTCTGCCTCTTTACTGCGCGAACTCTGCATATATAAGCCGAGTGATATAATTATCACAACTAAGAATCACTTCAAAATGGCCAGAGTCACAGTTTAAAGGCCCAATCCAGCAGTGTGGGGGGGGGATACAAATGGACCCCAGGATGTGGAATGGACTTGCACTGTTGAATGTACCGTCTCCTGGGTGCTTAGCCAGCAAGGGAGTGAAAATGATGGTCGTGGAAGCCACTGTGCTCCGGGATTCCTAAACACCATCCTGGGTACCATGACAGTGTTCTTGCGCTGCAGCCAATCCTGTTGGCACAGCTGGGGGTGGGACAGAGGTGTTCCCAGAGGTAGAGACAATGTTAGTTGGCTTCAGTGGTGGGATCCAAAAATTTTAGTAACAGGTTCCCATGGTGGTGGGATTCAAACAGTGACGTAGTGCCAGTGGAGCTGGGCAGGGCATGACGGGGGCGTGGCCGGGCATTCTGGGGTGGGGCATTCTTGGGCGGGGCTGTGGCAAGGACGCAGCCGCTGCGCTGGTCCTCGGGCGGGAAATGAATGCACGCAGGCGCAGGCTGCCACGCACGCCGGTGCACCTCCTGCTAGACTACTTCAAGTTCTGCGCGCTACTGCTGAAAGCGGAGGAGGGGCGTAACGAAGGCAAAAATCACGTGGCAAAATCACCCATTAGTAACCCCCTCTCGGCACACACAAATAATTAGAAACCTACTCTCAGGAACCTGTGAGAACCTGCTGGATCCCACCTCTGGTTGGCTTCCACGGGGCTTCCAGTCTAGGAAAACTGCCCTCTCTGACCTCGGACATACAACATGAAAAATGTTCCCTTTTTCCTCTATGGGAATTTTTCGGCAGCTGTGGGGGTTTTTAAACCATTTTTTGCCTTGCCGCGTCTCTGGCAGTGTGGCGGTGCGGCTATGGTGCCTTCCCTGGTCACCGCCCGCTCTGGATCGGGCTGCCCGAAAAACCAGACCAAGAGCCAACCAGAGCAGCAGTGAGACACACTTTCGACTAGGAAGTGCTGGCGATAAATCAGCGCAGCAAGAAACGTGAGTGTAAACATTTAATGTGATGCAATTATGCCTTGTTGAGAGAAAATCACTTCTGGACTGAATCCCAGCATATGAATCTCAGATTTATGAAGGAATTCTAACTCTGCAGTCTTTGGACACTGGTTTTTATTTGTTTGTGTTTACAAGAAAGGCATCTCAGAGGCATTCGCCAGAAGAAGAAGAGTTTGGATTTATACCCCACTTTTCTCTCCTGTAAGGAGACTCAAGGTGGCTTACAAGCTCCCTTCCCTTCCTCTCCCCACAACAGACACCTTGTGAGGTAGGTGGGGCTGGGAGAATTCCAAAGAACTGTGACTAGATCAAGGTCACGCAGCAGGAATGTAGGAGTGCGGAAACACAGCTGGTTCACTAGATAAGCCTCTGCCACTCTGGTGGAGGAGTGGAGAATCAAACCCGGTTCTCCAGATTAGAAAACACTTCGTCACACAACGTGTGATTGGTGTTTGGAATATGCTGCCACAGGAGTTGGTGATGGCCACTAACCTGGATAGCTTTAAAAGGGGCTTGGATAGATTTATGGAGGAGAAGTCGATTTATGGCTACCAATCTTGATCCTCCTTGATCTGAGATTGCAAATGCCTTAGCAGACCAGGTGCTTGGGAGCAACAGCCGCAGAAGGCCATTGCTTTCACATCCTGCATGTGAGCTCCCAAAGGCACCTGGTGGGCCATTGCGAGTAGCAGAGAGCTGGACTAGATGGACTCTGATCTGATCCAGCTGGCTTGTTCTTATGTTCTTATGTCACCCAGCAGGAATGTAGGAGTGCGGAAACACAGCTGGTTCACTAGATAAGCCTCTGCCACTCTGGTGGAGGAGTGAAGAATCAAACCCGGTTCTCCAGATTAGAATCCACCTGCTCTTAACCACTATACCACACTGGCTCTCACCAGAAGGTTCTGGGGGAAATAAACTCGCCTGAAGGAGATCCGATGCTCCTCAGCAACAGTTTTTGCTCAGGTATGATTGATAAGTGCCCACAAATTTC
Source organism: Sphaerodactylus townsendi (assembly GCF_021028975.2). Taxonomy (NCBI): domain Eukaryota; kingdom Metazoa; phylum Chordata; class Lepidosauria; order Squamata; family Sphaerodactylidae; genus Sphaerodactylus; species Sphaerodactylus townsendi. The sequence goes on from NC_059433.1 coordinate 63,205,548, forward strand.
CCCTTGAAGTCATGGAAGGGGAAAGGGGTATACGGTTGCCCTATCCAGGATGAGAAGCTCCTCGAGTTTCAGGGGTACAGCGTGGAGAGGACAGGGACCTCAGTAGGGTACAAGGCCACACAGTCCACCCTCCATAGGATCCATTTTCTCCAGGAGAAGTGATCTCTGTTGTTTGGAGATCAGCTGAAATTCTGGAGATCAGCTGTAAAGTCCCTCCTGGAGGCTGGTGGGGGAGCAAGCTTGTTTTCAGCTGCTCCAGAGACTAGGACCTTTGGCACTCCAGATGTTATGGACGACAATTCCCATCAGTCCCTGCCAGGATGGCCAATTGACCATGCTGGAAGGGGCTGATGGGAATTGTAGTCCATAACATCTGGAGTGCCAAAGGTTCGCCACCACGGGACTAGGACAAGGAGTCGTGGGTTCGAGGTGAAGGAAAAGAGATCCCACCTAAACATCAGGAGAAACTTTCCTGACCGTCAGGGCTGTTGGACAGTGGAACGCACTCCCTCGTAGGGTGGTGGAGTCTCCTTCTTTGGAGGTTTTTAAAGAGAGGCCGGATGGCCGTCTTCCAACTCTATGAGTCTATGAAGAATTGCTTTAAAAGGGGATTAATTCAAAACATTTTGAGGCTGCAAATATAGGGTTTGGGGTAAAAAAAAAATGCCGAACTTCATGGGGGAAACATTTTACTTCCTGCCTCAAAACGTTTTAAAACCTTTGCGTGGAAAGAACCCATGTTATGCCTGGCGGGTCCCTGAGACAGGTGGGCTGTAAACGACATCAATAAATAAGTAAACCCACAAATAAATAAATACTCCTCAATGATGACAAATGCTGGTTGGATCAGCAGTATCTTTGCTCGTGATCCCTGGCCCCTCAATGATACGGCTGGCCTCCATCCGGAGGCCAGAGCTTTTACAGCTCTGGCCCCTGCCTGGTGGAACGCTCTCCCTCCAGCTATGCGAGCCCTGCGGGATCTTAATGAGTTCCACAGGGCCTGCAAGACCGAGCTGTTCCACCGGGCCTTTGGGGAGAATGGCCGCTGATGGCCCCCCCCATAACATCGGTGGATTCTCCCGCCCCCTCCCCCACAGATAGATAGATATCTATTATTACGGCCTTTTGGCCAGCCAATAGTTTAAAATCAGAGTACATGTGAATACATAGCACTCCACTTATACAAAAATATAATATAAATTAAAATCCATTATAAAATCTATTAATAAATAACATTAGCTTCAGGCATTATTACAGTCCTCATCACACAGTGCAGCTCTTTGTTTTAATAAGGAACTACGCTTGTTGTGCACCAGTATACAAAATTTAGCTACCTTCTGGGAAATGGCAGAAACACGATCTTCTAATAATATTCTTACAGAATTCGTATCTGAGTTATCTATGAATGGATATACATGACGTGTTAACAATGGTTGGATCAACAGCTTCCTTTCACCTTCATGTAACTTGCAATGCAGTAAGATATGTGACATTGAGTCTACTTCCCCTGAGCCGCACACACAGGTTCTCCTGTGCCTTGGAATATTTTGGAATCGTCCCATCAGATTAGCTGACGGGAAGGCATCGAAGCGAGCCCTAGAAAAAGCCCATCGGCTTCTTGCTGATGTTATTACAGATAGATAAGGTGCAGCTCCCCCCCTCTTTTAGGGGATTCCATAGTAGGTTGCCATCTGCTGTACTTGGTATTTGGAAGCTGCATTTTAATGGGGTTTGGTTTTAATGTGCAGAGAGCCATAATTATTATTTAATTAATTTCGGTATTTATTGATCTTATTCTGTGCTCTATTTGTGTATCTTGTTGTTCACTGCCCTGAGCCCTCCTGGGGAGGGCGGTATACAAGTATTATTATTATTATTATTATTATTATACACATTACAGCATAGCACAAGTGTCTGGAATTCATCTCTGAATATCGAGTCCTTCCCAAGGACCTAGGATATTAGAGGTATTTGCGTAGAATATGTGCAGTTCCTAGAAGTGCTGCTTTCTGCAGCATGTGGACTGATGTTCTGTCTAAGTTTAGGCTTTCCAGATGTTTTTCAAGATTTCTTGGGATTCCTCCTAGAGCACCGACTACTAGTGGGATTACTGTTGTTCTTTTTTGCCACAGTCGTTCGACTTCAATTTGTAGGTCCTTGTATTTTGTGATCTTTTCCAGCTCTTTGTCCTCTACCCTGCTGTCAACTGGCACAGCAACATCTATGATCCAAACATGTTTTTTCTCTACCACTGTTATGTCTGGGGTGTTGTGTGCCAGGTGTCTGTCTGTCTGTATTTTAAAGTCCCAGAGTATTATTATTATTATTATTATTATTATTATTATTATTATTATTATTATTATTATTATTATTATTATTATTATTATTATTATTATTATTATTATTATTATTATTATTATTGTTATTGTTATTGTTATTGTTATTGTTGTTGTTGTTGTTGTTGTTGTTGTTGTTGTTGTTGTTGTTGATGATGATGATGATGATGATGATGATGATGATGATGATGATGATGATGATGATGATGATGATGATGATGATGATGATGATGATGATGATGATGATAATGATGAGCTGTTCAGAAGATCCTGGTGCATACCATTTAGGGAGGTGATTGGTACAGCTTGGCTGGAACGTAACAAACCATTTACATGGTTTACATTTACCGGAGCAGGAGTGGCGTAGGAGGTTAAGAGCTCGTGTATCTAATCTGGAGGAACCGGGTTTGATTCCCGGCTCTGCCGCCTGAGCTGTGGAGGCTGATCTGGGGAATTCAGATTAGCCTGTGCACTCCCACACACGCCAGCTGGGTGACCTTGGGCTAGTCCCAGCTTCTCGGAGCTCTCTCAGCCCCACCCACCTCACAGGGTGTTTGTTGTGAGGGGGGAAGGGCAAGGAGATTGTAAGCCTCTTTGAGTCTCCTACAGGAGAGAAAGGGGGCATATAAATCCAAACTCTTCTTCTTCTCTTCTACATCTAATTGCTACTTTCAAACACTGCAAGTTAAATGTATTTGCAGCAACATTTTCCACATCCCTCCTCACAGTTTGGCTTAATGATGTCCCATAACCATTTCTGATTAACCACGAAGCATCATTTTCACCAAAAGGAGACATCTATCAAGCTTATGCACATGTACGTGCCCCAAACACAGGATCCCAAGGGGATCCTTTTAGGCTTTGTAAATACAGGCATGCAAAGGATTCGAACGCCTCTAGAGAATCAGGGAAGGAGACAGATGCTTCACCAGATGGCAAAATCGCAGTCCTAAAACAGGAATACTCAGTGGCCGAGAAGAGAAAAGAGGTAGCTTGCAAGTCCAAATCAGTTCTAGGCCGTTTCAGACAGCCAAAAGACAGTGGGAGTTCTGAGTCATCTTACTATATAATTGAGCATCGTGTTCCCGATGATGAGCCAGAAAAAGTGAGGGCTGCTGTGAAGCGTAGTTCTCAGTTGTCCAGGAGGGAGCAGATTCACCTCCTTCTGGAGGGGCAAGGACTACACTTCCCAGCAGCCCTTGCAAAGGCTGCCACTGTGCGGAATGGCTCCCCCTCCACTCTGGAAGGTGGCTGCGTGCTTTGTGCAGGCCCTTTCCGCTTCCAGCCCATCGCCATGCACTCACGGCTTGGGGGCGGGGTTGGCACAGTGGTTGGCTATCCTTTCCTCTCCCCAACTTAGCTGTCTAAACCAAGGCCTGTTTGGGGGGTGGTGAGCCTTGAAAAGGAAGGAAAGTGCTTGCTCCCCTCCTCCCACCATGGTGTGCTCCTCCGTACCAGGACGACATCCTGGCTTGTAGTGAACTTTGAAGAATCTCCTGCCTGGGAATACTGGAAAAACTCTGTCCAGCTGCACTTGAACTGGGAGAGCCTGTTTGCAAACTGGGGGGGGCTGTCTATATGCATGGGGGGGAAGTATAATAAAGGAGAGCCCATTTTCAAAGTTAGGGAAGCATATCTCTGGGAGCAACAGTGGCGTAGGAGGTTAAGAGCTCGTGTATCTAATCTGGAGGAACCGGGTGTGATTCCCAGCTCTGCCGCCTGAGCTGTGGAGGCTTATCTGGGGAATTCAGATTAGCCTGTGCACTCCCACACACGCCAGCTGGGTGACCTTGGGCTAGTCACAGCTTCTCGGAGCTCTCTCAGCCCCACCTACCTCACAGGGTGTTTGTTGTGAGAGGGGAAGGGCAAGGAGATTGTAAGCCCCTTTGAGTCTCCTGCAGGAGAGAAAGGGGGGATATAAATCCAAACTCCTCCTCCTCCTCCTCCTCCTCCTCCTCCTCCCTCCCTCCTCCTCCTCCTCCTCCTCCTCTTCTTCTTCTTCTTCTTCTTCTTCTTCTTCTTCTTCTTCTTCTTCTTCTTCTTCTTCTTCTTCTTCTTCTTCTTCTTCTTCTTCTCTGTAGATTTGGGAGGAGGATCTGAGAAAGGAGAGCCCATTTGCAAAATTAGAGCTGTCTATCTTCAGGGAGAGGAGCCACGTGGCGTAGGGGTTAAGTGCTTGCACTGCCACTCACACGGTCAGGAGTTCGAGCCCCCTGTGCGTCGGATATCCTGGCAGCTGGCTCATGGTCAACTCAGCCATCCATCCATTTCTTGGTCCGTAAATGAGTCCCTAGCTCATAGCTAGGGGGTAAAGAATAGCCGGGGAAAGCAATGGCAAACTACCCCACAAAGAGGCTTGCCTATAAAATCACTGCTTGCAGGGTTGAACACGACTGAAGGGGAAACTTTACCTTTACTTTTATCTTCAGGGAGATTTGGGGGGAGGAATTTGGGGCGGGTGGGTTTTGAGAAGGGGAGGGACCATATTGCCGTAAAGTACACCTTCCATAAAGTACAGTAGGGTTGCCAAGACTTCCCTGGCTACTGGTGGCGGATGAGGGGATGAGGATGGGAAATGCCTGGAGATCTAGGAAAAAGAAGAAGAGTTAGATTTATATCCCCCCTTTCTCTCCTGTAAGGAGACTCAAAGGGGCTGAAAACCTCCTTCCCTCCTTCCCTCCTTCCCTTCTCCTTCAAACACCCTGTGAAGTGGGTGGGGCTGAGAGAGCTCCAAAGAACTGTGACTAGCCCAAGGTCACCCAGCTGGCGTGTGTGGGAGCGCACAAGCCAATCTCGTTCAACAGATAAGCCTCCACAGCTCAAGTGGCAGAGCGGGGAATCATGCTCTTAACCACTACACCAGGGGTAGGGAACCTGTGGCTCAAGAGCCACATGCGGCTCTTCTGCCCTTGCACTGTGGCTCCACGAGCCGAGCCGCCAGCTTCATCCTTGCCTGCCCTGCAGGCAGCAGGGCGGGCGCACCAATTGCCCGCAGACGGCCGTGCCGTGCCGCAGGCTTCCCCTCTCGCCCGCCCCATTAGAGCGGGGCAGGTACTTTCCCGGTGGCCAGCAAGGCCGAGCCGCCGGCTTCATCCTATCCCGCCCTGCAGGCAGCAGGGCAGGCGCACCAATTGCCCGTGGCTGGCTGGGCAGTGCCGCAGGCTTCCCCTGTCGCCCACCCCGTTCGAGTGGGGCGGGCGCTTTCCCGGCGGCCGGCAAGGCCAAGCCGCTGGTCCTATCCTTGCCTGCCCTGCAGGCAGCAGGGCGGGCGCATCCATGCGCTTCTCAGAATGAGTGGACTAAAAGGTAAAAAACCCCAATATATACAGTGTTATCTTTATTTTAAATGTCATCATTTGCGGCTCCAAATGTTTTCTTTTCCCGTGGAAAATGGGTCCAAATGGCTCTTTGAGAGTTAAAGGTTCCCTACCCCTGCACTACACCATGCTGGCTCTAGGGATTGAGCACAGGGGAGGCAGCAATCTCTGAGTGATGGAATCAAGGGAGGACAATGTCACAAAGTCTAACCTGCAAAACATCCATTTTCCGCAGGGAAACTGCTGCCCTGTCACCTGGAGTTCAGGTGCAATTCCAGGAGAGCTCTGGTCCTACCTGGAGGTTGGTGACCCCCACTTTTGGGCACAAAGCCACAACATTGCCACCCCCAAAACACTCACAGCCAGTGGTGGGATCCAAAAATTTTAGTAACAGGTTCCCTCGCCAGCCCCCCCCCCCATCCTCAGCAAAGGGGGCAGAGGCGTACTTAGGAAAACCTGAGCCCCGGGCAAAACCTGGGCCACCCCACCATGACCCCCCCCATTTTTTTGCACCAGGTCATTTCTAAATCATCATCACATTATAGAAAATGCCCCAACTCACAAATCTGAACACAGCAATGGTGAAACACACAGGTTCTTTGATAGAGACCGGTGAGATAAAAGGCGCGAAAGGCTGAGAATCCATGAATTGCAGTACCTGAAAGGGATGAACCCAGTTCAGGGAGTTCCATTATCAGTCGCAATTGCTATGTGGAACCTTCACTCTCAAAGGCAGGAGGCCTCTCGGGGAGGCGAGGGCGTGGAGGCGGAAAAGCGGACCCAATTAGCAACCCCCTCTCAGCACACACAAATAATTAGAAACCCACTCTCGGGAACTGGTGAGAACCTGCTGGATCCCACCTCTGCTCACAGCCCAAGCCTTCCTTTCTTCCAGCCCCGCCGTCCTGAGACCGATGTCTTGAGGAAGAAAACCATAACAACCCAAGAAGACCCATATGTACAAACACCTGCCTTCCACTCTTCAAAACACCCACAGCAAGACCTGCACGGTGCTGGGATATTCGCGTGCCAAAGTATGATTCATTCGGCAGCATCAGCCGTCTGCTTACAAGTAAAATCTTCAGACACGCGCACACACACACACACACACAAACACACACATACACACACACACACACACACAGAGAGATGATCTGCTTCCAACCAATGGCCGAAGCCACCCACACGCTTTCCAGAGCCACCGGTAGAGTGTCCAGATAGCCACCTCCCCCCTCTTTGTTTACCTAGCCAGGCCTCGTGAAAATCCTTCTTGTCGCCATGATGTCCCTCCCTGCATCATCTGAGCCCCCGCCCCCCCAATTCAGAAAATGACAAGCGACTTAGTCTCTTTGTTTCCCCGTCCGCCCCCGTACCGGCCCCCGGCCCACTCTGCCTTTCTCCCAGCAAAGTTTGGACAGTTCCCTGCAGTATTACCTTTCAGATGGAAGGAAGAAAACATAGGCTGCTGCCGGACATCCTGCAGCTCTGGTTGGCATGAAAAGTACATTTGGGGAAGGATATTGGCTGAGAGTGCACCCTCCCCTCCTATCCTTGTGGGTAAGTGGGTTCTCCCTGCACCCGTGTGCTGGTTTCTATGGCACCGGGGGGCTTTCCCTCGTCAAAGGTGCGAGGTGTCAGTCAAGAGTGTGTCGCGGGAGCATCGGTCTCCATGGTAACGGGATGTAGGTTACCGTGTGACCCACTGAGATGCCAGCTCCAAATCCAGGCTTTCTACCCTGCGGGAGGTGCCAAAGGCCTACCAGCGAATGTTGAGCTGGCTAATGAAAGACGGGAGCTATGAATCGCTGCTGGCCCTTGGCCTACGCTCTGCTGGAGAAGAAGAACACGGATTGATCCGAAATGCTTTCGGAGTGGACGGAAAACGTGCTGAATGACCGCAGCGGCAGACAGCTGGACACAGAGCATATAGTGGGGACAGGGTTGGTCAGTAGCACTATCATCCCCAAAGGTTGCCAACTTCCAGGTGGGGCCTAAACATCTCCTGTAAGTGTAATCCCCATGCTCAGAATGGGTTAAGAACATAAGAACATAAGAACTAGCCTGCTGGATCAGACCAGAGTCCATCTAGTCCAGCACTCTGCTACTCGCAGTGGCCCACCAGGTGCCTTTGGGAGCTCACCTGCAGGAGGTGAAAACAATGGCCTGCTGCTGCTGCTGCTGCTGCTCCCGAGCACCTTGTCTGCTAAGGCATTGGCCATCTCAGATCAAGGAGGATCAAGATTGGAAGCCATAGATCGACTTCTCCTCCATAAATCTGTCCAAGCCCTTTTTAAAGCTATCCAGGTGAGTAGCCATCACCACCTCCTGTGGCAGCATATTCCAAATGCCAATCACACATTGTGTGAAGAAGTGTTTCATTTTATTAGTCCTAATTCTTTCCTTACTGGGTTGACCCAGTAAGGGGTGGAGACTCAAAGCAGCAAGAGGCTGCAGACCTCATGTAGTTTGGAGGAGACAAGGCTACTAGTCTCGGACCTTGATTTCTATTTCTATTCTGCAATGTTGTTGGGAACTAGTGGGAAAGTAGTTTATTTTTGCTATGTTGTAAATGTTGGAGCTTATTGTTTCAGGGTTTTTTATGTTTGCAATGGGTGAGAGTTCTCCTGGAAACCTTCATCATGTTGAATCCTGTTCACCAAGCCCTTGGAGTCTTCAGGAGCCAACCCGCTTGCAAAGAAGAATTGGACTTGGCAGTATCAGTAGACTGTAAATATAAGGACTTGAAAATGCAACCTGAACAGGACCTTGAAGTGTGATGTTAAATGTTATATGTTAAGAAAGTAAACCATTTTGTTTTTAAAATTTGTTGTTGCAAACTCATTCCAAGTTCTGCCCCACAGAGCCCACAGATAGAGGTTACATAAGGACAGCTCATCTTGAGAATGCAAAGGTCAGTTCCTCCGGTGTGAGAGAGAGAGTTTTGAATTTATATCCCACCTTTCTTTCCTGTAAGGAGACTCAAGGTGGCTTGCAAACTCCTTTCCCTTCCTCTCCCCACAACAGACACCTTGTGAGGCAGGTGGGGCTGAGAGAGTTCAGGGAGAACTGTGACTAGCCCAAGGTCGTGCAGAAGGAATGTAGGAGTGCAGAAACACATCTGGCTCACCAGATAAGCCTCTGCCACTCGGGTGGAGTAGTGTGGAGCCAAACCCGGCTCTCCAGATTAGAATCCACCTGCTCTTAACCACTACACCATGCTGGCTCTCAGCTGGCAACCAGCCCACTACCTCAGAAACAACTGTATTTTAGAGAGGGATGGGATTTCCAAACCAGTTATGGTAGACTGGGATGTCTGTACATCTAGAAAGGGCAGAACACAATCCCACCAGAGGTATCTTTTTTGTTTCTGTGGTTCTGGGTTGGTTTTCCACCCCATTCTTAAAACAGTTTCTAATTGAAGGGCGGAAAAAGATTTCTGCCTACAAAGGGATTGGGCAGATATTGGAACCAGAAGGTCACCTCAGTCCACCATCCACTCAAAGCCTCCAGGGAAAATGGCCACCATATGATTGAGTCCAGAGGTTTATTATCTACATGTGCTTCCATGGTTACAATCACTAGGGGAACTGACTGCTTTCCTGATCTCTGTGCCAGCCAGGACTTCTAATGAATGTCTTGTCTATCATAGGCTGACCAGACATCCCGCTTTTGGTGGGACAGTCCTGCCTTCAAACAATTTGTCCCGCGCCCCGCGGGTTATTTCAATTGTCCCGATTTTTGGAAGGCTGCCGCACTGCCTTCTGGGGCGCAAGGCAGTGTGGCAGCCTCACGCGCGCGCGGCCGCAGGAGCACGGCCTTCTGGGGCACTGCCATTTCCCACCCTGTCACAGGGTGGGAAACAGCAGCACCCCAGAAGGCAGTGCGCTCCTGCAGCTGCGCGCGCATGCACAGGCATGTGCGCACGTGTGGCTGCCTACCTACCCGCCCATCCCGGTTCACAAAGGTGACCATCTGGTCACCTTAGTCTATCAGCACCCCAGAGCATTCAAAACCTCAAAATTTTAGAAGGGGCTCAAGACCAGCCCATCCCCACCCCCTTTTGGGAAGCAGGACGGAAGCTACAAAAGGAGAAATCAGGGGAAAGCTTTCCTGCAGCTCAATCCTTTCAGTGTGGTGTAGCGGTTAAGAGCATGTGGATTCTAATCTGGAGAACCAGGTTTGATTCCCCACTCCTCTACATGAAGCCTGCTGGGGGGACCCTGGACTAGTCACAGTTCTCTCAGAACTCTCTCAGCCCCACTGGCCTCACAAGGTGTCTGTTGTGGGGAGGGGAAGGGAAAAGAAGTTTGTAAGCCACTTTGAGACTCCTTACAGGAGAGAAAGGGGGTATCAATCAAACCTTCCTTATGAGGAGAGGCTGCAGCATTTGGGACTCTTTAGTTTGGAGAGGAGACGTCTGAGGGGGGATATGATTGAAGTCTACAAAATTATGCATGGGGTAGAAAATGTTGACAGAGATACATTTTTCTCTCTTTCTCACAACCCTAGAACCAGGGGGCCTTCATTGAAAATGCTGGGGGGGGGGGGAAGAATTAGGACTAATAAAAGGAAACACTTCTTCACGCAACGTGTGATTGGTGTTTGGAATATGCTGCCAAAGGAGGGAGTGATGGCCACTCACCTGGATAGCTTTAAAAGGGGCTTGGACAGATTTATGGAGGAGAAGTCGATCTCTGGCTTCCAATCTTGATCCTCCTTGATCTGAGATGGCCAATGCCTTAGCAGACCAGGTGCTCGGGAGCAGCAGCAGCAGAAGGCCATTGCTTTCACATCCCGCACGTGAGCTCCCAAAGGCACCTGGTGGGCCACTGTGAGTAGCAGAATGCTGGACTAGATGGACTCTGGTCTGATCCAGCAGGCTAGTTCTTATGTTCTTATGTTCTTATGTTCAAACTATTCTCATTCTCTTCATATTTATCTATGACTATTATGAAGATTTCCTTGTTACACAAATAATGATTCACTTGTGGAATATGTTACTAAAATGGAATGATGTCTTTGGGAGGAAAGGGAGAGAGGCCATCAGCCAAAATATTGTGGGTTAGATCAACTACTGATGTACGTGTGCATTCCCGGTAGTGGTTTCACCTGTCTGCCTGAAGTAAGGCAGGAAGGATTTCTTCGGCATCAGGCAGAATCCCTAAAAATATCCTCATTGGACAGAACAGTGCCAGTTTTATAGGCCATTAAAATTCTCATCTGGCATGATGGGCAGAAGTAGCCAGAAAGCAGGAAGACTTATGTAGCGGGCACAGAAAGAGGAGGCAGGAAGGATTCCTTTGATGCCAGGTAGCATCCCTAAAAATGTCATCTCCGTTGGAGAGGACGCTAAAATGCGCAGCCAAAAATGTGTTCTGCATCTAATTGCTTCAAAAATTGAAACTCTTCCTCTCACCTGCTTGAAATTTGGCAGGGAGGATTCCTCAGATGGGCAAAAGACTCTGGAAAAAAATTAGCCAATTTGGAAAGAATCCAGCAACAACAACAAGAAGAAGAGTTTTGGATTTATATCCCCCCTTTCTCTCCTGTATGGATGAGTCCATGGGTTGATAATCTCCCTCTGCTACTTCCCCTGCCTTTCACAACAACACACCCTGTGGAGGTAGGTTGGGCTGAGAGAGCAATGGCCTTCCGGAGAAGCTGCTCCTGACCACCTGGTCTGCCCAAGGCATTTGCAATCCTGTTAGCTGGGCGTGTCAAGATTGGGAGTGCGCCGTCGAGGCTATATCATGAATCTGCCCAGAGAAGCTCCTTTTAAAAGCTCAGGCGGCAGAGCTGGGAATCAAACCTCCGGTTCCTCCAGATTCCCAACACCAATCACACGTTGTGTGAAGAAGTGTTTTCCTTTTATTAGCTCTTAACCCTCCCCAGCATTTTCAATGAATTGCCACTGCTGTTCCTGAGTATTGTTGACATAGAGACAAAAGGCTTAGTCTCCATTTACATTCCTCCTGGAAATGGAAAAAAGAAGAAGAAAGAATTGAAACCAGACTATTGGTTGAGTTGTTGGTTGATGATAATAATACAAACAATGTTAGCAACAACAACACGGCCCAGAAAACCCACAACAGCTGGTTGAGTCTGTGTGTGAAAGCCTTCGACAATACAATAATAATAGTGTTACCCATTAGAGCTGCAATGGATTCCTTTGTCCTCCGAAGCTGAATCATAATAGCTGCTTTTATCAAGCACGGAAAAGGCCAAAATCACTATGGTGCCATAATCAAACTGAGAGGCCTAGATTTGAGAAACTAATGATTGATTCACATGTTACTAAGTCCTTGGCAACGTTACAAACTTTCCCCAAAATCCTCCCACTCCGTTTACTTTGCTGTAGAAAAAAAAATTCTCCCTTTCCCTCTCTGCAAAAAGTGTGAAGTCCGAAAATAAAATAAATGGAATCAAACAGAATGAAATAATAAATATAACTCAGATGAATTTTTGGGAAGAAAAAAAAATGAAAGCCAAAAAATAATTGCAGGCTCCTGCAATCTGAATGGTTTGAGTAATTGGAGGACTGGAGCACCTTCCTTATGAGGAGAGGCTGCAGCGTTTGGGACTCTTTAGTTTGGAGAGGAGACATCTGAGCGGGGATATGATTGAAGTCTATAAAATGATGCATGGGGTAGAAAATGTTGACAGAGAGAAATGTTTCTCTCTTTCTCACAATACTAGAACCAGGGGGCATCCATTGAAAATGCTGGGGGGGCGGGGGGAGAATTAGGACTAATAAAAGGAAACACTTCTTCTCGCAACGCGTGATTGGTGTTTGGAATATGCTGCCACAGGAGGTAGTGATGGCCACTCACCTGGATAGCTTTAAAAGGGGCTTGGACAGATTTATGGAGGAGAAGTCGATCTTTGGCTACCAATCTTGATCCTCCTCGATTTGAGATTGCAAATGCCTTAGCAGACCAGGTGCTCGGGAGCAGCAGCAGCAGCAGCAGGCCATTGCTTTCACCTCCTGCAGGTGAGCTCCCGAAGGCACCTGGTGGGCCACTGCAAGAAGCAGAGAGCTGGACTAGATGGACTCTGGTCTGATCCAGTTGGCTTGTTCTTATGTTCTTAATTGCCTATTGTGGGCTTTTCAGGTCGTGTGGTCGTGGTCTGGTCTGGTTGTTTTTGCTCACCCACATCTATGACTGGCATCTTCAGAGGCATGTTGCGGTGAGATGCATTTCTTTCCGAGGCACAGTGCAGAGTGATTGTGTGGTGGGCTACGTGTTTTGTCCATGTCACAGTGGGGAGGGAAGGCACATGTATGTATCTGAGTGGGGTTCACTGAGTGCCTCGGAGTGTGGTGGAGTCTCCTTCTTTGGAGGTTTTTAAACAGAGGCTGGATGATCATATGTCAGGAGTGCTTTGATCATATGTCAGGAGTGCTGCCCTTGTTCCTACATTGCAGGGAGTTGGACTGGATGGCCCTTGGGGTCTCCTCCAACTCTATTAATCTATGACTGCAAATGTGATTGTAAATACAGTGGCAAATACAAATGTAATTCACTCTACGGTGGCCTGCCCTTGCTCCTGATCTGGAAGTTAAAGCTGGTCCAGCATGCAGCAGCGCGCTTACTTACAGGAGGTGCCTACCGCGATCATATTCAGCCTGTACTATGCCAGCTGCACTGGCTCCCAGTGGAATTCCGAATCATCCACAAGGTATGGATATTAACCTTTATTGGGTTCCTAGCGTGGTCTTTGGGACCCCTGTAATCTTCGGGGTCTCGCCTTACCCCATATAGCCCTACACGGCTCCTCAAGGCTCGGGTAGAGGTTAATCTAACTGGTGGTCCCCAGCCCCTCAATGATACGGCTGGCATCCACCCGGGCCAGGGCTTTTACGGTCCTGGCCCGCGCCTGGTGGAACACTCTTCCTCCAAATGTCCGGGCCCTGCAGGATCTTGGAGAGTTCTGCAGGGCCTGTAAGACCGAGTTGTTCCACCGGGCTTTTGGGGAGGCCAGCCGCTGAGGGTGAGCGCCCTCTTCGCCTCTCCCTTTTTAACACCCTGGGAGCTGTGACATAGAATAGAATAGAATAGAATAGAATAGAATAGAATAGAATAGAATCTTTATTGGCCAAGTGTGATTGGACACACAAGGAATTTGTCTCCGGTGCATATGCTCTCAGTGTACATAAAAGAAAAATACAGTGTACATAAAAGAAAAATACCCCCCCTCTTTGGGAGGGTTTTATTGATAGTTTTAATACTGGACGCCAAGTGGTTTTTGTAGAACGCTGTAATTTTATGTTTTAATGATGTTATTTATGGCCCCTTCCGCACATGCAAAATAATGCGTTTTCAAGCCACTTTCACAACTGTTTGCAAGTGGATTTTGCTATTCTGCACAGCTTCAAAGAGCACTGAAGGCAGTTTGAAAGTGCATTGTTCTGCATGTGCGGAATGAGCCTATATTAATTATTTATTGCTTATGTGATATTAATCTGTTGTTCACCGCCCAAAGCCCTCAGGGGATGGAGCGGTATATAAATATGATAATAAATAAATAAATACAATAAGAAAAATAAATGAACTCCACCCAGACCCATGCAAATGGGTCCACCCCATTGTGAGGCGGACAAAACACCCCCGCACAATCACTCCACGCTGTGCCGTGGAGAGAAACTGTGCCACACTGTGCCATGGAAGTTCCTGTCCTGAGGAAATTCCAATCTGGACTAGGATGATGAGAGGTTAGAGTTGCCAACCTCCAGGTAGGAACCAGAGCTCTCTTGGCATTGCAATTGATCTCCAGTTCTTTTGGAGGAGTTGGCTAGTTGGGAGTGTGGAGACTGGGGCACTCTCTCTGCGGGGAGAGCCATAAACGCATCTTATGACAGGCACTCTCTCTGCGGGGAGAGCCATAAACGCATCTTACCCTGACTTGCCTCTGAAAATGCCAGCCATAGGTGCAGGTACAATGTTAGGAGCAAAAACTACAGCCACGCAGCCCAGAAAATCCCCAAGAGCCCATCTATCTGTCCCTTTCAGTTCCACCGGGCAAGACATTTGTTTGGTCCATTTGACGTTCCGTCAGCAATCCCTCCTTTCTGGCCAGTCTTTAATTGCTTGCTCCCAGGGGGCGCTTTTTGTGATCATATTCAGCCTGTGTTGCACCAGCTGCATTGGCTTCCGGTGGAATTCCGAATCCTCTTCAAGGTTTGGGTTTTGACCTTTAAGGCCTTACACGGCCTGGGACCCTCGTACCTTCGGGACCGCATTACCCCATGTGTCCCCACTTGTCCTCTGCGCTCAGCAGAGGCGAATTTACTGGTAGTCCCCGGCCCCTCCGTGACGCGGCTGGCCTCCACGCGGGCCAGGGCCTTTATGGCCCTGGCCCCGGCCTGGTGGAACACCCTCCCTCCAGTTGTCTCAAGACTCTGCGGCAACTCGGTGAGTTCCGGTAGGCCTGAAAGACCGAAGTTGTTCCTCCGGGCCTTTGGAGTAAATCCAGTCAGCTGAGTATGGTTCTGTCTCGATTCCTTCCATCAAGATTATCCTCCTATGGAGGAGTCCGATTGCTCCCTAGGGGAGGGTTTTAAAGGAAAGGATTCTCCGGGTGCCTTTATTATGAAATTACCGCTGTTTTAATGAAACTTAGTATGTTTTAATGTTGGAGTTTTATGGGCTGCTGTTGTTCTATTTGTATAGGTTGCCCGAATTTATTGTATTAATTTTGTTGTACACCGCCCGGAGCCCCTCGGGGATAGGGCAGTATAAAAATTGAAATAATAAATAAATAAATAAATAAATAAATAAATAAATATTGTTTATGCCTTTGTAGGTACTTAACACTGTTTTTTATTTGTTTCAGTGATGTGTGTGCTTATTTGGGGGTTGAGGGGGTTTGGTTATAATGGTTTCAAAATGTACACCCCCGCCCGGGCCACTGGTGGGGTATGGGAAAGTAGGATTGGGAATTTCCAAGAGATTTGGGAGTGGAGTGGAGCCTGGGGAAGAGAGAGTCCCCCAAAGGGTACAATGTCATAGATTCCAACCTCCAAAGTATTTTTTTTCCAGAACTGTGTAGTCTGGAGATGAACTGTAATTCTGGGAGATCTCCAAGTCCCACCTGGGTGGTGGCATCCCCATAACTGCCTCAAAGCCCTCCACGCCCAATTTCCACCCTCCAAAGTTCCAGCATTTCCAAACCCAGGCCCTTTCTGCACGGGCGTAAGCGGGGGTGCGTCAGCATAAACAATGCCGACGCACCCCAGGACCGTTCGCACGGACGGTCCCGGTAGGGGTGCAGGCGGGGGCACAGCCTTCTCACAGGCTGTGCCGTCCCTCAACGCTGTACCTCGTCTCCTGGCTTCCGGCGCGTCGCAGAGGCCAGGGGACACCCTCCCCCCCGCAGGCTGGAGCGGAGGCTCTGGAGTCGCAGGCCAGGGGGTGTGTCCCCTGGCCTCTGCGACGTGCTAGAAGCCAGGCAACAAGGTACAGCATTCAGGAATGGTGGGTGGGGGGAAATGGCGCCTTCCAGCTGCTGCCGTTCGCAAGGCAGCGGTTGGAAGATGCTGCTTCCGGAAAACCTCGCTCAGGGACCAATGTTTGGAAGCAGCATCTTCGTGCTGCTTGGGGTTGGCGAGGCCGGCGCTGCTGCAATGCAGCGGCGGCGGCTGTGTGAACCCCTCTCCAGGGACGCCGTTTTTGCCGTCCCTGAGACGCTCTATTTTGCCCGCGTGGAAAGAGCCCCAAAATTGCCAACCTCAGAAGACAGAATCAATGGTAGGCCAAGTCTACTGCCTGGAACTGGCAACAACGCCGAGGTCTACTGCCCAGAGCCAGTGGGGGTGCCCAGATTTACCGCCCAGAGTCTGCAAGGCATCCAGGTCTACCACCTGGAGTCTGTGAGCGTGGCTTGGGTCTGGCGCCCCCCCACGTGATTGGATGGCATGCGCCCGGGGACATGTGATACCCCATGCCCTCTGGCAGATACGCCCCTGATGGTAAAAGGAAAGGGAAGCAAACAGAAGGCCTGTAGGAATGTGAATGACCAGAGCAGTCAGTGTTGAGATGCGACTAAACACTGTGCGTTATGATCTCCTGGCTTTGGCAAATGTACCCTCTATCTATGGGTTCTGTGGGGCAGAATTTCGAATGAGTATGCAACAACAAATTTTTAAAACAAAATTGGTTTACTTTCTTAACATATAACATCAACATTTAACATCACACTTCAAGGCCCTGTTCAGGTTTGCATTTTCAAGTCCTTCTAGTTACAGTCTCTTCCGATTCAACATGGTGAAGGTTTCCAGGAGAACTCTCACCCATTACAAACCACAAAAAGAAACCCTGAAACAATAAACTCCAACATTTACAACATAGCAAAAATAAACAACTCCCTTCCCACTAGTTCCCAACAACATTGCAGTTACCTTAACAAGGTGTGAAGGGCTTATGCAAATCAAGCTCCCAGTCTGGTAGCCTTGTCTCCTCCAAACTACATGAGCTCTGCAGCCTCTTGCTGCTTTGAGTCTCCACCCCTTACTGGGTCAACCCATTCTGAGCATGGGGGTTACACAAACAGCCTACGACGTGATGTGCCATAGGAGACTGATGAAAGGGAGATAACGTTGCACACGTGCAGGCTTCTGGTACATGTAAAAAACCCGAAAAGCTTGCTGGCTTACCATAAACTGCTACAGCTGGGAAACGCCTCTGAGAGGCTTATACATAAGGCTCCTTCTTCCTCCAGATGACCTTGAATCCCGTGAAGCTATTATTCTTGTTCAACAGCCGTGAAAAGCATGCACGTTTAAATGTGCGATCCTCAACTCTAGGACATCTCAAAGCGGGTAATCGTGGGCTGCAAGATCTTATGTTTATGTTCAGAAGGTACTTCTGTACTATCTGAGACTGTTAAGGAAACAACAACTGAATGGAAAACTCCTGGTGTCCTCTTACCGCTGTGCTATAGAGAGTGTCTTTAACCTACTGCATCTGTGTATGGTTCTCCAGTTGCACAGTGGCAGATAAGAAGGCGCTCCAAAGGGTGATCAGTACTACACAGAGGATTGTCAGCTGTCCTCTCCCCTCCTTGGAAGAACTCTATAATTCCCGAAGCCTAAAGAAAGCCCAAAATATTCCGAGAGACCCGTCTCATCCGGCACACTCTCTTTTTGAACTGTGACCATCCGGCAGACGATACAGGTCTATCAAAACTAGGACAAAGAGGCTTAGAGACAGCTTCTACTCTAGAGCTGTATGAGCGAAGTTGAACCTCAGGTTTCCGTGGTTGATGTGTTTGGGGCTGTGTAGGGATGGGTGGAGGAAGGGGGAAAGTGAGGACGGGGTATGAGTCTGAAATTGTGTGCATCGAGGAATGCTGCTGTAAATTTCGTTGTGCATGCACAATGACAAATATAGGGAGTGCGTGAAGCATGAGTTACCAGTCTTGAGCCCAATAGGTTCAGTGCGCCAGTGCGAGAGTTTTTTTATTGAAAGTCAGCTGGACACCGGGGAATGACAGCCCGTTTATTATTATATACTGAGTGGGAAAACCTTATATACCTTATAGAGCTGGGAAAACTTTCAGACTTAGTTGTGAGCCCTTTAGGGTACAAGGTATGTTGTGTTATTGGATTTGCATTATTTATACTAGACAAGAGACTTAAGCACAAGCTCTTGTGAATTGTATATTCTGAGCTGCTATTACTTATGCAAAAACAAGAGATTGAAGCAGCGGCTCCTTTGAACGTAGGCTTTATTTACATATTTTTTTGTAAAGCCCCCACCCCTGGTCCAGGCTCCATTCCTAAAATCCCCAGGCATTTCCTAACTCACAGCTGGTAACCATAGTGAGGGACCTCCCCAGAATGCACACTCTAAATCTGCAGGAATTTCCCATCTCAGAGAAAGCAACCCTAGACTGGAAGCCGCCCTGCAGTTATGTTAATGTGCAAGATGTATCTGAGATCAGGAATTTTATTATTATTATTATTATTATTATTATTATTATTATTATTATTATTATTATTATTATTATTATTATACATATAACAACACAGCACAAGTGTCTGGAATTCATCTCTGAATATCGAGTCCTTCCCAAGGACCTAGGATATTAGAGGTATTTGCGTAGAATATGTGCCGTTCCTAGAAGTGCTGCTTTCTGCAGCATGTGGACTGATGTTCTGTCCAAGTTTAGGCTTTCCAGATGTTTTTCAAGATTTCTTGGGATTCCTCCTAGAGCACCGACTACTAGTGGGATTACTGTTGTTCTTTTTTGCCACAATCGCTCAACTTCAATTCTGTGGTGGTCCCATTTTGTGATCTCTTTCCAGCTCTTTGTCCCTCTACCTCTGTTGTCAACTGGCACAGCAACATCTTAAGTGATCCAAACATGTTTCTTCTCTCATCACTGTTATGTCTGGGGTGTTGTGTGCCAGGTGTGTCTGGTCTGTCTGTACTCCCAAAGTCCCAGAGTATTTTTGCTTCTTTCATTTTCTGTGGATTTCTCACTGGCTTGTGCTCCTGCATTCAGGTCTCTGCTACAGGGCAGGCTGCATCTCTTTGCAGTTGGTTCCAGTGCAACCACATTGCTGCTAGCCCACAGTGACGCCTCGAGATAGTCAGTTTGGGCTATTTTCTTACAGCAGCAGATGATGTGCTCAGCACATTATTATTATTATTATTATTATTATTATTATTATTATTATTATTATTATTATTATTGTTATTATTATTATTATTGTTATTGTTATTATTATTATTATTATTGTTGTTGTTGTTGTTGTTGTTGTTGTTGTTTGTTGTTATTGTTGGTTGTTGTTATTGTTGGTTGTTGTTATTGTTGGTTGTTGTTGGTGGTGGTGTTGGTGTTGGCGTTGGCATTAGCATTAGCATTAGCATTAGCATTAGCATTAGCATTAGTATTAGTATTAGTATTAGTATTAGTATTAGTATTAGTATTAGTATATTTATATTTATATAACCGCCCTCCCCCGAAGGGCTCAGGGCGGTGAACAAAACATGGATAGAGCACAATAAAATTGGAGATTAAATCAGTTAAATATTAGTTAATTTGGCTCTATATAAATAAACCCCACCCCATTAAAACTCAGCATACTAATCAGCATAACAGATGGCACCAACTATCAAATCCCCTAAAAGAAAAAAGGGAGGGAGGGTGTTCGGGGTCCCCATCTGGATCCAAGCCGTGAACCCAGCTCTGAATGTCCCCCAATCTAAGTTTTTCCACCAAATAATGGGAGTTCCAAACTGCGTCCCTCACGCAGCCCTGTGTCTAGAACTGGGGCAAAACACCCTGGAACTTAAAGCTTGGCTTAGAGCCTTCAGATTTTGGCTCCGCCTTCACTACCTGCCATCCAAACGCTCCCTTGTCTCATTGGCACTGCAGGACACGCAGGCTAACCCCTGGTTTTCTCTAATCAAGAGAAATATTATTCCCATCGGCCTGCCTATTGAATCACTCTACCTAATGTCCTGTTCAGAAGCGTACAGTAGGCTCAGAGATCGGCTTTTAGATCTAGAATTTGCAAACCACACAGCACCCCAGTGATTCCGGCCGTGAAAGCCTTCGACAATACAGTTAACCCTTTTATAACTGAGTTGTGACAGACACTTGCAAATACCAACACGAACTGATCTTCAGGCTACAGCGGTCAGTTCCCCTGGAGAGAATGGCTGTTTAGAAAACAGGCTCTCGGACATTATGCCCTACTGAAGCTCCTCTGCAAACCCTGCCTTTCCCACATCCCGCCCCTCAAGTCCCAAACCTCCAGAGCTGACACCCAGACCAGTACTGAGATCAACAACAGAGGAATGCTCTCACCTCTGCTGTGAGTGGGCAGGCCTTTCTTGGGTATCTGGCTAGCCCCATTGGAGGAGATGAATCGTCGCTCTGATCCCACGGGGCTGTTTTTATTTGTTATTTCTTTTTACATTGAAGAAAGCTACAAAAGAGCAATTTGTATGTGTCTGAGTCATTCCTTCAGTGTGGGGGTTCTGATAACCAGAAAGTTGTGGGCGAGTCTTTGTCTTCAACAAAGGGCTTGCCCGGCTGCGCCAGATAAACCCACATGGAGCCCAGCTTTCTGTCTTCTGAACATTCACAAGTAGGGCAGGAAGTTAATGGCTTTGCCCTATTTTTGCAGAGTTCCAGTTGTTTCTTTCCAAGACTCAGCTGGCTTTGCTGTCCATCCCAGTCTGCTTGCCAACTCCCGTTTGGGAACTACCTGGAGATTTTGGAGTGAGGGGAGGGCAGGTTTTGGGAAGAAGAGGGGCCACAGCAGGGCCGAATGACGTAGAACCAGTGGTGGGATCCAAAAATTTTAGTAACAGGTTCCCATGGTGGTGGGATTCAAACTGTGGCGCAGCGCCAATGGGGCTGGGCGGGGCATGACGGGGGCGTGTCCGGGCATTCTGGGGGCGGGGCATTCCTGGGCGGGGCTGTGGCAAGGACACAGCTGCTGTGCCAGTCCTTGGGCTGGAAACGAATGCACGCAGGCGCAGGCTGCCACGCACGCCGGTGCACCTCCTGCTAGACTGCTTCAAGTTCTGCGCGCTACTGCTGAGAGGAGGGGCGTAACTAAGGCAAAAATCACGTGGCAAAACCACCAATTAGTAACCCCCTCTCGGCACACACAAATCATTAGTCACCTACTCTCGGGAACCTGTGAGAACCTGCTGGATCCCACCTCTGCGTAGAACCCACACTCCAAAGCAGCCATTTCCTCCAGGGGAACAGATCTCTGTCATCTGGAGATCCGTTGTAATCTGGCAGATCTCCAGCCCTCATTTGGAGGCTGTCAACCCGATTTTACAGCCACCTTGCATGAGCCTCTGGGAGCTGGATGGCTTGCCTCTTTTAGCAGTCTTCCCTCTAGTAGAGCAGAATGAAACAGCTGCCGGATAGTGGCAGTCAAGGGATCTGGGCTCTAGCCAAGACGGGTCGCAGGAGGTGGACAAATTTGGTTTGTACTGCTGGCCTGAAGACGGACTTTCTGTCAAGCCCACTCACACCTTGAGTCTTCCAGTCAATGTTCGGGGGAGCCCGAGAGATTGTGGTACCAAGGATTTCCTTGCTACTATTTGTGCTTTCTTTACAGCACTAGCAATGAACATTTTCAGCCCAACCAGACAACACGTGATCCTTATCTAGGTTCGGACCTTGGAGGCAGCTGTGGTCCCTCAGTAGGCTTTGTGTTTTGGGATTGCTTTCACTTTGGGGATGACCGGTAAAGCAGCAGAGGCATCGTGATTAAGAGCAGGTGCACTCTAATCTGGAGAACCGGGTTTGATTCCCCGCTCTGACACTTGAGCTGCGGAGGTTTATCTTGGGAACCAGATTAGACTGCTGAACCTACCCTTTAGTAGGGCAGAGGGCATAACGTTAAATCGCGCAATGGTAAGGGCTCTCCTTGCGCGTGGGTTCATTAAAGTATGGAGGTAATAGGCCATATGTCTCTGCTCAAATGGAATTGGGAGTTGTGTTGGAGAGCAGGTTCATTTGGCTGCTCCGAAGAACCGTGACTAGCCCAAGGTCACCCAGCTGGCGTGCTTGGGAGTGCACAGGCTAATCCGAATTCCCCAGATAAGCCTCCACAGCTCAGGCGGCAGAGCTGGGAATCAAACCCGGTTCCTCCAGGTTAGATACATGAGCTCTTAACCTCCTACGCCACTGCTGCTCCTGGATCATGTCAGGTGTTTTCCTGCATGTTTTAGCACGTCTCACTCAAAATGAACATCAGTGTCAGGGTACACACCTGAGCATTCATCACCAACTGTGAAATCTTGCACCCAGATTCCTGGGCAATTCTTCAGCCTATTGTATGCACAGCTCCCCGGCTACGTTTCTTATTCCTGCAGGGGAAAAAAATAAAAGAGGGAAAGACAGCTGCTATCTAATTATTAAACACCGAATAACTTCATTATCTTAAGCAAGATGCAGCGTTGGGAAGAAAAGCAAAACAGTATGACAGCCGTTCTCAGTAATTCAATAGCAAAATACAGTATTCGCTTACATGTCGCAATCCAACAAAGCATTCTCTTTGCCAAATCCTAGCATCCAATTGTACTCATTTTAACTCCAATTAATACGTGCCTCCCAAGTGGTTATTAGAAGAAGAAGAAGAGTTTGGATTTATATCCCCCCTTTCTCTCCTGCAGGAGACTCAAAGGGTTGGACACCTCTGCCCTTTCCCCTCACAACAAACACCCGTGAGGTAGGGCTGAGAGAGTCTGTGAAGTTGCAGACTAGCCCAGGTCACTCCAGCTGGGAGTGCGGTGGGAGTGTAAGAAGCACCCACCTCTGTGATAAGCTCCCACAACTCAAGCGGCAGAGGGGAGGGAATCAAAACCCGTTCCTCCAGATTAGATACACGAAGCTCTTAACCTCCCACGCCACTGCTGCCCTTATTGAAGAAGAGAGTTTGGTTATATCCCCCTTTCTCTCCTGCAGGAACTCAAGGGGCTGACAATCCTCCTTGCCCTTCCCCTCACAACAAACACCGGTGGTGGGGTAGGTGGGGCTGAGAGAGCTCCGAGAAGCTGTGACTAGCCCAAGGTCACCCAGCTGGCGTGTGTGGGAGTGTACAGGCTAATCTGAATTCCCCAGATAAGCCTCCACAACTCAAGCGGCAGAGGGAGGAATCAAACCCGGTTCCTCCAGATTAGATACACGAGCTCTTAACCTCCTACGCCACTGCTGCTCCTTATTAGAAGGAAACAAGCCTCTGGGGAGAAGAGAATATTAGGAGAGCCCTGCAGGATCAGACCTGTGGCATCATTTAGCTCAGCAAACTGTTTCACACATCAGTCAACTAGTTTCACTGGAGGTCGAACAACAGAGGGTCGAGGCGTTGGCCTTCCCCATGCTCCCTACTAGCACTGCGATTCAGAGGTTGAAAGTGGAGGTTCCTTTTAGTTAGTTTGGTTAGTAGCCACCTCTAGAGCCAGCGTGGTGTAGTGGTTAGAGCAGGTGCTTTCTAAGTTGGAGAACCAGGTTTGATTCCCTGCTCTGCCAATTGAGGTGTGGAGGCTTACCTGGTGAACCAGATTAGCTTGTGCACTCCACCACATGCCAGCTGGGTGACCTTGGGCTAGTCACAGTTCCTTGAAGCTCTCTCAGCCCCACCCACCTTACAGGGTGTTTGGTGTGTGCGCGGAGGGTGGGGGGAGAAAGAAGTTTGTAAGCCCTGTTGAGTCTCCTTACAGGACAGAAAAATGGGAAATATAAATCAGGTCTTCTTCAACCCTAATAACTAACCTCTTTTCTCTCTTTCTTTCTTTCTTCTTTCTTTCTTTCTTCTTTTCTTTCTTCTTCTTCTTCTTTCTTTCTTCTTCTTCTTCTTTCTTTCTTTCTTCTTTCTTTCTTCTTCTTCTTTCTTTCTTCTTTCTCCTTCTCCTCTTCTCTCTTTATCTTCTCCTTCTCCTTCTCCTTCTCCTTCTCCTTCTCCTTCTCCTCCTCCTCCTCCTCCTCCTCCTCCTCCTCCTCCTCCTCCTCCTCCTCCCTCCCTCTTCTTTCTCTTCCTCCTCCTCCTCTTCTTCTTCTTCTTGTTGTTCTTGTTGTTCTTTCTTCTTCTTCTTCTCCTCCTCCTCCTCCTGCTTTTGCTTCTTCTTCTTCTTCCTCTTCCTCTTCCCGTTCTCCTCCTCCTCCTCCCTTCTTCTTCTTCTTCTTCTCCTCCTCCTCCTCCTGCTTTTGCTTCTTCTTCTTCTTCCTCTTCCTCCTCCTCCTCCTCCTCCTCCTCCTCCTCTTCTTCTTCTTCTTCTTCTTCTTCCTCCTCCTCCTCCTCTTCTTTCTCTTCCTCCTCCTCCTCTTCTTCTTCTTCTTCTTGTTCTTGTTGTTGTTGTTGTTGTTGTTGTTGTTCTTCTTCTTCTTCTTCTTCTTCTTCTTCCTCCTCCTCCTCCTCCTCCTCTTCTTCTTCTTCTTCCTCTTCCTCCTCCTCCTCCTCCTCTTCTTCTTCTTCTTCTTCTTCTTCCTCCTCCTCCTCCTCCTCCTCTTCCTCCTCCTCCTCTTGTTCTTGTTCTTGTTGTTGTTGTTGTTGTTGTTGTTGTTGTTGTTGTTGTTGTTGTTCTTCTTCTTCTTCTTCCTCCTCCTCCTCTTCCTCCTCCTCCTCTTGTTCTTGTTCTTGTTGTTGTTGTTGTTGTTGTTGTTGTTGTTGTTGTTGTTGTTGTTCTTCTTCTTCTTCTTCTTCTTCTTCTTCTTCTTCTTCTTCTTCTTCTTCTTCTTCTTCTTCTTCTTCTTCTTCTTCTTCTTCATTGCCCCCTTCTGAACTTTTTCATGTCCTGCTATATTCTTGTTGACATTCAGAACTGAAAAGAGTACTCCCAGTGAAGACACACTATGACACTATACAAGGGTGACCTTGGGCAAGTCACAGTCACAGTTCTCTCAGAACTCTCTCAGCCCCACCTGCCTCACAAGGGGTCTGTTGTGGGGAGAGGAATGGAAAGGAGCTGGTAAGCCACCTTGAGTATCCTTACAGGAGAGAAAGGTGGGGTATAAATCCAAACTCTTCTTCTTCTTCTAATAACCACTTGGGAGGCACGTATTAATTGGAGTTAAAATGAGTACAATTGGATGCTAGGATTTGGCAAAGAGAATGCTTTGTTGGATTGCAAGTCGATCCAATCAGCAATAGTACGGGGGATCCGAATTAGAAACACCGTTTCACGCAGTTTGCCGTCGACAGCATCTGAGAAGTATTCACATTTCATGTAGCTCCAGTGTTGCCACTCAGGAGGGAGTCGAGCCAGCCGCCGCACGAAATTCCACGGGGCAAATTCTGCCAAACGAGCGGTTGCCTTGCTGGAATAGATTTGATGGTGCGGATGGCTTCATTTTCGCTTGCACCCGGATCTTGGAAGCGAGCCCTTAAGCGTTTGGAGGAACGCTTCGCACCGTGGCGAATATCCTCATCTTGCAGATTCGTGAGTCACAAACTGTGTCGGGTTGCCGCTTCCATTTGCGACGGAACCGATGTCCCGTATTTTTCAATGCTCAGACCGGGTAATAACCGCCATAGTCTCCCATGTGGGCATCGAGTTGTAGGATGTAGCGCAGGGAAGTTTGGAAGCGGGTTCCAACCAAACGGGCAGGTATTGGAGGTTCAGTAGTATCCTCTCTCCACGGCCCTCGGCGCCCGCTGGGGCGGCGCGGGTTGCGCATGGCTGAGGCAGCGGCGCAGGGAGGGCCGGAATCGGTGGAGGTAGTACCAACGCCGGGTGCCGCTTGGTGTTCTGGTGGGAGCCGGGTCCTTGGAAGGTGGCAGATGCGCCAGTAGCAGGACCCAGCAGCGTCGCCGCCTCTGGCTGCTGGCTGTACCCAGTGACAGCGTAGACTCCAACTTGGGGCATCTTGTCCTGCTGCTTCTTCAGTTCCCTCTCCAAGGCGGCTAAGCAACCTCTCCTTGCGAGTCAAGGCATCCCTGCGCGCATGCAAAGCTGCTTTCTCTCGCTCCAGTTTGGCCAGTTCGTTCCCCGCTGAACAGTTGCAGTTAGTTCACTTTGCGTACACAAGGCCTTAACGCTTTCGCTGGGATCGCCAAGTCCAGTTTGGAGTGTTCCAGGACCTTTATCATGGACTGATAGGTTCTGCACATATTGCCGCTTGCAGCGCTGCCTTTGGCACGGTCCAATTCGAGCTGGATTTCTTTATGCGCTGTTGTTCCCGGTCTCTTTGCAGGTTTTCACGCTCTTGCTGCAGCTGTTCTCGCTCCTCTTCCCATAGTTGGCGCTCACGTGGGCCCATGCTTCTTGGGCATCTCGCAGTCGGCCCACTTCCTCATCCCAGCTCTCTTTTGATGGGAGGGGGAATAGATCCGGATGGGAAGCGCAGGCTTTCTTCGGATTCCTCTTCATCAGAATGTAGGACCTCGTGCTCCACCGGCTGCTCCAGCATCGGCACCTCAGTGTGCAACTGCTGATCCGGGATCTGGGGGGTCCGACCGGAAGGTGCCCCGGATCGGAAGGGGGTCCGATCGGAAGGTGGTACGGATACCCCTCCCAATCCTCGGCGTCCCGGTTTCAACGGTGGTCTTCGGATCGGCCCCAGTGCTATGCCATGCAGGATTCTTGGGAGCATCACCAAAATAATGAAGTCCAGGAATCATCCAATGGACTCCTGTGTTGCCGCATGAAAGGTGGTCAGACCCGTCTCTTCCGCGGACAGGTTTGCATCTGAGGTTTGTAATTCATACAGAAACGGGTAGATACCTCGATCCACAGGCGCTCGATCCATAGACAGCTACCAAACGACTCATGCAGGTCCACATGATCGTCTTCTCGTCCCTCGGCCCCAACGGAGTAAGGGAAGACTCGTGTTGATATGTAGGACGGGAAAGAGTTACCAGCGAGACCCGCTTCTCCACCGGGTTCCTCCAAATCCATATGGGAAAGCCCGGAGCCCTCTTTGGGAAGGCTACCGCACCTTCCACAGTGTCAGGAATATTTAACCTCTCCATGCCGAGACACCAGAGGTCGGCTGCACTGGGAAGATAGATGAACTAAGATTCCTGGCACAATGTAAGGAATTCCATAGAAGCAGAAATAAAAGGCTTTTTTGGTGTAAAAGACCGTTTATTCAGACATCCTAGAAAGTTTCCACGTAATAATGAATGGTAGGAATAAAGTCTCCCGCCTTGTTAACAGGTTATAACTCTGTTCATCCCATCCCCCCTCCCGGATTCCCATGGGAACGGAGTTCTCATCTCTCTCGCAGAGATAAGGTCTCCGCCAGAGTCTCCGCCGCAGATGCTGGCCCATCGCCCGGGTTATGGAATGCAGTCAAGGCCAGGCGGCTGTCCCGCTCATCAACACTATTGAATCCTTTACAGGTGTAAATCCAAGCTCTTCTCTTCTCTATGGGAAATTATCTCTGAAGTCTGGAAATAAGTTGCAATTCCAGGAAATCTTGGCCCTTGTGGTGGTTGTCCCAAATTATTTCTGGATGCTCCCCAAGCTTGAGTCATTAAGCCAAAGTGTTCTGCTTGGGAGAACAAGAGCTACCTTTTTCCTGGGAAGACTGGCTCTCTTAGCATAGCTAGAGGGCCTGATTTTTCCTATGAACTAGCTGCCTACCTTGCACTCAGTTCCCAGTGTGTCTACTGCACTGTGTGCCCACTGCTTTCACCCTGTCTCTTTGGAACTCAGTGCAAGCATTGAACTCTGCTTCTCAGGACCCTTCCTCTTCTGGATAAGGCAATTATAGCCTTTCCCCACCACCCACTGATCTATTCCATATGTATCCTCTCAACTCTATCGATATCCTTGGACTGTGTGAGTTCTCTGTCTGCTTGGTTACCATTTTGTAGGAGCAAGTTTATTATTTTTTCTTCAGTAAAACTTGTTAAATTTTATTCTTGACTCCTGTGGGTTTCTGCGGAGAAAAACCTTTCGTAGACAAAGGTGGTAAAGATCTCGCGGTTGCCCCCTCTTGCAAAGCAAGGTCTGTCCCACTAATCCCCCACTGTAAAAGGGACAGACCCCAGCATTTCAAATAACACATTTCCTGGGTTTTCTTTGTCTTCCTAAATATCTCTTGGAGAGGGGGGGGGGGAAGTTCTCTGATGAATATTCATAACCACAGAGAATGCTCGTAAACAATAAAATGAGACTACTCTACTTGTTAGCAGCTGTTACCGAGGCAAATACAAGCCAGCCTCTATAATTACGCGGAGATGTGAGTTATACCCAAAGATGCCTCCCCTTTCCCCCGCCCCTTTGCACTGAGCCTATTCTGGAGTTGGAGCTCATAAAAAGGAGGATTTCAGTTATCATCACCGGCTATATTGCCAATTTGATTCTTGCATCGGATCGGGAAGGGAATTGCAATCTATTTTTATCTTGCTTTATTTCTCACACGGTTCTGCGCCGGCTGGGGCTTCAGTCTGGGGAAGAGGTGAAATGTGGATGCAAATGCATGAGGCCAGCCCCCTCCCCTTTTATTGTGCAGAAAGAGAAACTCTTTTGTGGGAGGTTGGAAAGAGGAAGTTTAAAAAAAAAGAATTACATGGCTCTCAATTTCTACGTGTCATGCTTGCTCCTTTCATTTATGTGTGGGTCATAGATTAGGTGGGTGGAGGGTAGCCAACATATTTCCTGACTACAGGGATCATTTCCCCTGGAGAAGAGGAGAAGAAGAGCTCGGATTTATACCCCACCTTTCTCTCCTGTAAGGAGGCTCAAGGTGGTTTACAAGCTCCTTACCATTCCCCCTCCCACAACAGACACCTTGTGAGGCAGGTAGGTGTGACAGCGTTCTGTGAGAACTGTGACTGGCCCAAGGTAGCCCAAGCATTGAAAATGCTGGGGGGGAGAATTAGGACTAATCAAAGGAAACACTTCTTCACGCAACGTGTGATTGATGTTTGGAATATGCTGCCACAGGAGGTGGTGATGGCCACTCACCTGGATAGCTTTAAAAAGGGCTTGGACAGATTGATGGAGGAGAAGTCGATCTATGGCTACCAATCTTGATCCTCTTTGATCTGAGATTGCAAATGCCTTAACAGTCCAGGCGCTCGGGAGCAACAGCCGCAGAAGGCCATTGCTTTCACATCCTGCATGTGAGCTCCCAAAGGCACCTGGTGGGCCACTGCGTGTAGCAGAGAGCTGGACTAGATGGACTCTGGTCTGATCCAGCTGGCTTGTTCTTATGTTCTTGTGTTCTTATGTTCTTAAGGTCACCCAGCAGGCTTCATGTGTAGGAGCGGGGAAACGAATCCAGTTCACCAGAGTCTGTTGCTGAGGTGGAGGAATGACGAATCAAAGCTGGTTCTCCACATCAGAGTCCACCATTGTTAACCGCTACACTATGCTGGCAATTCATTATCTGAACAGATAGAAAAACAATATGAAGACACAGGCCCAAAAGCCCAAAGCCAGCACTACGGTTGCCAATCTCCAGGTGAGATCTGGCAATCTCCCTACTGGAACTGCAACATCACGACAGTGGAATTCACTGCTTTGGAGTGTGGTGGAGTCTCCTTCTTTGAAGGTTTTTAAACAGAGGCTGGATGAACATATGTCGGGAGTGCGTTGATTGTGTGTTCCTGCATGGCAGGGGGTTGGACTGGATGTCCCTTGGGGTCTCTTCCAACTCTATGATTCTATTATTCCAGG
The DNA here is from genome assembly GCF_021028975.2 of Sphaerodactylus townsendi. Taxonomy (NCBI): domain Eukaryota; kingdom Metazoa; phylum Chordata; class Lepidosauria; order Squamata; family Sphaerodactylidae; genus Sphaerodactylus; species Sphaerodactylus townsendi. The sequence continues at coordinate 63,235,308 of NC_059433.1, forward strand.
TAATCCCTGGGTCTCAGTCAATCAGAAACTTTGCCCTTCCTTGACATTACACTGATAAATCATGAGCGGGGTGCAGAGGTAGGATCCAGCAGGTTCTCACCAGTTCCCGAGAGTGGGTTACTAATTATTTGTGTGTGCCGAGAGGGGGTTACTAACAGGGTCCCCTTTTCCATCTCCACGCCCTCGCCTCCCCGAGAGGCATCCTGCCTTTGACGTGAAGGTTCCATGTAGCAATTGCGACTAATAATGTCACTCCCTGGACTGGGTTAATCCCTTTCAGGTACCGCAATTCATGGATTCTCAGCCTTCCATATCTTTTATCTCACCAGTCTCTATCAAAGAACCTGTGTGTTTCACCATTGCTGTGTTCAGATTTGTGAGTTGGGGCATTTTCTATAATGTGATGATGATTTAGAAATGACCAGGTGCAAAAAAATTTTTTGGGGTCATGGTGGGGTGGCTGCCCATGGGGGGCATCCAACTCAGGTTTTGCCCAGAGCTCAGGTTTGCCTCTGCCCCCTTTGCTGAGGGGGGGCAGCTGGCGAGGGAACCTGTTACTAAAATTTTTGGATTCCACCTCTGGCTGGGTGAATGATCCACTAGTGAATACCTATATGATTGTGTGAAGATTCATTATTGATGAAACTTTTTGTACCAAAAATCAATAACGATATAATCTATGTCTGCCAAAAGATACTGAACGCAAATTTGAATGAAACCAGTTATTATGCTAATATGACCTGTTTTCAAAGGTGTTAGATACGTCATCATTGGCACTCCTGGTTTATTATAAATTGTGTTTATTATAAAATGTGCATCTAAGATGCTTACTGTTATTTATTCTAATACGGAGGAAATTCATTTATCCTGTAGTTTTAGCAGTAAATAATATCTATAGACCATGGGGAATGGTTTTATCTTTTGCTAAACAGCAGCGAATAGGGAAGAGTCAGATACAAGCTGATTTCAGATTTTAAACATAGTTGCATTGTAGTTGTTTTATAGATATATATTATAACTGAACGGTTAAAGCCTATTAATCCATTTTATATCTTCTATAAATGAACTATCACCATGAAATGTAAAATCCATAGATGGCATATATGATCTCTTTTAAACTTAACACAGTGTATAACCAAATTTTTATACATTATGCCAATAAAGGTTATTGTGATTGTGATGGTGTGAGGATTCTCCATCTGTTTGGTGGTTGGTCAGTGATTTGCACATTACCGTGTTTCCCCGAAAATAAGACAGGGTCTTATATTAATTTTTGCTCCCAAAGATGCGCTATGTCTTATTTTCAGGGGATGTCTTATTTTTCTGTGTTCTGTTCGTCGGGCAAGCTTCCAAACAAAAACTTTGCTACGTCTTACTTTCAGGGGATGCCTTATATTTCGCACTTCAGCAAAACCTCTACGACGTCTTATTTTCAGGGGATGTCTTATATTCGGGGAAACAGGGTACTGGCCTCACAGACAGAACATAGAACATGTAATCGTGCATAAGATTGCATCGTTGTGCCCTGTTTTATCCTTGTGCATCAGGAGTAGAGAAGAAAATGCAGAGATGAAATAATCTGGAGGAGTTGAAAACCGTGGCGAACCTCGCCTGGCTCTGTTCCACATTTCATTGGAGAATTTCTTCGAGTTATACCAGAAAGAAATGGATTCGGCATGTATTTATTCTACGCATTATTCTGGCGCTCCAGTAGGTGGCAGTGTTGCATAGCCATGAAAGGTCTCCTCTAAAGAAATGTCTTCCGTCATGGTGATGGCTTTTGGGTGGTCCTTTACAAACTACCCCCCCCACCCCACCCCAGCCTTTTTGGGTTGCCAGCTCTGGGTTGGGAAATTCCTGGAGATTTGGTGGTGGGTCCAGGGGGGCAGAGTTTTGAGAAGAGTTTTAGACTTGAGCAGGGTATAATGCCATAGAACAGTGGTGGCGAGCCTTTGGCATTCCAGATGTTATGGACTACAATTCCCATAAGCCCCTGCCAGTATAGCCAATTGGCCATTCTGGCAGGGGCTGATGGGAATTGCAGTCCATAACATCTGGAGTGCCACAGGTTCGCCACCACTACCATAGAAGTTGCTCTCCAAACCATTTTCCCTAGCAGAATTGATCCCTGTCATCTGGAGATCAGTTGTAACTCCAGGAGGGAGATCGCCAGATCTCCCCTGGAGATTGACAACCCTAGTCTTGGATTTTGGGCTTTGGAGCACCCTTCCTTGGCCCTTTGCTATTCCAACAGGATCAAATGCGCAAGAGTAAAATAAATATGGTAAATTAGCTGATTTCATTTGAACTTTTCAGGTTTCGAAAATAGGTCCGCTGTATTTTGAACTGTGATTTCCAAATCCTGAATTTTCTCCAGGGATACACAATGATCAGGTTGTGCATCCCTGGAGAAAGTGAAATCGGGAGGAGGGAGGCACTTCATTAACTAAGAACATAAAAACTTAAGAACTAGCCTGCTGTATCAGACCAAAGTCCATCTAGTCCAGCACTCTGCTACTCGCAGTGGCCTCTGGGAACTCACATGCAGGAGGTGAAAGCAATGGCCTTCTGCTGCTGCTGCTCCTGAGCACCTGGTCTGCTAAGGCATTTGCAATCTGAGATCAAGGCGGATCAACTAAAATATCACTCCCAAATATCTACTTCACAGATCTGATGCAATTCCGCAGAGCCTACAAGACTGGAATGTTACACCAGGCCATTAATTAAGGCAGCTACGGTCTCTTTCAAACTAGCTGGCCTCTCAATTCTATCCTTCTTTCCTTTGTTTTCCCATTGCAGTAAATTTAAATTATAATGGGATGATGTTGTTTTAATTATGGCCCAAAGTCCATAAAAAACAAGAAATTGGCACCCGGAGCAAGCTCTAAAGCTGTTTCCCAGTCTTTTATGGTGTGGATGTTGTGCCCCTATTTATATACCCAAGATTGAATTAGTCTTTTTTTGTTACTGCATCACACTGACTGCTCAAATTTAACTTCTTGTCCACCCATACAGCAAGATCGCATTCACACACACTGCCACTAAGTAGTATATTACCCATCCAGAGACAAAGGGGAAGAGAGAGAAAAAGGAAAGAGGGTGGAACGGAGAAAGAAAGAGAAAGGAGAGGAAAAGGGGAAAGGGAGAGAAAGGGAGGAAGAGAGAGAAGGATTGCCTGTTGTGGGGAGAGGAAGGTAAACTTCTTTGAGACTCCTTACAGTTGAGAAAAGCAGGGTATAAATCCATACTCCCCCTCCTCCTAATTTTTCACCTTCTTCATCTTGGAGACCAAATTCTTAGCCAATAAGCCACCAACAAAACAAGTTTTCTCCTTGCCTCCAAGGAATGTATAAAACCATAATGTTCAAAGCCGCCTTCTTAATTGTCAAATATGTGGGGGCACTCCAAACTGTCTCCCCCACTTTTACTGTGCTACATCTTTCCTCGCGCCAACGGGAAATATTTTTAACAATCACCTTTTATCATTAGATATAGACATCTCTGTTTCTCCTCGCTCAACAAATGCGTGTCATTTACAGGAACCAGAGATTACCACGTCCGTTCCTTTCGCGCTGTCCTATTAGAGTAATGTTGCTGTTTCATCGTTTCTTTTAATGTGACAGAAAGGCCATTTGTAAATTTGAAGGAAAGCTATTAGCAGTGACATCTGGGAAGAGAGAGAGAGAGAGAGAGAAATCTTGTTTGTCTACCTCCCCAATAAGCTCTTCCTTTTTCTGCTCAGACATTTGGAGGATATGTTCCTTCGGAGACCGCCGGAGGAATTCTCAACAGAGCCTCTTGGCCTAATTAATGAACTTTAAAAATTCTGCCAATGGAACAATTTTAACGTTGATCCATAAAGCTGACAGCCGAAGAAGTTTATTAGTGTTGGTTCTTGGCAACGATTCTTTCATGCGGTTCCGTAGAGGATCTATTTGAAGGGCTAGGCAGACACACACAAAAGGAAGTTGCTTACCATTTAACTTTGATCCCACAGGTAGCTTGCCTCTTGAAACCACTGGGTTATTACAGTTACGCTGTGCCTCAGTTGAGACAGGAATCTGTACAAAACTCCATATGGCGATAAGCCTCCTGTTGACCGTAGCAGCTAAAACTCCACAGCTGCTCCTGTATCTTCAGGGAGTTCTGTTCTAATGCTCTTTCAGCACAGCTGCCGGGGCTCCATTCCTGCCATCCCTTGAACAGGTCCTGCTGGTGTAACCTCTATCTGTGGGTTCTGTGGGGCAGAACTTGGAATGAGTTTGCAACAACAAATTTTAAGAACAAAATGGTTTACTTTCTTGACATATAACATATAACATCAACATTTAACATCACACTTCAAGGTCCTGTTCAGGTTGCATTTTCAAGTCCTTCTATTTACAGTCTACTGATACTGCCACGTCCAATTCTTCTTGGCAAGTGGGTTGGCTCCTGAAGACTCCAAGGGCTTGATGAACAGGATTCAACATGATGGAGGTTTCCAGGAGAACTCTCATAAGAACATAAGAACATAAGAACTAGCCTGCTGGATCAGACCAGAGTTCATCTAGTCCAGCATTCTGCTACTCGCAGTGGCCCACCAGGTGCCTTTGGGAGCTCACATGCAGGATGTGAAAGCAATGGCCTTCTGCTGCTGCTGCTCCTGAGCACCTGGTCTGCTAAGGCATTTGCAATCTCAGATCAAAGAGGATCAAGACTGGGAGCCATAGATCTACTTCTCCTTCTCCATAAATCTGTCCAAGCCCCCTTTAAAGCTACCCAGGTTAGTGGCCATCACCACCTCCTGTGGCAGCAGATTCCAAACACCAATCACACGTTGTGTGAAGAAGTGTTTCCTTTTATTAGTCCTCATTCTTCCCCCCAGCATTTTCAATGAATGCCCCCTGCTTCTAGTATTGTGAGAAAGAGAGAAAAAATGTCTCTCTGTCAACATTTTCTACCCCATGCATAATTTTATAGACTTCAATCATATCCCCCCTCAGCTGTCTCCCCTCCAAACTAAAGAGTCCCAAACGCTGCAGCCTCTCCTCATAAGGAAGGTGCTCCAATCCTTCAATCATCCTCGTTGCCCTTCTCTGCACTTTTTCTATCTCTTTCAGATATCGCTTTTGGAGATGTGGCTGAATTCAGGAACTGAACACAGTACTCCAAGTGCGGTCGCACCACGGCTTTATATAAGGGCATGACAATCCTTGCAGTTTTATTATCAACTCCTTTCCTAATTATCCCCAGCATAGAGTTTGCCTTTTTCACAGCTGCCATGCATTGAGTTGACATTCCCATGGAACTATCAACTAAGACGCCCAAATCCCTTTCCTCTCACCCATTACAAACATTAAAAACCCTGAAATAATAAACTCCAACATTTACAACATAGCAAAAATAAACAACTCCCTTCCCAGTAGTTCCCAACAACATTGCAGTTACCTTAACAAGGTGTTAAGGGCTTATACAAATCAAGGTCTGAGTCTGGTAGCCTTGTCTCCTCCAAACTACATGAGCTCTGCAGCCTCTTGCTGCTCTGAGTCTCCACCCCTTTCTGGGTCAACCCATTCTGAGCATGGGGGTTACACTGGCTTCTAGGATTCGGAACTGTGCTACTGAGCAGGAAACCGTACCTGTGCTACGGTAGCCTACGCAACAGCAGTGAAGGCTACAGGAGCTGCAGTACGGATGCTGCCATCCTGGTTGTGCAAAGACAACGAAGGTGGCACCACCAGCCAGTGTGGTGCGGAGGATAAGAGCAGCGGACTCTCATCTGGAGAACTAGGTTGGATTCCTCACTCCTCCATATGAGTGATGGACACACTGATCTGGTTACCTGGATTTGTTTCCCCGCTTCTCCGTATGAAGCCTGCTGGGTGATCTTGGCCTAGTCACAGTTCTCTTCAAACTCTCAAAGTCCCACCTGCCTCTCAAAGTATCTGCTGTAGGGAAAAGAATTGTAAGCTGCTTTAACTCTCCTGAAAGATAGAAAAAAGCAAGGTATAATAACCAACTCTCGTTGTTGTTGTTGTTGTTGTTGTTGTTGTTGTTGTTCTCCTCCTCCTCCTCCTCTTCCTCCTCCTCCTCCTCAATAAGGAAGTGCAAAGGCATACAAGAAGGTACTGCCAGGCATAGATTCAGGAGTTGGTCTGCAGTAGAAGAGGTCATTTCGAGTTCCGTAGCATCTTTGAGACTTAACAGGATTTGGGGGTGGGGGGTGGGGATGGGGTGGAAGCCTGACTCTCGAAAGCTTATATCCCCAAAATGCCACTGGTCTCTAAGGTGCTTTTGGACTCTATCCAGCAGAGGCGTATCTGCCTAGGGACAAGGGATACCCCTTGTCCCCGGGCGCCACTCTTCTGGTCTCATGGGGGGCGCAAAATCAGCCCCCCGTGTGTCCAGGAAGTCCTGCTGTCATATCGTGGGGGGCGTCCTGGAGACAATTTGTCTCCGGGCACCATTTACCCTTGGTACGCTTCTGCTATCCAGGCATAGAGATGATCTTCTTAAGACTAGTGTGGACATCTCCATGAATAAGGAAGCACCCAAAGAGAGAACATGGCCCACAAACGCTGTCCGGGGTAAAAAGGTCTAAGAAGTGATTGCAGGAACATCCAACTCGTTCCTTAAAATGTCCAACCGTGCCGTTTCTGACGGCCATTTTGTTTAGCTTAAGAGCTACGTCGATTGGGTAGAATACTGCAGGCTGCTCTCTTTTACCCTATCGAAGATGAGTCCATGCTTGTGGGGGGGGGCGTAGCTACCTAAAATGGCACCCAGGGGGGGAAAGAAAATGTTCCCCCCCCACCAGACTGCACTGCTCCAGAATGACCTCCACAGCCCTTCCTGGGGCAACAGGGTCTGGGAGGAGGAAATTGAAGAACTTGGCACCTCAGGAGCCAAGCAGTGTCTTTTTAGTTAGGTCCTGGATGGATGGGAAGGGGATGGAGTTAAATGAGAGGACTTGGCTTGGCTCCAGGCGGCGGGAGACGGGGAGAACAGTTAACTAAAAGGATTCAGCTTGGCTCCTCCCATTCCCCATCCTTATCCTCACCCACAGTCTCTTCCTGGATGCTCACGTGGCATGAAATTAAGTGCAATGAAAGCATCCTTCAGGCTGTGGCGGTGGGAAGAGGCCAACAGCCAGAGGTGGGATCCAGCAGGTTCTCACAGGTTCCCAAGAGTAGGTTACTCATTATTTTTGTGTGCCGAGAGGGGGTTACTAATTGGCGATTCTGCCACATGGTTTTTACCTTAGTTACGCCCCTCCTCTCAGCAGTAGTGCGCAGAACTTGAAGCAGTCTAGCAGGAGGTGCACCGGCGTGCGTGGCAGCCTGCGCCTGTGTGCATTTGTTTCCCGCCCAAGGACCGGCGCAGCGGCTGCATCCTTGCCACAGCCCCGCCCAGGAATGCCCCACCCTGGAATGCCCGGCCATGCCCCCGTCGTGCCCCGCCCAGCCCTATTGGCACGACGCCACTGTTTGAATCCCACCACCAAGGGAACCTGTTACTAAAATTGTTGGATCCCACCACTGGCAACAGCCAGAGCACCCCGAGTCAATTGGTGACTGGGGCAAGAGCCCTGACTTTCCCTGGCCTTATTACACCCCTGTGTGGAGGGGGTCATGGCTCAGAGACACAGCATCGGCTCAGCATACAGAAAGCCCCAGGTTCAATCCCTGGCATCTCCAGTTAGAAGGTCTGGAAGTAGGTGACGTGAAAGACCTTTGTGTGATAGAGGCCCCTTCCGCACACGCAAAATAATGTGTTTTGAAACCACTTTTACAACTGTTTGCAAGTGGATTTTGCCATTCCGCACAGCTTCAAAGAGCACTGAAAGCAGTTTGAAAGTGCATTATTCTGCATGTGCGGAATGAGCCTCAGTCCGATCTGAATCAACAATATACTGATTTTGATGGACCAATGGGCCGATTCAGCAGAAGGTGGATTTATATGTTCACATCCCTCTGATATTCCTCAGGGGCACGGGATGTAGATCCACATCTCACACATGCGTAAAATGGAATCTTATGCTCTGGTGTGCATAGCTAGTTGCCAGCGTGGTGCAATGGTTAAGAGCAGGTGGATTCTAATCTGGAGAACCGGGTTTGATTCCCCACTCCTCCACCTGAGTGGCAGAGGCTTATCTGGTGAACCAGATGTGTTTCCACACTCTGACATTCCTGCTGGGTGACCTTGGGCTAGTCACAGTTCTCTCAGAACTCTCTCAGCCCCACCTGCCTCACAAAGAGCCCTCAGGGGATAGGGCGGTATATAAATATAATAATAAATAAAAATAAAAATAAAGTGTCTGTGGTGGGGAAAGAAAGGGAAAGGAGCTTGTAGGCCACCTTGAGTTTCCTTACAGGAGAGAAAGGTGGGATATAAATCCAAAACTCTTCTCTCGTACTCTTCTTCTTGCTTGGCATAAAAAAAGGAGATAATCGTGCTGTTCTAATGTGGTTGGTTTTTTCGAAAATTAATACCTCAGACAATTGATTTCAGCAGCTCACTTAATCACCTGAGAAGATGAAGGGCTCAATGCCCTTATTTACCACATGCAAAGCAAGATTCGGCTGTGTCTTGATGGGCGTACAAAAACATCCTCACGCACACCGTGCCATTCACAGTTGCTCGAACGTAAAAGACAATATTGCGTCAAAATAGCACTCCGGTTTCTTTTTCCTCTTCTGGGCCCCCCCTTTTCCCCCTCAGGCAGATTAATGTATTAATTTCCTAACAAGAAGAGATTTCTCACCACAAGAGCAGCCTTTGAATTACGCTCTTAGAAAGATGGGAGAGCTAATTCGGCAGGTCCAAAACGGCTTCCGCCCTTGCTTCTTTCTCTCTCTCACGGCTGGATGTAAATTGGACAGGACTTGGAAAAGACAAAGATCTGGCAATTCAGCAAAGTCATTCTTGCAGCCCAAGAGAATGAAGTGAAAGATACAAATGCACGGGACTGAACACAGAGGTCGACTTTGCCACCTGCAGGTGTGGGAATGGTTTGTATTTCTAGTTTCTTACGACAGGAGTGAATATCAGGAGCTTCAGGAAACGGTGTGGGTGGAAGACCAAGGTTCAGAGGCGGAGTATAGTTTCCTGGTTCAGCCCTTAGTATCTTCACTGAAGTTAAGAAGAAGAAGAAGAAGAAGAAGAAGAAGAAGAAGAAGAAGAAGAGGAGGAGGAGGAGGAGGAGGAGGAGGAGGAGGAGGTGGAGGAGGAGAAGAGGAAGGAGAAGTAGCAAGAGGAAGAGGGAAGAGGAGGAGGAAGAGGAGGAAGAGGAGGAGGAAGAAAGGAAGAGGAAGAGGAGGAAGAAGAAGAGGAGGAAGAGGAAGAAGAAGAGGAGGAGGAGGAGGAGGAGGAGGAGGAGGAGGAGGAGGAGGAGGAGGAAGAGGAAGAAGAAGAAGAAGAGGAAGAGGAAGAGGAGGAGGAAGAGGAGGAAGAGGAGGAGGAAGAAAGAGGAAGAGGAAGAAGAAGAGGTAGAAGAAGAAGAAGAAGAAGAAGAAGAAGAAGAAGAGAAAGGGAAGAAGAAGGAAGGCCACAAAGAAGAGTTTGGATTTCTATATCCCCTTCTCTCCTGTAGGAGATTCATGTGGGCTTATAATCTCCTTGCCCTTCCCCTCTCACAACAAACACCCCTGTGAGTGTGGGTGGGGAGCTGAGAGAGTCTCCTAGGAAGCTGTGACTATGCTCCAAGGTCACCCAGCTGGCAGTGTGTGTGGGAGTGCACAGGCTTAATCTGAATTCCCCAGATAAGCCTCCACAGCTCTCAGGGCGGCAGAGGCTGGGAGAATCCAACCCGGTCCCCTCTCCAAGATTAGATACACGAAGGCCTTAACCTCCCACGCCACCAAGGAGGAAGGAGGAGGAGGAGGAGGAGGAGGAGGAGAGGAGTTTGGATTTATATCCCACCTTTCTCTCCTGTAAGGAGACTCAAGGTGGCTTACAAGCTCCTTTCCCTTCCTCTCCCCACAACAGACACCTTGTGAGACAGGTGGGGCTGAGAGAGTTCAGAGAGAACTGTGACTAGCTCAAGGTGCTCCGCCACTGCTTTTCCCAGAATGGCTGCCCATGCACGAGCATTTCAGGAGTGATGGTTTCTAACACACCTACGTTCAAGGCCAGCCAACGCCACTTTAAACCCCACCAAGATTTTAGGGTACAAGCCTTCCAGATCCAAAGTTCCCATTTACTCTGGGCCTATTTTCAGGCAACAGAGATTAATTCCCCCCTCGAGGAAATGGCAGATTTGGAGGGTAGGTGGTACGGAATCGTCTCCTTGCTGAACTCCTCAAACTCCCCCACCCATAAAAAAAATCTCCAGGGCTTTTCCAAGCCAGAGCAGCAGTGGCGTAGGAGGTTAAGAGCTCGTGTATCTAATCTGGAGGAACCGGGTTTGATTCCCAGCTCTGCCGCCTGAGCTGTGGAGGCTTCTCTGGGGAATTCAGATTAGCCTGTACACTCCCACACACACCAGCTGGGTGACCTTGGGCTAGTCACAGCTTCTCGGAGCTCTCTCGGCCCCACCCACCTCTCAGGGTGTTTGTTGTGAGGGGGGAAGGGCAAGGAGATTGTAAGCCCCTTTGAGTCTCCTGCAGGAGAGAAAGGAGGGATATAAATCCCCTCCTCCTCCTCCTCCTCCTCTTCTTCTTCTTCTTCTTCTTCTTCTTCTTCTTCTTCTTCTTCTTCTTCTTCTTCTTCTTCTTCTTCTTCTTCTTCTTCTTCTTCTTCTTCCTCTTCTCCTCCTCCTCCACCTTGCAGCCTATGGGCCCTTTCTCAAAAAAGAACGTATGAAGGGAAGGAATGCCTGCAACCGCATCCAATGCCCTCTTTCCACCTGGCCCAATATTTGCTCACCAGGCTGAGCAAGTTGCAGGCAAAGACATGCTTAATAGATCCGCAGGGATCAGGGAAATTGCTGGCTTCGGGATTGATTTGTCTCCTCCTGGCTTATAATTAAAATTTGAAAAATCTCTCCGGGGTAATGAGAAGATACTCTGGAGACGTCACTTACACACAGGGCTATTAAAAAGTCCATCTCCCTTACAAGAAACCATTATCTGATATTAATGCAAAATGGCCAGAAACTACCTGGCAAGCCTTGGTTTGCTTGAGTGTTCACAGTAAGCGTTAGTGTTCACAGTAAGCGTTAGGTTCACAGTAAGCGTTAGGTTAGCTATGGACAGTGGTGGGATTCTTTTCCTAAAAGTAAGTGGAATGAAGTGCCGTGGCAGGGGCTGCTGCGGGGGTGGTGGTGGTGGTGGTGCCGTGGAGGGGCGTGGTAGGGCAGGAGCGCCACGGGGGGGGGGGGGGCAAAAAAGTTACGCCTCTGGACAAAAGTTTTTGCAAACTTCTTGTTCAGCCTGAATCCATGTGGTCGTGCCCTTCCAATGTCAGTTGCTGAAGATGGCACACAATAAAAACTGTGCATAACATTGTTGTAGAAAACTAATACAAAGCACAGAATAACTCGGGGGAAAAAATCCACTAAAACATTCCCTTCTCACTGGACACAGTGCATAACAGACTTCCCTCTGTGATACACCTCTGAAGATGCCAGCCACAGATGCAGGTGAAACATGAGGAACAAGATCTACCAGACCACGGCCACATAGTCCAGAAAACTCACAACCACCAGTTGAATCCGGCCGTGAAAGCCTTCGGCAATACGCCGAAAAAAGAGAGGTTTTGGCCATTGTTTAGACAAAAGGACACTGAAATGTGGGAGAGGATTTAAAAACTGGGCTGCCAATTTTTCCGCCGCCTTTGCAGGTGAGGTGCGGATGTAAGAAACGACCGTGTTTTGAAGGCGTTCTGGGGAAAGTGACACCTGCCGATGCCTTAAATGTCAAACTGCTGTGAAAGTCACAAATAGTTTCCTCGTGTTCACTTGGGCACTCTGACACTCGCTACTCTGGAATCTGATGGTCGCTACTCTGGGAGCAGCAGTGGCGTAGGAGGTTAAGAGCTCATGTATCTAATCTGGAGGAACCGGGTTTGATTCCCAGCTCTGCCGCCTGAGCTGTGCAGGCTTATCTGGGGAATTCAGATTAGCCTGTGCACTCCCACACACGCCAGCTGGGTGACCTTGGGCTAGTCACAGCTTCTCGGAGCTCTCTCAGCCCCACCTACCTCACAAGGTGTTTGTTATGAAGGGGGGAAGGGCAAGGAGATTGTCAGCCCCTTTGAGTCTCCTGCAGGAGAGAAAGGGGGGGATATAAACCCAAACTCTTCTCCTTCTCCTTCTCCTTTTCCTTCTTCTTCTTCTTCTTCTTCTTCTTCTTCTTCTTCTTCTTCTTCCTCTTCCTCTTCCTCTTCCTCCTCTTCCTCTTCCTCCTTTTCCTCTTCCCTTTCCCCTTCCCTTTCCCCTTCCCCTTCCCCTTCCCCTTCCTCCTCTTCCTCTTCCTCTTCCTCTTCCTCTTCTTCTTCTTCTTCCTCTTCCTCTTCCTCTTCCTCTTCCTCCTCTTCCTCTTCCTCTTCCTCTTCCTCTTCCTCTTCCTCTTCCTCTTCCTCCTCTTCCTCTTTCTCCTCTTCCTCCTCCTCCTCCTCCTCCTCCTCTTCTTCTTCTTCTTCTTCTTCTTCTTCTTCTTCTTCTTCTTCTTCTTCTTCTTCTTCTTCTTCTTCTTCTTCTTCTTCTTCTTCTTCTCCTCCTCCTCCTCCTCCTCCTCCTCCTCCTCCTCCTCCTCCTCCTCCTCCTCCCAATAAAGCCTCCTTTGGCTGGACCTGGAATAAGCCACCCTACCCACCTGTCCCCAGTGACCTTAATCCAAAATCACGCACAACTCCTTTCATGTTCCAAATGCTCCAGCCGCCTCCTCCTCCTCCTCCTCCTCCTCCCCCTTCTCAGTTGCAAGCTACCCGTATAGATTCCTTGATGAGTCACGTTTTACTGGAGGCCAGGCGCGTTGGCAGGTCTTGGCAGAGTCGGGTGGCATCTGAATGTGGGTGGACAGAAATGTCACCGAAAGGTACTGCGTAGCTTTAATTGACTGCAGCTGGCGATGGCTGTAACGTGTCAGCCTGCCAGCCGAGCCCACTGGCACACCGGGGAATCCCCTCAGGGTACCTCTGCCTATTTGGACTCCTCTGCGAGCAAATGAAGAGGGGGGCGTGAGGACGATCGTGACGGCACACTCTTTCCCCAATGCCTTGTAAGGTATTTTTTGTGAAGGCCATCCTCAATGCCTTCCATCCTCAGAGAGCCAGTGTAGCGTAGTGGTTAAGAGCAAGTAGATTCTAATCCGGAGAACAGGGTTTGATTCCCCACTCCTCTATCCGAGCGGCAGAGGCTTGTCTGGTGAACCAGATGTGTTTCCGTACTCCTACATATTCCCACTGGGTGGCCTTGGGCTAGTTTACAGAAGGGAAGAAGAAGAAGAAGAAGAGGAAGAAGAGGAAGAAGAGGAGGAGGAGGAGGAGGAGGAGTTTGGATTTATATCCCCCCTTTCTCTCCTGTAGGAGACTCAAAGGGGCTTACAATCTCCTTGCCCTCCCCCCCTCACAACAAACACCCTGTGAGGTGGGTGGGGCTGAGAGAGCATAGATAAAGGTACAGGACAGTTGACGAGGAAAGCCAAAAGGAAGAAAGTAGGGGGATAATATCCCCTTGTGTCCTTTCTGCGTACATGTCAGAGACCTACATTGCAAGCAAATTCTTGTCCTGAATTTGTGCGCTACAGAAAGGCTTACTGGACGGAACTTGCCAAACTGATTTAGGATACCTTTTGTTATCCCACCCTTCCTCCAAAAATCTCTGGGGAATCAAAATCCCTTCCTCCTCCCCCCTCCTTTACAACAACCCCGAGGCTGGCTGGGCTGAAAGATACGGACAGGCCGAAGTTCACTGCCTGAGATTTTGTGATTTGGGGATTTAAACCTGGCTTCCTCAAATTTCGGCACTATAACCAGGTTAGCTCTTTTCCATCCAACCAGCAAAGGTTTCCTACAGCCCTAAGTGGGTAACGGGGGTTTAATAACGTCTCCGGGTTGACACTTCCAACATATCTGCGTCCTAAACTAAATTAAGTGTGGCCTTTTTGGATCTTTAAGAGGGGCATTTGACTCTGTGAACAGAGAAAAGCTCTGGGGAAAACTTGCTACCCTTAATATCGATCCAAGACTTCTTTTTCTGATAAAACAACTGCACACCCAAAACTCATGCCAGGTAAAAGACCACAGGGGATTTTTTGTCAAACCTGGTCCAGGTAAAAAGGGGAGTCAAACAAGGCTGTGTACTAGCCCCCTTATTATTTAACATCTTCCTACATGACCTCCCCATAGCCCTGGCCCAAATGGATGGGCACAGCCCTAAGATTGGCCCAAAGCATGTCCCTCTCCTGTTATTTGTGGACGATGCAGCCCTATTATCCCTTTCTCGTGTGGGTCTAACAAGACTCCTGCATGGATTCATTGACTTTTGTGAGACAAATGATCTGCAGGTGAATTATGACAAAACTAAGATCCTGGTTTTTTGGGGAAAAAAACATATCTGCGTCCTAAGATTTTTTTTTGCCCTTCTCCTACCAAAGCTATTAATAAAGAGTTGTGAATTCATATGACACGAAAGCCCTCTCTCGGCAACAAAGCACTAATTAGAGAAAGGTAATATATTTCACTTTGGCAGTTAGGAAAAAGCAGGGGAATCTTTGTGGGTCCAAATGGATCGCTGGTTTAGAGAACAGTCTCATTTATCTCTGGACGGGGACAAATAAAAGGGGCACAATGAAAATATTTTAAAAGTAGTCATGGCCATGGAGAAAGCAAGTCAGGATGGAGCTGACCTGGAAGCCCAAGATGGTCGAATCCTGTCAGATATTTGAATCTACGAAGAGTCATCCCTGATTGGTCCTTGGATGGGAGACCGAGGTGGGATCCAGCAGGTTCTCACCAGTTCCCGAGAGTGGGTTAAAAATTATTTGTGTGTGCCGAGAGGGGGTGACTAATCGGGTCTGCTTTTCCGTTAGAAATTCCATTAGGTCCAAAAATCATCAAGTCCTGTTGTTTCCTATGTGGCTGGTGAGCGAAGGTAGAAAACGGGATAATTCTCCCTGTTGGGCTGTTTTAAAAACATGTTTTAGAAATATGGTAAAGTTCCTTGTTTAAGGAAAGTATCCTTCTTTCAATTTCTAGAAACAAAATTAAGTATCTGAAAGTATTAAGTATTTGACAGGCAGTCAATTAGAGGAGAAGTAGTTGTTTCTGCTCTGTAGTAGACCTATAGACCTTACTAGAACGAGTTTAAAATTATGGACAGAAAGATACCAGCTGGAAATTAGGAACTTTTTTTTTACAGCAGAGTTTTTTACAGTAACAGAGAAATTATTAATGCCCCGCCCCTGGAATGCCTGGCCACGCCCCCGTCGTGCCCCGCCCAGCCCCATTGGCGCTACGCCACTGTTTGAATCCCACCACCATGGGAACCTGTTACTAAAATTTTTGGATCCCACCACTGATGGAGGCCATCGAAGAAGCCCGTGGGTTGCTAGGCAGAGGCAGGCAATGGTGTAGCGGTTAAGAGCGTGGTGAAGTGGGTAAGAGCAGGTTCACTCTAATCTGGAGAACCGAGTTTGATAATTCCCAGCTCCTTGAGCTGTGGAGGCTTATCTGGTGAACCAGATTAGCTTGTGCACTCCAACACATGCCCGCTGATGACCTTGAGCTAGTCACAGTTCTTTGTAGCTCTCTCAGCCCTGTCCATCTTACAGGGTGTTTGTTGTGCGGGGGCGGGGGAGGAGATTGTAAGCCCCTTTGAGTCTCCTTACAGGAAAGAAAGGTGGGATATAAAACTAAATGCCAGACAGGTATTTCTGGACTACCTCATTCTTTATTCTGTGCTAAAGTTCCCCTACTGAATCTTCTGTTCCATTTCCCCCTGGCTAAGCCCTGCTTTTCTTTTGGGAGAAGACCGTGCCAAAGAAGATGTTGAGCAGAATTTTCCCCCAAGAATCTTCCCTCCTTGTCTGCTAATATCTCCTTGGGTTGCAGTTGTTCTTTAATGTATAGTGCAACCCCTCTCTTTTTCTTTCTGCACCCTGCATGAAAAAGAGCCCCCAATTTGGGGTAGTTAATATACTTTTCCTCTCCTTTTTTTATATGAGTCTCTTGCAGACAAGTTACAGAGAGATTCTCTTTGGTAAGTTGGGAAAAGACATGCCTCCTTTTTCTAGGATTATTTAAGCCATTTATATTACAAGTTACAAGTTTGTTTTTTTCCATCTCCCTCCCTTCCCTTGAACCCTCTGCCCTTTGTTCTTACTTTCCTTTTTCTTGGATGGACTTTCTCAGCTTTTGGGCGATCTCCTGGGCTCTCTGTACCGACACAATATTCAATCTCTTTCCGTTCCAGACAAAGGAAACCCCTTCCGGGATAATCCACCGGTATATAATATTATTTTTCCTGAGTATGTCCGTCAGGTTTCTGTAGTCCTTTCTTCTTCTTTGAATCGATTGCGGAATCTCTTTCAATATGATTAACGTTTTCCCATCTATTTTAAGGGGTTGCTTCGAGTGGTACCTTAGAATTTCGTCTTTCAGACTTTTCCTTACGCAGTGCATTATTATGTCCCTTGGGAGTTTCCTATCATGGGCTGCTCTTGAATTCACCCTGTAGAGTTGGTCAATTTCCCTTATGGCATCCTCTTCTTCAAGGTCCCAAACCTCCTGTAGCATTGGCATGAGTCGTTTAGATAGGATTTCACCTTCCATCTCCATCAAACCTCTTATTCTCAGTGTGTTTTCTTTTTGGGCATATTCCAACATCGCCACCGCATCTTCTTGCCTTGAGTAATTATCCTTCAGGTTCTCCATGGAGTCTTCAATATCCGTAATACGGTGCTCATGGTCTTTTAGTCCATCCTTAATTATATTTAAGGTTTCATCAATTTTTTTGAAGTGTCCCATCTCTTTTTTGATGTTAAGTAACTTCAGTTCGAGTCTGGCCATTCTTTCTTTGGATTCCTGTTGGAACACTGCAGTTTCTTTTAAAGATGTTGTTGTAATGTCAATTAGGTGTTCCAGTCTAGCCCCGTATTCCGGGTTTCTTTCAGGCGTGGCCAGCTCTTGGTTGGTGCCTTTTACTGCTCTCCCGTTTATGTAAGGGCCTCTCCTGGTCGCCATCTTGGGCTCGCACCGGTATCTTTTAATCAGGGTAGTGTGAAATTACCTTCTTAAGCACCGTCCGTCTGTGTCCGTCTGCCGCTTGTATGTTTCAAGCCTTGTTTCAAACGTTATTCCAGCCGTTTGTGTGTTTCAGGCACTGTCTCGCACGTTTCAACACTTTTACTCGCTTCTCACACACCCCTTTTTCTTCTCGTCCCTTCCTTCCGCGCTTCCTGTTGGTGTTACGTTAATGGGTTTCCGGTCTGTATGGGTTATGGGATGGTACTCGTCACCTTACATTTACCCGGAAGCCTTTCTTTCTTTCTTTTGTTTACATCTACGTTATTTCCTGTTCCGTTTTCTGAAAGTCAGTTCTTAAAGCGGCCGATTCTGGCGCGCTGCCAACAGGTTATTTATCCAAAAGAAGAAAAAGTGTGGGGGGAGATATCTAGGGGATGTCGAGGAAAGGCTTTCCACACTTACTTTCGTGCAAGCCTCTGGATACCTCGGCATCAGGTCCTCGCGTTGTTCTACAGAGCGCGGAGCCGCTCGGGGCGATCAAGCGCCGCCTTCCGTCTTTCCCCGCTCGTCTCTCCGTTCTCTCTTCTCTTCGTCTCTCCGGTTAATGTAAGGTTATTAATTATTCCAACGAGTCGTTCTCCTACCCTTCTCTTTCTCGACCGAGGTCAATATTCAGTCTCTTATTTTTTTCCCGTATTTTTACGGCAGTTAGGGGTGGCCGTCCCTTCCTGGGTTCTTTGTTTACCCTCTGCAGCTTCCTCGTTGTTTAGCTCGGGCTGCCTCCGCGCCGCTCAATTTGTTTTCTCGGCGCTGTCAGACCTGTCCTTGCTTCTTCTTCAGGCTCTCCTCTTTCCGACAAGAGTGAGATACCCCCGTAAATCCCGGGGATTAAGAGGATTTTTAGCAGATGTCTCTCCCCCCCCCCCCCCACCCCCCCCCCCCCCCCCCCCCCCCCACCCCCCCCCCCCCCCCCACCCCCGCCCCCCCCCCCCACCCCCCCCCCCCCCCCCCCCCCCCCCCTCCACCCCCCCCCCCCCCCACCCCCCCCCCCCCCCCCCTCCCCCCCCCCCCACCACCCCCCCCCCCCACCCCCCCCCCCCCTCACCCCCCCCCCCCCCCACCCCCCCCCCCCCCCACCCCCCCCCCCCCCCACCCCCCCCCCCCCCCACCCCCCCCCCCCCCCACCCCCCCCCCCCCCCACCCCCCCCCCCCCCCACCCCCCCCCCCCCCCACCCCCCCCCCCCCCCACCCCCCCCCCCCCCCACCCCCCCCCCCCCCCACCCCCCCCCCCCCCCACCCCCCCCCCCCCCCACCCCCCCCCCCCCCCACCCCCCCCCCCCCCCACCCCCCCCCCCCCCCACCCCCCCCCCCCCCCACCCCCCCCCCCCCCCACCCCCCCCCCCCCCCACCCCCCCCCCCCCCCACCCCCCCCCCCCCCCACCCCCCCCCCCCCCCACCCCCCCCCCCCCCCACCCCCCCCCCCCCCCACCCCCCCCCCCCCCCACCCCCCCCCCCCCCCACCCCCCCCCCCCCCCACCCCCCCCCCCCCCCACCCCCCCCCCCCCCCACCCCCCCCCCCCCCCACCCCCCCCCCCCCCCACCCCCCCCCCCCCCCACCCCCCCCCCCCCCCACCCCCCCCCCCCCCCACCCCCCCCCCCCCCCACCCCCCCCCCCCCCCACCCCCCCCCCCCCCCACCCCCCCCCCCCCCCACCCCCCCCCCCCCCCACCCCCCCCCCCCCCCACCCCCCCCCCCCCCCACCCCCCCCCCCCCCCACCCCCCCCCCCCCCCACCCCCCCCCCCCCCCACCCCCCCCCCCCCCCACCCCCCCCCCCCCCCACCCCCCCCCCCCCCCACCCCCCCCCCCCCCCACCCCCCCCCCCCCCCACCCCCCCCCCCCCCCACCCCCCCCCCCCCCCACCCCCCCCCCCCCCCACCCCCCCCCCCCCCCACCCCCCCCCCCCCCCACCCCCCCCCCCCCCCACCCCCCCCCCCCCCCACCCCCCCCCCCCCCCACCCCCCCCCCCCCCCACCCCCCCCCCCCCCCACCCCCCCCCCCCCCCACCCCCCCCCCCCCCCACCCCCCCCCCCCCCCACCCCCCCCCCCCCCCACCCCCCCCCCCCCCCACCCCCCCCCCCCCCCACCCCCCCCCCCCCCCACCCCCCCCCCCCCCCACCCCCCCCCCCCCCCACCCCCCCCCCCCCCCACCCCCCCCCCCCCCCACCCCCCCCCCCCCCCACCCCCCCCCCCCCCCACCCCCCCCCCCCCCCACCCCCCCCCCCCCCCACCCCCCCCCCCCCCCACCCCCCCCCCCCCCCACCCCCCCCCCCCCCCACCCCCCCCCCCCCCCACCCCCCCCCCCCCCCACCCCCCCCCCCCCCCACCCCCCCCCCCCCCCACCCCCCCCCCCCCCCACCCCCCCCCCCCCCCACCCCCCCCCCCCCCCACCCCCCCCCCCCCCCACCCCCCCCCCCCCCCACCCCCCCCCCCCCCCACCCCCCCCCCCCCCCACCCCCCCCCCCCCCCACCCCCCCCCCCCCCCACCCCCCCCCCCCCCCACCCCCCCCCCCCCCCACCCCCCCCCCCCCCCACCCCCCCCCCCCCCCACCCCCCCCCCCCCCCACCCCCCCCCCCCCCCACCCCCCCCCCCCCCCACCCCCCCCCCCCCCCACCCCCCCCCCCCCCCACCCCCCCCCCCCCCCACCCCCCCCCCCCCCCACCCCCCCCCCCCCCCACCCCCCCCCCCCCCCACCCCCCCCCCCCCCCACCCCCCCCCCCCCCCACCCCCCCCCCCCCCCACCCCCCCCCCCCCCCACCCCCCCCCCCCCCCACCCCCCCCCCCCCCCACCCCCCCCCCCCCCCACCCCCCCCCCCCCCCACCCCCCCCCCCCCCCACCCCCCCCCCCCCCCACCCCCCCCCCCCCCCACCCCCCCCCCCCCCCACCCCCCCCCCCCCCCACCCCCCCCCCCCCCCACCCCCCCCCCCCCCCACCCCCCCCCCCCCCCACCCCCCCCCCCCCCCACCCCCCCCCCCCCCCACCCCCCCCCCCCCCCACCCCCCCCCCCCCCCACCCCCCCCCCCCCCCACCCCCCCCCCCCCCCACCCCCCCCCCCCCCCACCCCCCCCCCCCCCCACCCCCCCCCCCCCCCACCCCCCCCCCCCCCCACCCCCCCCCCCCCCCACCCCCCCCCCCCCCCACCCCCCCCCCCCCCCACCCCCCCCCCCCCCCACCCCCCCCCCCCCCCACCCCCCCCCCCCCCCACCCCCCCCCCCCCCCACCCCCCCCCCCCCCCACCCCCCCCCCCCCCCACCCCCCCCCCCCCCCACCCCCCCCCCCCCCCACCCCCCCCCCCCCCCACCCCCCCCCCCCCCCACCCCCCCCCCCCCCCACCCCCCCCCCCCCCCACCCCCCCCCCCCCCCACCCCCCCCCCCCCCCACCCCCCCCCCCCCCCACCCCCCCCCCCCCCCACCCCCCCCCCCCCCCACCCCCCCCCCCCCCCACCCCCCCCCCCCCCCACCCCCCCCCCCCCCCACCCCCCCCCCCCCCCACCCCCCCCCCCCCCCACCCCCCCCCCCCCCCACCCCCCCCCCCCCCCACCCCCCCCCCCCCCCACCCCCCCCCCCCCCCACCCCCCCCCCCCCCCACCCCCCCCCCCCCCCACCCCCCCCCCCCCCCACCCCCCCCCCCCCCCACCCCCCCCCCCCCCCACCCCCCCCCCCCCCCACCCCCCCCCCCCCCCACCCCCCCCCCCCCCCACCCCCCCCCCCCCCCACCCCCCCCCCCCCCCACCCCCCCCCCCCCCCACCCCCCCCCCCCCCCACCCCCCCCCCCCCCCACCCCCCCCCCCCCCCACCCCCCCCCCCCCCCACCCCCCCCCCCCCCCACCCCCCCCCCCCCCCACCCCCCCCCCCCCCCACCCCCCCCCCCCCCCACCCCCCCCCCCCCCCACCCCCCCCCCCCCCCACCCCCCCCCCCCCCCACCCCCCCCCCCCCCCACCCCCCCCCCCCCCCACCCCCCCCCCCCCCCACCCCCCCCCCCCCCCACCCCCCCCCCCCCCCACCCCCCCCCCCCCCCACCCCCCCCCCCCCCCACCCCCCCCCCCCCCCACCCCCCCCCCCCCCCACCCCCCCCCCCCCCCACCCCCCCCCCCCCCCACCCCCCCCCCCCCCCACCCCCCCCCCCCCCCACCCCCCCCCCCCCCCACCCCCCCCCCCCCCCACCCCCCCCCCCCCCCACCCCCCCCCCCCCCCACCCCCCCCCCCCCCCACCCCCCCCCCCCCCCACCCCCCCCCCCCCCCACCCCCCCCCCCCCCCACCCCCCCCCCCCCCCACCCCCCCCCCCCCCCACCCCCCCCCCCCCCCACCCCCCCCCCCCCCCACCCCCCCCCCCCCCCACCCCCCCCCCCCCCCACCCCCCCCCCCCCCCACCCCCCCCCCCCCCCACCCCCCCCCCCCCCCACCCCCCCCCCCCCCCACCCCCCCCCCCCCCCACCCCCCCCCCCCCCCACCCCCCCCCCCCCCCACCCCCCCCCCCCCCCACCCCCCCCCCCCCCCACCCCCCCCCCCCCCCACCCCCCCCCCCCCCCACCCCCCCCCCCCCCCACCCCCCCCCCCCCCCACCCCCCCCCCCCCCCACCCCCCCCCCCCCCCACCCCCCCCCCCCCCCACCCCCCCCCCCCCCCACCCCCCCCCCCCCCCACCCCCCCCCCCCCCCACCCCCCCCCCCCCCCACCCCCCCCCCCCCCCACCCCCCCCCCCCCCCACCCCCCCCCCCCCCCACCCCCCCCCCCCCCCACCCCCCCCCCCCCCCACCCCCCCCCCCCCCCACCCCCCCCCCCCCCCACCCCCCCCCCCCCCCACCCCCCCCCCCCCCCACCCCCCCCCCCCCCCACCCCCCCCCCCCCCCACCCCCCCCCCCCCCCACCCCCCCCCCCCCCCACCCCCCCCCCCCCCCACCCCCCCCCCCCCCCACCCCCCCCCCCCCCCACCCCCCCCCCCCCCCACCCCCCCCCCCCCCCACCCCCCCCCCCCCCCACCCCCCCCCCCCCCCACCCCCCCCCCCCCCCACCCCCCCCCCCCCCCACCCCCCCCCCCCCCCACCCCCCCCCCCCCCCACCCCCCCCCCCCCCCACCCCCCCCCCCCCCCACCCCCCCCCCCCCCCACCCCCCCCCCCCCCCACCCCCCCCCCCCCCCACCCCCCCCCCCCCCCACCCCCCCCCCCCCCCACCCCCCCCCCCCCCCACCCCCCCCCCCCCCCACCCCCCCCCCCCCCCACCCCCCCCCCCCCCCACCCCCCCCCCCCCCCACCCCCCCCCCCCCCCACCCCCCCCCCCCCCCACCCCCCCCCCCCCCCACCCCCCCCCCCCCCCACCCCCCCCCCCCCCCACCCCCCCCCCCCCCCACCCCCCCCCCCCCCCACCCCCCCCCCCCCCCACCCCCCCCCCCCCCCACCCCCCCCCCCCCCCACCCCCCCCCCCCCCCACCCCCCCCCCCCCCCACCCCCCCCCCCCCCCACCCCCCCCCCCCCCCACCCCCCCCCCCCCCCACCCCCCCCCCCCCCCACCCCCCCCCCCCCCCACCCCCCCCCCCCCCCACCCCCCCCCCCCCCCACCCCCCCCCCCCCCCACCCCCCCCCCCCCCCACCCCCCCCCCCCCCCACCCCCCCCCCCCCCCACCCCCCCCCCCCCCCACCCCCCCCCCCCCCCACCCCCCCCCCCCCCCACCCCCCCCCCCCCCCACCCCCCCCCCCCCCCACCCCCCCCCCCCCCCACCCCCCCCCCCCCCCACCCCCCCCCCCCCCCACCCCCCCCCCCCCCCACCCCCCCCCCCCCCCACCCCCCCCCCCCCCCACCCCCCCCCCCCCCCACCCCCCCCCCCCCCCACCCCCCCCCCCCCCCACCCCCCCCCCCCCCCACCCCCCCCCCCCCCCACCCCCCCCCCCCCCCACCCCCCCCCCCCCCCACCCCCCCCCCCCCCCACCCCCCCCCCCCCCCACCCCCCCCCCCCCCCACCCCCCCCCCCCCCCACCCCCCCCCCCCCCCACCCCCCCCCCCCCCCACCCCCCCCCCCCCCCACCCCCCCCCCCCCCCACCCCCCCCCCCCCCCACCCCCCCCCCCCCCCACCCCCCCCCCCCCCCACCCCCCCCCCCCCCCACCCCCCCCCCCCCCCACCCCCCCCCCCCCCCACCCCCCCCCCCCCCCACCCCCCCCCCCCCCCACCCCCCCCCCCCCCCACCCCCCCCCCCCCCCACCCCCCCCCCCCCCCACCCCCCCCCCCCCCCACCCCCCCCCCCCCCCACCCCCCCCCCCCCCCACCCCCCCCCCCCCCCACCCCCCCCCCCCCCCACCCCCCCCCCCCCCCACCCCCCCCCCCCCCCACCCCCCCCCCCCCCCACCCCCCCCCCCCCCCACCCCCCCCCCCCCCCACCCCCCCCCCCCCCCACCCCCCCCCCCCCCCACCCCCCCCCCCCCCCACCCCCCCCCCCCCCCACCCCCCCCCCCCCCCACCCCCCCCCCCCCCCACCCCCCCCCCCCCCCACCCCCCCCCCCCCCCACCCCCCCCCCCCCCCACCCCCCCCCCCCCCCACCCCCCCCCCCCCCCACCCCCCCCCCCCCCCACCCCCCCCCCCCCCCACCCCCCCCCCCCCCCACCCCCCCCCCCCCCCACCCCCCCCCCCCCCCACCCCCCCCCCCCCCCACCCCCCCCCCCCCCCACCCCCCCCCCCCCCCACCCCCCCCCCCCCCCACCCCCCCCCCCCCCCACCCCCCCCCCCCCCCACCCCCCCCCCCCCCCACCCCCCCCCCCCCCCACCCCCCCCCCCCCCCACCCCCCCCCCCCCCCACCCCCCCCCCCCCCCACCCCCCCCCCCCCCCACCCCCCCCCCCCCCCACCCCCCCCCCCCCCCACCCCCCCCCCCCCCCACCCCCCCCCCCCCCCACCCCCCCCCCCCCCCACCCCCCCCCCCCCCCACCCCCCCCCCCCCCCACCCCCCCCCCCCCCCACCCCCCCCCCCCCCCACCCCCCCCCCCCCCCA
Source organism: Sphaerodactylus townsendi (assembly GCF_021028975.2). Classification (NCBI taxonomy): domain Eukaryota; kingdom Metazoa; phylum Chordata; class Lepidosauria; order Squamata; family Sphaerodactylidae; genus Sphaerodactylus; species Sphaerodactylus townsendi. The sequence continues at coordinate 63,259,457 of NC_059433.1, forward strand.
CCCCCCCCCCCCCCCACCCCCCCCCCCCCCCACCCCCCCCCCCCCCCACCCCCCCCCCCCCCCACCCCCCCCCCCCCCCACCCCCCCCCCCCCCCACCCCCCCCCCCCCCCACCCCCCCCCCCCCCCACCCCCCCCCCCCCCCACCCCCCCCCCCCCCCACCCCCCCCCCCCCCCACCCCCCCCCCCCCCCACCCCCCCCCCCCCCCACCCCCCCCCCCCCCCACCCCCCCCCCCCCCCACCCCCCCCCCCCCCCACCCCCCCCCCCCCCCACCCCCCCCCCCCCCCACCCCCCCCCCCCCCCACCCCCCCCCCCCCCCACCCCCCCCCCCCCCCACCCCCCCCCCCCCCCACCCCCCCCCCCCCCCACCCCCCCCCCCCCCCACCCCCCCCCCCCCCCACCCCCCCCCCCCCCCACCCCCCCCCCCCCCCACCCCCCCCCCCCCCCACCCCCCCCCCCCCCCACCCCCCCCCCCCCCCACCCCCCCCCCCCCCCACCCCCCCCCCCCCCCACCCCCCCCCCCCCCCACCCCCCCCCCCCCCCACCCCCCCCCCCCCCCACCCCCCCCCCCCCCCACCCCCCCCCCCCCCCACCCCCCCCCCCCCCCACCCCCCCCCCCCCCCACCCCCCCCCCCCCCCACCCCCCCCCCCCCCCACCCCCCCCCCCCCCCACCCCCCCCCCCCCCCACCCCCCCCCCCCCCCACCCCCCCCCCCCCCCACCCCCCCCCCCCCCCACCCCCCCCCCCCCCCACCCCCCCCCCCCCCCACCCCCCCCCCCCCCCACCCCCCCCCCCCCCCACCCCCCCCCCCCCCCACCCCCCCCCCCCCCCACCCCCCCCCCCCCCCACCCCCCCCCCCCCCCACCCCCCCCCCCCCCCACCCCCCCCCCCCCCCACCCCCCCCCCCCCCCACCCCCCCCCCCCCCCACCCCCCCCCCCCCCCACCCCCCCCCCCCCCCACCCCCCCCCCCCCCCACCCCCCCCCCCCCCCACCCCCCCCCCCCCCCACCCCCCCCCCCCCCCACCCCCCCCCCCCCCCACCCCCCCCCCCCCCCACCCCCCCCCCCCCCCACCCCCCCCCCCCCCCACCCCCCCCCCCCCCCACCCCCCCCCCCCCCCACCCCCCCCCCCCCCCACCCCCCCCCCCCCCCACCCCCCCCCCCCCCCACCCCCCCCCCCCCCCACCCCCCCCCCCCCCCACCCCCCCCCCCCCCCACCCCCCCCCCCCCCCACCCCCCCCCCCCCCCACCCCCCCCCCCCCCCACCCCCCCCCCCCCCCACCCCCCCCCCCCCCCACCCCCCCCCCCCCCCACCCCCCCCCCCCCCCACCCCCCCCCCCCCCCACCCCCCCCCCCCCCCACCCCCCCCCCCCCCCACCCCCCCCCCCCCCCACCCCCCCCCCCCCCCACCCCCCCCCCCCCCCACCCCCCCCCCCCCCCACCCCCCCCCCCCCCCACCCCCCCCCCCCCCCACCCCCCCCCCCCCCCACCCCCCCCCCCCCCCACCCCCCCCCCCCCCCACCCCCCCCCCCCCCCACCCCCCCCCCCCCCCACCCCCCCCCCCCCCCACCCCCCCCCCCCCCCACCCCCCCCCCCCCCCACCCCCCCCCCCCCCCACCCCCCCCCCCCCCCACCCCCCCCCCCCCCCACCCCCCCCCCCCCCCACCCCCCCCCCCCCCCACCCCCCCCCCCCCCCACCCCCCCCCCCCCCCACCCCCCCCCCCCCCCACCCCCCCCCCCCCCCACCCCCCCCCCCCCCCACCCCCCCCCCCCCCCACCCCCCCCCCCCCCCACCCCCCCCCCCCCCCACCCCCCCCCCCCCCCACCCCCCCCCCCCCCCACCCCCCCCCCCCCCCACCCCCCCCCCCCCCCACCCCCCCCCCCCCCCACCCCCCCCCCCCCCCACCCCCCCCCCCCCCCACCCCCCCCCCCCCCCACCCCCCCCCCCCCCCACCCCCCCCCCCCCCCACCCCCCCCCCCCCCCACCCCCCCCCCCCCCCACCCCCCCCCCCCCCCACCCCCCCCCCCCCCCACCCCCCCCCCCCCCCACCCCCCCCCCCCCCCACCCCCCCCCCCCCCCACCCCCCCCCCCCCCCACCCCCCCCCCCCCCCACCCCCCCCCCCCCCCACCCCCCCCCCCCCCCACCCCCCCCCCCCCCCACCCCCCCCCCCCCCCACCCCCCCCCCCCCCCACCCCCCCCCCCCCCCACCCCCCCCCCCCCCCACCCCCCCCCCCCCCCACCCCCCCCCCCCCCCACCCCCCCCCCCCCCCACCCCCCCCCCCCCCCACCCCCCCCCCCCCCCACCCCCCCCCCCCCCCACCCCCCCCCCCCCCCACCCCCCCCCCCCCCCACCCCCCCCCCCCCCCACCCCCCCCCCCCCCCACCCCCCCCCCCCCCCACCCCCCCCCCCCCCCACCCCCCCCCCCCCCCACCCCCCCCCCCCCCCACCCCCCCCCCCCCCCACCCCCCCCCCCCCCCACCCCCCCCCCCCCCCACCCCCCCCCCCCCCCACCCCCCCCCCCCCCCACCCCCCCCCCCCCCCACCCCCCCCCCCCCCCACCCCCCCCCCCCCCCACCCCCCCCCCCCCCCACCCCCCCCCCCCCCCACCCCCCCCCCCCCCCACCCCCCCCCCCCCCCACCCCCCCCCCCCCCCACCCCCCCCCCCCCCCACCCCCCCCCCCCCCCACCCCCCCCCCCCCCCACCCCCCCCCCCCCCCACCCCCCCCCCCCCCCACCCCCCCCCCCCCCCACCCCCCCCCCCCCCCACCCCCCCCCCCCCCCACCCCCCCCCCCCCCCACCCCCCCCCCCCCCCACCCCCCCCCCCCCCCACCCCCCCCCCCCCCCACCCCCCCCCCCCCCCACCCCCCCCCCCCCCCACCCCCCCCCCCCCCCACCCCCCCCCCCCCCCACCCCCCCCCCCCCCCACCCCCCCCCCCCCCCACCCCCCCCCCCCCCCACCCCCCCCCCCCCCCACCCCCCCCCCCCCCCACCCCCCCCCCCCCCCACCCCCCCCCCCCCCCACCCCCCCCCCCCCCCACCCCCCCCCCCCCCCACCCCCCCCCCCCCCCACCCCCCCCCCCCCCCACCCCCCCCCCCCCCCACCCCCCCCCCCCCCCACCCCCCCCCCCCCCCACCCCCCCCCCCCCCCACCCCCCCCCCCCCCCACCCCCCCCCCCCCCCACCCCCCCCCCCCCCCACCCCCCCCCCCCCCCACCCCCCCCCCCCCCCACCCCCCCCCCCCCCCACCCCCCCCCCCCCCCACCCCCCCCCCCCCCCACCCCCCCCCCCCCCCACCCCCCCCCCCCCCCACCCCCCCCCCCCCCCACCCCCCCCCCCCCCCACCCCCCCCCCCCCCCACCCCCCCCCCCCCCCACCCCCCCCCCCCCCCACCCCCCCCCCCCCCCACCCCCCCCCCCCCCCACCCCCCCCCCCCCCCACCCCCCCCCCCCCCCACCCCCCCCCCCCCCCACCCCCCCCCCCCCCCACCCCCCCCCCCCCCCACCCCCCCCCCCCCCCACCCCCCCCCCCCCCCACCCCCCCCCCCCCCCACCCCCCCCCCCCCCCACCCCCCCCCCCCCCCACCCCCCCCCCCCCCCACCCCCCCCCCCCCCCACCCCCCCCCCCCCCCACCCCCCCCCCCCCCCACCCCCCCCCCCCCCCACCCCCCCCCCCCCCCACCCCCCCCCCCCCCCACCCCCCCCCCCCCCCACCCCCCCCCCCCCCCACCCCCCCCCCCCCCCACCCCCCCCCCCCCCCACCCCCCCCCCCCCCCACCCCCCCCCCCCCCCACCCCCCCCCCCCCCCACCCCCCCCCCCCCCCACCCCCCCCCCCCCCCACCCCCCCCCCCCCCCACCCCCCCCCCCCCCCACCCCCCCCCCCCCCCACCCCCCCCCCCCCCCACCCCCCCCCCCCCCCACCCCCCCCCCCCCCCACCCCCCCCCCCCCCCACCCCCCCCCCCCCCCACCCCCCCCCCCCCCCACCCCCCCCCCCCCCCACCCCCCCCCCCCCCCACCCCCCCCCCCCCCCACCCCCCCCCCCCCCCACCCCCCCCCCCCCCCACCCCCCCCCCCCCCCACCCCCCCCCCCCCCCACCCCCCCCCCCCCCCACCCCCCCCCCCCCCCACCCCCCCCCCCCCCCACCCCCCCCCCCCCCCACCCCCCCCCCCCCCCACCCCCCCCCCCCCCCACCCCCCCCCCCCCCCACCCCCCCCCCCCCCCACCCCCCCCCCCCCCCACCCCCCCCCCCCCCCACCCCCCCCCCCCCCCACCCCCCCCCCCCCCCACCCCCCCCCCCCCCCACCCCCCCCCCCCCCCACCCCCCCCCCCCCCCACCCCCCCCCCCCCCCACCCCCCCCCCCCCCCACCCCCCCCCCCCCCCACCCCCCCCCCCCCCCACCCCCCCCCCCCCCCACCCCCCCCCCCCCCCACCCCCCCCCCCCCCCACCCCCCCCCCCCCCCACCCCCCCCCCCCCCCACCCCCCCCCCCCCCCACCCCCCCCCCCCCCCACCCCCCCCCCCCCCCACCCCCCCCCCCCCCCACCCCCCCCCCCCCCCACCCCCCCCCCCCCCCACCCCCCCCCCCCCCCACCCCCCCCCCCCCCCACCCCCCCCCCCCCCCACCCCCCCCCCCCCCCACCCCCCCCCCCCCCCACCCCCCCCCCCCCCCACCCCCCCCCCCCCCCACCCCCCCCCCCCCCCACCCCCCCCCCCCCCCACCCCCCCCCCCCCCCACCCCCCCCCCCCCCCACCCCCCCCCCCCCCCACCCCCCCCCCCCCCCACCCCCCCCCCCCCCCACCCCCCCCCCCCCCCACCCCCCCCCCCCCCCACCCCCCCCCCCCCCCACCCCCCCCCCCCCCCACCCCCCCCCCCCCCCACCCCCCCCCCCCCCCACCCCCCCCCCCCCCCACCCCCCCCCCCCCCCACCCCCCCCCCCCCCCACCCCCCCCCCCCCCCACCCCCCCCCCCCCCCACCCCCCCCCCCCCCCACCCCCCCCCCCCCCCACCCCCCCCCCCCCCCACCCCCCCCCCCCCCCACCCCCCCCCCCCCCCACCCCCCCCCCCCCCCACCCCCCCCCCCCCCCACCCCCCCCCCCCCCCACCCCCCCCCCCCCCCACCCCCCCCCCCCCCCACCCCCCCCCCCCCCCACCCCCCCCCCCCCCCACCCCCCCCCCCCCCCACCCCCCCCCCCCCCCACCCCCCCCCCCCCCCACCCCCCCCCCCCCCCACCCCCCCCCCCCCCCACCCCCCCCCCCCCCCACCCCCCCCCCCCCCCACCCCCCCCCCCCCCCACCCCCCCCCCCCCCCACCCCCCCCCCCCCCCACCCCCCCCCCCCCCCACCCCCCCCCCCCCCCACCCCCCCCCCCCCCCACCCCCCCCCCCCCCCACCCCCCCCCCCCCCCACCCCCCCCCCCCCCCACCCCCCCCCCCCCCCACCCCCCCCCCCCCCCACCCCCCCCCCCCCCCACCCCCCCCCCCCCCCACCCCCCCCCCCCCCCACCCCCCCCCCCCCCCACCCCCCCCCCCCCCCACCCCCCCCCCCCCCCACCCCCCCCCCCCCCCACCCCCCCCCCCCCCCACCCCCCCCCCCCCCCACCCCCCCCCCCCCCCACCCCCCCCCCCCCCCACCCCCCCCCCCCCCCACCCCCCCCCCCCCCCACCCCCCCCCCCCCCCACCCCCCCCCCCCCCCACCCCCCCCCCCCCCCACCCCCCCCCCCCCCCACCCCCCCCCCCCCCCACCCCCCCCCCCCCCCACCCCCCCCCCCCCCCACCCCCCCCCCCCCCCACCCCCCCCCCCCCCCACCCCCCCCCCCCCCCACCCCCCCCCCCCCCCACCCCCCCCCCCCCCCACCCCCCCCCCCCCCCACCCCCCCCCCCCCCCACCCCCCCCCCCCCCCACCCCCCCCCCCCCCCACCCCCCCCCCCCCCCACCCCCCCCCCCCCCCACCCCCCCCCCCCCCCACCCCCCCCCCCCCCCACCCCCCCCCCCCCCCACCCCCCCCCCCCCCCACCCCCCCCCCCCCCCACCCCCCCCCCCCCCCACCCCCCCCCCCCCCCACCCCCCCCCCCCCCCACCCCCCCCCCCCCCCACCCCCCCCCCCCCCCACCCCCCCCCCCCCCCACCCCCCCCCCCCCCCACCCCCCCCCCCCCCCACCCCCCCCCCCCCCCACCCCCCCCCCCCCCCACCCCCCCCCCCCCCCACCCCCCCCCCCCCCCACCCCCCCCCCCCCCCACCCCCCCCCCCCCCCACCCCCCCCCCCCCCCACCCCCCCCCCCCCCCACCCCCCCCCCCCCCCACCCCCCCCCCCCCCCACCCCCCCCCCCCCCCACCCCCCCCCCCCCCCACCCCCCCCCCCCCCCACCCCCCCCCCCCCCCACCCCCCCCCCCCCCCACCCCCCCCCCCCCCCACCCCCCCCCCCCCCCACCCCCCCCCCCCCCCACCCCCCCCCCCCCCCACCCCCCCCCCCCCCCACCCCCCCCCCCCCCCACCCCCCCCCCCCCCCACCCCCCCCCCCCCCCACCCCCCCCCCCCCCCACCCCCCCCCCCCCCCACCCCCCCCCCCCCCCACCCCCCCCCCCCCCCACCCCCCCCCCCCCCCACCCCCCCCCCCCCCCACCCCCCCCCCCCCCCACCCCCCCCCCCCCCCACCCCCCCCCCCCCCCACCCCCCCCCCCCCCCACCCCCCCCCCCCCCCACCCCCCCCCCCCCCCACCCCCCCCCCCCCCCACCCCCCCCCCCCCCCACCCCCCCCCCCCCCCACCCCCCCCCCCCCCCACCCCCCCCCCCCCCCACCCCCCCCCCCCCCCACCCCCCCCCCCCCCCACCCCCCCCCCCCCCCACCCCCCCCCCCCCCCACCCCCCCCCCCCCCCACCCCCCCCCCCCCCCACCCCCCCCCCCCCCCACCCCCCCCCCCCCCCACCCCCCCCCCCCCCCACCCCCCCCCCCCCCCACCCCCCCCCCCCCCCACCCCCCCCCCCCCCCACCCCCCCCCCCCCCCACCCCCCCCCCCCCCCACCCCCCCCCCCCCCCACCCCCCCCCCCCCCCACCCCCCCCCCCCCCCACCCCCCCCCCCCCCCACCCCCCCCCCCCCCCACCCCCCCCCCCCCCCACCCCCCCCCCCCCCCACCCCCCCCCCCCCCCACCCCCCCCCCCCCCCACCCCCCCCCCCCCCCACCCCCCCCCCCCCCCACCCCCCCCCCCCCCCACCCCCCCCCCCCCCCACCCCCCCCCCCCCCCACCCCCCCCCCCCCCCACCCCCCCCCCCCCCCACCCCCCCCCCCCCCCACCCCCCCCCCCCCCCACCCCCCCCCCCCCCCACCCCCCCCCCCCCCCACCCCCCCCCCCCCCCACCCCCCCCCCCCCCCACCCCCCCCCCCCCCCACCCCCCCCCCCCCCCACCCCCCCCCCCCCCCACCCCCCCCCCCCCCCACCCCCCCCCCCCCCCACCCCCCCCCCCCCCCACCCCCCCCCCCCCCCACCCCCCCCCCCCCCCACCCCCCCCCCCCCCCACCCCCCCCCCCCCCCACCCCCCCCCCCCCCCACCCCCCCCCCCCCCCACCCCCCCCCCCCCCCACCCCCCCCCCCCCCCACCCCCCCCCCCCCCCACCCCCCCCCCCCCCCACCCCCCCCCCCCCCCACCCCCCCCCCCCCCCACCCCCCCCCCCCCCCACCCCCCCCCCCCCCCACCCCCCCCCCCCCCCACCCCCCCCCCCCCCCACCCCCCCCCCCCCCCACCCCCCCCCCCCCCCACCCCCCCCCCCCCCCACCCCCCCCCCCCCCCACCCCCCCCCCCCCCCACCCCCCCCCCCCCCCACCCCCCCCCCCCCCCACCCCCCCCCCCCCCCACCCCCCCCCCCCCCCACCCCCCCCCCCCCCCACCCCCCCCCCCCCCCACCCCCCCCCCCCCCCACCCCCCCCCCCCCCCACCCCCCCCCCCCCCCACCCCCCCCCCCCCCCACCCCCCCCCCCCCCCACCCCCCCCCCCCCCCACCCCCCCCCCCCCCCACCCCCCCCCCCCCCCACCCCCCCCCCCCCCCACCCCCCCCCCCCCCCACCCCCCCCCCCCCCCACCCCCCCCCCCCCCCACCCCCCCCCCCCCCCACCCCCCCCCCCCCCCACCCCCCCCCCCCCCCACCCCCCCCCCCCCCCACCCCCCCCCCCCCCCACCCCCCCCCCCCCCCACCCCCCCCCCCCCCCACCCCCCCCCCCCCCCACCCCCCCCCCCCCCCACCCCCCCCCCCCCCCACCCCCCCCCCCCCCCACCCCCCCCCCCCCCCACCCCCCCCCCCCCCCACCCCCCCCCCCCCCCACCCCCCCCCCCCCCCACCCCCCCCCCCCCCCACCCCCCCCCCCCCCCACCCCCCCCCCCCCCCACCCCCCCCCCCCCCCACCCCCCCCCCCCCCCACCCCCCCCCCCCCCCACCCCCCCCCCCCCCCACCCCCCCCCCCCCCCACCCCCCCCCCCCCCCACCCCCCCCCCCCCCCACCCCCCCCCCCCCCCACCCCCCCCCCCCCCCACCCCCCCCCCCCCCCACCCCCCCCCCCCCCCACCCCCCCCCCCCCCCACCCCCCCCCCCCCCCACCCCCCCCCCCCCCCACCCCCCCCCCCCCCCACCCCCCCCCCCCCCCACCCCCCCCCCCCCCCACCCCCCCCCCCCCCCACCCCCCCCCCCCCCCACCCCCCCCCCCCCCCACCCCCCCCCCCCCCCACCCCCCCCCCCCCCCACCCCCCCCCCCCCCCACCCCCCCCCCCCCCCACCCCCCCCCCCCCCCACCCCCCCCCCCCCCCACCCCCCCCCCCCCCCACCCCCCCCCCCCCCCACCCCCCCCCCCCCCCACCCCCCCCCCCCCCCACCCCCCCCCCCCAGTGACTAGCCCAAGGTCACCCATCTGGCATGTGTGGGAGTGTACAGGCTACTCTGAATTCCCCAGATAAGCCTCCACAGCTCAGGCGTCAGAGCGGGGAATCAAACCCGGTTCCTCCAGATTAGATACACGAGCTCTTAACCTCCTACGCCACTGCTGCTCCTAATGCTCTTAACCACTACACCTGCTGGCTGAGCTGGTCTTCCCTTTAAACCTTTATAGAGTCCCTCAGCAGATGTGAATGTTGAAAAGAATGTCCTGAAAGCAGAAAATGTGAAAGCAAGATACTCTCAGTGAACTGTTTTGTCAATTTAGGGCTGCCTGCATGGTTTAAATCGGGTAGAGGGGCTGAATGGGTAGCTTCAAAGACATTGCAGTCTTTTCTACAGGCTGATGAATATCTCTGGTTTAACATCAGCCAGGCCTGGGTTTTGTTAGCAAGATATTTATGATCATGTCCGTGGCTGCCAGGGGAACATAAAGGCGTCCTAAGTTTACTTCATGATGTGTGTTCAAGCGCCATGCGCAGGAATAATTTGTGTAATATATGGAATCCATAAAATGGCTGTCCACAAGCGAGGGTTTCGCTGCCTGGGATGCATCGTGAGTGATGGATGTCTGAAGGCATCATTTTTCAGGTCACAGCTTCTCAAAGGAAATTGGAGATCGAGCTAAGCCCAGCCTCATTCGCTCGCTTGATGATATCCTCATCGCTGGCTGAGACCAAATGTCCTGCGAGTGATCATTGCCTTCTTCTGGGTATCAAAGACATCGAGGGACAACCACACTCAGAACCCACATCCTGACCAGGAGTGTCATGCCCCAGCAGTGGCGCAGTGGTTAAGAGCAGGTGTACTCTAATCTGGAGGAACCGGGTTTGATTCCCCGCTCTGCTGACTGAGCTGTGGAGGCTTATCTGGGGAATTCAGATTAGCCTGTGCACTCCAACACATGCCAGCTGGGTGACCTTGGGCTAGTCACAGCTTCTCGGAGCTCTCTCAGCCTTACCTACCTCACAGGGTGTTTGTTGTGAGGTGGGAAGGGAAAGGAGTTTGTAAGCCCCTTTGAGTCTCCTTACAGGAGTGAAAGGGGTGGGGAATATAAATCCAACTAAGCTAAGACATTTGCAACCTCAGATCAAAGAGGATCAAGATTGGTAGCCATAGATCGACTTCTCCTCCATAAATCTATCCAAGCCCCTTTTAAAGCTATCCAGGTTAGTGGCCATCACCACCTCCTGTGGCAGCAGATTCCAAACACCAATCACATGTTGCGTGAAAAAGTGTTTCCTTTTATTAGTCCTAATTCTGCCCCCCAGCATTTTCAATGGATGCCCCCTGGTTCTAGCATTGTGAGAAAGAGAGAAAAATTTCTCTCTGTCAACATTTTCTACCCTGTGCATAATTTTATAGACTTCAATTAGTTTGCTTGGGGAACAGGACAAGAAGTCAGTCCTAGATCCAGGAGATTGGGGACTTTATTATGTTACAGAATGTTGTGAACATGCTGGCATGTATGCAATAGTGTCTTTACGTGAGTGTAAGTGAGCCATGCCCTGACTAGGCTAGCCTGCTCTCATCAAATCTCAGAAGCTAAGCAGGGTCGGTCCTGGTTAGTTCTCAGATGGGAGACCATCTAGAAAGTCCAAAATTGCGATGAAGAGGCAGGCAATGGCAAATGACCTCTGAACATCTCTTGCCTTGAAAACCCTACATTAGGGACTTAGGGAGCTGGGGAGAGACTTAGGGAGCTAGGGATGTCTAGTTTGGTGAAGAGAAGGTTAAGAGGTGACATGGTAGCCATGTTGAGCTATTTGAAGGGATGTCGTGTTGGTGAGGGAGCAAGCTTGTTTTCTGCTGCTCCAGAGACTAGGACAAGATGTGTTCAAAGTAGAGGGAATAAGATTCCACCCAAAGAGTAGGAAGAACTTCCGGACAGTAAGGGCTGTTTGACTGTGGAATACTCTGCCTCAGAAGGTGGTGGAGTCTCCTTCTTTGGAGGTTTTCAAACAGAGGCTGGATGGCCCTCTGTCAGGAGTGCTTTCATTGTGTGTTCCTTCATGGCAGGGGGTGGAATCTCTTTTCCTTCACCTTTAGGTTGATCTCGCATTGAGCCTAGTCTAGTCCTTGGACGAGATGACTCTTAAGGCCTTTCCCAGGTCTATGATTCCGTGATTCAAATCATTATGTTTCAGGAACTTTTGACGTGTATATCTAGCCACTGTTTGCTCAGGACTTTCTTTTGGTAAAATTGCAGGGGCCCAGAATTTTTGCACCTATTGACCTGAATTCAAATCCATCAGCACTTCATGGCAATGACAGGTTTCCTCTACATGTGAAGGGCTAATGTAACCCCCATGCTCAGAATGGGTTGACCCAGAAAGGGGTGGAGACTCAAAGCAGCAAGAGGCTGCAGAGCTCATGTAGTTTGGAGGAGACAAGGCTACCAGACTCGGACCTTGATTGGTATAAGCCCTGAACACCTTGTTAAGGTAACTGCAAAGTTGTTGGGAACTAGTGGGAAGGGAGTTGTTTATTTCTGCTGTTATAAATGTTGGAGTTTATTGTTTCAGGGTTTTTTTGTGTTTGTAATGGGTGAGAGTTCTCCTGGAAACCTTCATCATGTTGAATCCTGTTCACCGAGCCCTTGGAGTCTTCAGGAGCCAGCCCACTTGCAAAGAAGAATGGGACTTGGCAGTATCAGTAGACTGTAACTAGAAGGACTTGAAAATGCAACCTGAACAGGACCTTGAAGTGTGATGTTAAATGTTGATGTTATATGTTAAGAAAGTAAACCATTTTGTTTTTAAAATTTGTTGTTGCAAACTCATTCCAAGTTCTGCCCCACAGAACCCACAGTTAGAGGTTACACTAACAACACCCCAAAGTATGTCTCAGAGACCAAGAAGCAGGCCTCAGGTGGTGGGCAAATGTGCACATTTCATTTTGGTAACAGTTGGCCTTGTCTGGGAGGAAGAAATGAAAACACACCAGGCTTAATTTTCCGATATGGAAATGTTCTGAGTTCTCTGGAAGGCACATCGGCTCCCAGTCTGTCTTTCTGGTGCTCCTCCTATTGTGCCTTCCATGTAGAAAGTGTTAATGGCCCCTCTCATCATAATGAGCGCGTCTGTGAAGTTCTAGGACGGCTGCCATTGCTGGCTAATGATGGAGAGGTTATCCCAGCCTAATTAGGAAGTCATTAGCAACAACCATTCAATTCACTTCTCTGAGACTTTCATCTAATTCGCCATGTTCCAGCTATTCATGAATGATGAACTCAAGAATGACAGCGGCGTTGAGAGGAGGGGTGACGGCTCAGCGCTACGGCATCAGCTTTGCGTGCAGAAGGCCCCTGGTTTGATCCCCGCCATCTCCAGCTTGAAAACCCAGGCAGCGGAGATGTGAATAACCCAGTGGTGTGATCCAAAAATTTTAGTAACAGGTTCCCATGGTGGTGGGATTCAAACTGTGGCGTAGCGCCAATGGGGCGCTGGGGCGGGAGGCTACATTTCAGGGCATGTGGCAGGCGTTCCAGGGGGGCAGAGGCATTGTGGGTGCAGGGCTGTGGCAAGGAGGCAGCAACAGCTGCCGAGCAGTCTTTGGGCTGAGAAACGAATGCACGCAGGCGCAGGCTGCCACGCACGCCGGTGCACCTCCTGCTAGACTGCTTCAAGTTCTGCGCGCTACTGCTGAGAGGAGGGGCGTCACTAAGGCAAAAATCACGTGGCAAAATCACCCATTAGTAACCCCCTCTCGGCACACACAAATCATTAGTAACCTACTCTTGGGAACCTGTGAGAACCTGCTGGGTCCCACCTCTGGAATGACCCCTTCCTGAGACTTTGCAAAGCTGCTACCAGTCTGAGTAGGCAATACAGATTTGGATGGGTTCAGTAAAAGGCCGTTTCATGTGAAGAAGGAGGAGTTTGGATTTATATCCCCCCTTTCTCTCTTGTAAGGAGACTCAAGGTGTCTTACAAGCTCCTTTCCCTTCCTCTGCCCACAACAGACACCTTGTGAGGCAGGTGGGGCTGAGAGAGGTCCAAAGAACTGTGATTAGCCCAAGGTCCCCCAGCAGGCATGTAGGAATGCAGAAACACATCTGGTTCACCAGATAAGCCTCTGCCGCTCAGGTGGAGGAGTGAGGAGTCAAACCCGGCTCTCCAGATTAGAATCCACCTGCTTTTAAACACTACATCACAGTGTGTGACACATCACACAGACATTTCGAGACTTCAGCCAAGAGCAGCAGCCATAGGAGCTCAGAGGTGTTGGAAGAGCAGCACCAACCAGAATGAAAATAGTCCTTACTCCAGAGAAGAGCCCTTGCGTTCCTTCTTTGGACTCCTGGGCAAGAAGGCAGATAGATTCGTCTTTGTGAATACAGTTCTGAACACCATCCTACTTTGTCAGGGCACCTGACCACAGATTTAGCCCCCCTCCCCGCAATGCTTCGCACTCCCACCCATTTGTGACACTTCTGATGAGGCCACTATCTTTAAGAGTGCAATGTCAACGTTAGCCCAAATAAACTCAAAAATACACCCGTTGCACTCTGGCTGTGTCCAATCTTATATATTGATCTTACATATAATTAAACAACTCAACACTTCTATGTGTATTTACATTTCCTTATTTCTCTGACAAAGTTCTTAAAGATACAGCATAAGTCTTCCAACTCTTATAACTAAACATAATCACTTAGTCCATTCAATTCTCTATTCAGAAACAAAACTTCAGTTCCATATAGTCCATATTCCAATTCTGTAGGTTCTACATAAAAACGTCTCGCGTGTATAAAAACGTCTCGCACATATAGAACGTTTTTCGTGCGTCTTCCTCAGTATGCCAGAATGTTCAATCAACTTCCAACAGTTCTTTGAGGCTTCTAATGGGTATATCTGAAATTAAAGTTACACAGATACATATATACTGAAATCAAAATTAGGCCTATGCATCTATCTTTCTGGTGCAGGAAAGATAGATGAAATGGACTGGTGCAAGAACCAAACTTAACCAAACTTGGGAGCATCATCAGGACAGTCCCCAAATAATACTCTGAAAATTTGGTGCAGCTAGCATTAAAAATGCACCCCCTACAGGCCAAAGTGTGAAAAAACACCAAAAATAACTATGTAGAACCTACAGAATTGGAATGTGGACTATATGGAACTGAAGTTTTGTTTCTGAACAAAGAATTGAATGGACTAAGTGATTATTTATGTTTAGTTATAAGAGTTGGAAGACTCTTTAAGAACTTTGTCAGAGAAATAAGGAAATGTAAACACAAATAGAAGTGTTGAGTTGTTTAATTATATGCAAGATCAATATATAAGATTGGACACAGCCAGAGTGCAACGGGTTTATTTTTGAGTTTATTTGGGCTAACTGCTGATGAGGCTACATAAACCAAACATGACTGGGAAGGCTGGCAAGTCCAGCTGGCTGAAAGCTTTCATTTTACTCAGCGAAAATGTGTGCGGTTTTTCATAAAAAGACTTCTAGCTGATACTCTGCAGCATTGAACTGGCTGTGGGGAATAACAAGGTTGTGCTGCAATTTAGGGCACCCATATATGGCCGCTACTGGATGGAAAATGTGACGGACACGGGAGGAAGCAGAAGAGGAAGGAAGCCCCCATTATGGGCATGCGGGTTGGCTGGGGCATGAGAATCTAGGGTTGCCAAGCAACCCGGGGGAGGTGGCTGTCCCTCTTTCGGCTTTCATAGATGAGCAAGAGCAGCTCTATTTCCCATGTCTCAAAATGTCTTTTTTGGGAACTCCACACCTCGATGTCCCTGCCAGCTACGTGACTCATCCCGGACTTTCACAGGAAGGATGAGAGGTCTACAAGGGGTTTCCTCAGCATTCTTGATTAGAATTGGGGTCAGACCCTTCTTTGGGGAAGCCAGGGACTGCTAGCTTCCTCAAGCCCTGGGGATGCTCAAACTTCTCAAGAAGATCCTCCTCCTCCTGCATACCCAAAATGGTTCACCAGTTTTATTGCAATATTTTGGGCTTTCCTTGAAAATCCTTGGATGTTGTCTTCCAGCGTTTCTTACTTCAGGTAAGATTTGGCAGCAAGTCCTATTGTAGGCCACTTGTATGTTTAAGAAGCTCTCGACTCAGTTGGCTGTTGTGGATGTTCAGGGTTGTGTGGCCATGGTCTGGTAGTTCTTGCTCCTAATGTCTGGAGCAAAAAGCACCAGACCACGGCCACATAGTCTGAAAAAAAACCCAGCAACAGGTGCTTGATTCTGGTCATGGAAGCCTTCAGCAGTGGCTTAGTGGTTAAGAGCAGGTGCATTCTAATCTGGAGGAACCGAGTTTGATTCCCCACTCTGCCGCCTGACCTGTGGAGGCGTATCTGGGGAATTCAGATTAGCCTGTGCACTCCCACACATGCCAGCTGGGTGACCTTGGGCTAGTCACAGCTTTTCGGAGCTCTCTCAGCCCCACCCACCTCAAAGGGTGTTTGTTGTGAGGGGAGAAAGGAAAGGAGATTGTAAGCCCCTTCGAGTCTCCTGCAGGAGAGAAAGGGGGGATATAAATCCAAACTACTCTCTTCTTCTTCTTCTTCTTCTTCTTCTTCTTCTTCTTCTCCTTCTCCTTCTCCTCCTCCTCCTCCTCCTCCTCCTCCTCCTCCTCCTCCTCCTCCTCCTCCTCCTCCTCCTCCTCCTCGTAGGGCATGGATTCCAGTCCTTTTGGAATTTTGGGTTTCCCTGCTCTGGACCCATTCCAGCTCATCAATATCCTTCAACTTAAGTGTCCCTGCCTCCAATGGAAGAGTCCAAGGCCAAAACCAGGTATGAATGTGCCCGAATAATCAAAATGCATTTGTGAAGAATCCCTTCCTTGGTTTCTGATTAGACTGAAGGGCTCGGCGTCTGCTGCCCCCATCAGCCGGCTGACAGCAGTTGTGACGCCTTTCAGGACTCCTCCTTGATTCTGGGAGGAAGCGTTTTATTGTAGCAGATTTCGTACGATTTATCCCTGTCGTGTCCTTGGCTGCAGCCCACCAAGCAATTGTAAACAGAGGTTTGCAGTATGTGTGGGTATGCAAATCACAAGTGCCCAAGGCTTGCTGCACTCCAATTGTAAATAATCTGATACTGAGTTAATAAAAGAGACCTACTTCATACGCAGAGTGGAAGGTTATGAAATTTTGCATTTCATTAAATGGAAAATGCTTGGCAAATACACTGAATGCCGTTGCCTTTAAATAGATGCTGTAAACCTGCGTGCTTTTAATGTCCTCTTCTGTCGTTCCATAGATCTGTGACCTTCTGGTTGCCAAGGGAGCCCGTAGGTTTGAATCAGGAGGGGAGACGTCTAAGAATAGTTGTCAGGCATGGCCTGGTAAACAGTGGGAAGTGGAGGGGGCGGGAACATGGGGTGTCACTGTGATGTCACTTCTGGGGAGAACCCAGAAGTGATGTCAGGCTTCTGTAAACCAAACCACTGAAGGGCAACAGGTATATGTAGAATACATAATCTGGTCAAGCAAAGTAACGAGCAGAAATGTGGATTGTGCGGCACGTTAAATTA
The DNA here is from genome assembly GCF_021028975.2 of Sphaerodactylus townsendi. Lineage (NCBI taxonomy): Eukaryota > Metazoa > Chordata > Lepidosauria > Squamata > Sphaerodactylidae > Sphaerodactylus > Sphaerodactylus townsendi. Next base: position 63,275,883 of record NC_059433.1, read on the forward strand.
GAATAGTTACCTCTCAAAAGACCAGCCATTTTACCTCAGAAGTTCATAAGCATAAGGAGAACTTTACTTAACTGAGATAGAAAACATATACAATATATCCGGGGGAGGGCGGTATATAAGTGTAAAAATAAATAGATAGATAGATAGATAGATAGATAGATAGATAGATAGATAGATAGATAGATAGATGAATGAATTAAGATAGATGAATGGATAGATAGATAGATGGAATGAATAGATGAATGGAATTGATTGATTGATTGATTGATTGATTGATTGATTGATTGATTGATTGATTGATTGATTGATTGATTGATTGATTGATTGATTGATTGATTGATTGATTGATAGTTGATAGATAGATGATAGATAGATGATAGATAGATAGATAGATAGATAGATAGATAGATAGATAGATAGATAGATAGATAGATAGATAGATAGATAGATAGATAGATAGATAGATAGATAGATAGATAGATAGATAGATAGATAGATAGATAGATAGGTAGGTAGGTAGGTAGGTAGGTAGGTAGGTAGGTAGGTAGGTAGGTAGGTAGGTAGGTAGGTATGGCTCATAGTTTGTTACAGTTTGGTTGCAATACAATATCTTTGTCAGAGCACGTTTACATAGCATTTGGTTTACATCAGTTCAGAGAACATCTTTTCACTTAGTCAGGCAGGCAGGCAAGTGAGTGAGTGAGTGAATCAGTCAGCGAGGGAACAGAACACTACCAACGGTTTTCAACTGTCACTTTTAGAATGTTCGTGCAGCTTCCCAGAATTCCCTGCTGCTTATCGTTGCTGCTGCATGCAAAGCAAGGCTGAAAATTCCAACAACCACAGAGTTCCGGACAATTCCTCAAGAAGCTGGATGTCATTTCTGGGTTCTCCCCAAAGGTGATGTCACAATATGGAGCTGATGCCCATTATTTTGTTTGTTTTTCTCCTGCTAGTGCTCAAAGTGGCATGAAATGGGATGGGTAGAGACATTGCTGCCCCCTCCCAAGCAGTCCAGAGTGAAGAAGAAAAAGCTTGGATTTGTACCCCACTTTTCTCTCTTGTAAGGAGACTCAAAGCAGCTTATAAACTCCTTTTTCTCTCTGCACAACACCACTTGCGTTGTGTACCCCATTTGTACCCCACTTGTGGGGTAGGTGGGGCCGAGAGAGTTCAGAGCAAGCTGGGACTAGCTGGTGGTCAGGCTTCCTGTGTATAAGGCGGAAGGGACATCGTGTTGGGATGACGCTCTAGGACAGTGGTGGCGAACCTTTGGCACTCCAGATGTTATGGACTACAATTCCCATCAGCCCCTGCTGATGGGAATTGTAGTTCATAACATCTGGAGTTCCAAAGGTTTGCCACCACGGCTCTAGGACTTGTCCCAAAGTCTATGGTTTGGAGTCATTGTGATTCGAAGGGGCAGATTTGTTGCAAACTCACAAGTAACAAATTAACCTTGCAATCAATGGTCTTAGATGGCAGGAACTCTAATTTAGGAGTACACTCGCATTCAGTTTTTCAAACCTAAATCAACACAACACCTTCTTGGTTTCTCCCTTCCCTTCCTACTGCTGTCCTCCACTTGTATGCCAGTTAAAAAGTTTCAGCGCTCTGGAAGGCTATAAGTTGGATCTCTATGAAGTGGTTGAGCGAAATGTTACAGCTTTTCTCTCTCCTTCCTTCTCCTTCTCTCCGTATGCCTAGCCATTTCTCATTGGAATCTCTTTTTTTTTTCCATTTTGCATACAATGCTAATTTGGGGAACACTTTAAATGTCAGCATGGCAGTATAATAACTGCTAATATTATAATTAATGAGTGAATGTGTGGGGGATCAGGGAATAAAAAAGACCACAGCTATTCATTAGTGATTTTTAAAAATATCTCTGCCTAGACAGGGAGAAAAACCCTTGCGCATTACGGACTGAACCGTACTGAGGAAGATGCTATGGCTAAAATTTTCAGTAACCTTTTGCTGGTGGGGGGATTTCTGAAAGGGGGTTAAATATTTTCCAGTTCAAGGGAAGGGCAAACTGGGATCCCCATTGGTTACGATCATCACACGACTGTCTAAAAAGGGCTGACCTCATGTACAAGCAGTTTCATTCGACTGGTTGTTGTGGGTTTTCCCAGCTGTGTGGCTGTGTGCCATGGCCCGGAAAACCTACAACAACCAGTTGAATCCGGCCGTGAAAGCTTTTGACAATACAGTTTCATTTGACCTCAGCAGGGTTCAATCTAGGGGACAAGAGGTTATACTGCCCTGGGCAGCATGTGGGGGGGGGGGGCGCAGCAGCTCCAGGAGATTATAAAAAGAAAAATATTTATATGTGGGGAGGGGAGTGTCAATTTTTTACTTTTTCCCAGAGAAAAAAATGTGGATCGGATTCACAACCTTTAGTGACATTACCCTTCAGGACTGGGATACCATGACACCCTCGAGCAGGAGCAGCAGTGGCGTAGGAGGTTAAGAGCTCATGTATCTAATCTGGAGGAACCAGGTTTGATTCCCAACTCTGCCGCCTGAGTTGTGGAGGCTTATCTGGGGAATTCAGATTAGCCTGTACACTCCCACACACGCCAGCTGGGTGACCTTGGGCTAGTCACAGCTTCTCAGAGCTCTCTCAGCCCCACGCACCTCACAAGGTGTTTGTTGTGAGGGGGGAAGGGCAAGGAGATTGTAAGCCCCTTTGAGTCTCCTACAGGAGAGAAAGGGGGGATATAAATCCAAAACTCCGCCTCCTCCTCCTCCTCCTCCTCTTCTTCTTCTTCTTCTTCTTCTTCTTCTTCTTCTTCTTCTTCTTCTTCTTATTCGATGAGAGCCTTGATTGGCTGTGCTTACTCAAGGAAGAAGAAAAAGCTATCCCTAATTTCTGTCTGTGAATACTTTTCAAGATGAAAGGGTGCTTTCAGGAGACATGCTCGAAAACTGGAATACCCTTAGTAGTATCTTTGTCATTGCCATTGGTGATGGTTCACAGTTATGGTCCCTCCCCACACTTCTACTTTGCTTGCTCCCCACAATGACTTCTTCCCTGAATGCTTCCAGACAATTAGGGATCACATAGTGAGTAAAATGGTATTGTAACACCACATAACTAGTGGTATGATTCAGGATCCCCCTCCCCTCCCTTACATGCCATCCCTCATTCCCTCCCCTCTCTCGCTCCCTTTCCTTTGCAGGGCACCCCTTCCCCTCCCTCCGCTAGGGTGGGTAGGCCATGTCCAGATGCCGGGCCCCCTCCCCTTCCCCTCCCTTGCATGCCATCCCTCACTCCCTCTCGTCCTTCACTCCCTTTCCTTTGCATGGCACTCCTCCCTCTAGGTAGGCTATGTCCAGATGCTCGCCCTCCCTTCCTCCTCCCTTGCATGCCATCTCACTCCCTCGCCCTTCTAATCCTTTGCATGGCACCCCTCCCTCCCCTCCCCTCCCCTTTATTTTATTTATTTATTTATTATCATTTTTATATACCGCCCCATCCCCTGAGGGCTCTGGGCGGTGAACAGCAAAATAATATTACATAAACGATAATAGCAGCAAATAATTAATATAAATAACATCATTAAAACATAAAATTACAGCGTTCCACATAAGCCACTTGGCGTCCAGTATCAAAACTATCAATAAAACCCTCCCAAAGAGGGGGATGGTAAATCTAGATGTCATCACTCCCAGGATGTTAAAAGGGAGAGGCAAAGAGGGTGCACACCATCAGTGGCTGGCCTCCCCAAAAGCCCGGTGGAACAACTCAGTTTTACAGGCCCTGCGGAACTCTCCAAGATCCCGCAGGGAACCTGGAGCTGGAAGCTGGAGGCAGAGTGTCTCCATCAGGCCCCAGGGGCCAGGGCTGTAAAAGCCCTGGCCCGGGTGGAGGCATGCCACCCCACCCCTTCGGGTATATCCAAAAAATTTGGGTCTGTTTGATTTTTTTTTGTATTTTCAGGGACTGCCCTGATGATGCCCCCGAGTTTAGTTAAGTTTGTTTCCAAGCCAGTGAGTTTAGCTGCGGGATGATATCACTGGATGCAACTGAGCCCAGGCTGAACTCTTGGTATGGTAGCCTGCATAAATTATGGAGACTGTAGGCTGCAGCTTCCTAAGGGCAGAACTTAAGATTATCTATTGTGCCACCTGGGAAGGAAAGGCAACATGGTATAGCCCAGACTCGGAAGTTAAGCAAAGTCAGTACAGTGGAGCCTCGGTTATCGTTGACATCGGTTTTCGTTGATTTCGGTTTTTGTAAGTTGTTTTCAGTCGTTTTTTGTCTCAGTTTTTGTCGGTTGCCTTGGATTTCGTCGGCATGCTGATGAAATTCTCTGTGACTTTTTGTGGGTTTTCTCCCATGCTAGGACTGCATAGCCTCGGTTTTCGTTGGTTTCGGTTTTCATCGGGTGTTTCCGAACGGATTACCAACGAAAACCGAGGTTCCGCTGCACTTGGATGAGAGACCACCGAAGAAGACTCTGCAAACCTCCTCTGCTTCTCACCTGCCTTGGAAATCCCTTGCTGGAGTCTCCATAAGCTGGAAGCTCAGTAGGGTTGGTCCTTGGAAGGGAGACCACCAAAGAAAACCACCTCTGCTTCTCATCTGCCTTGGAAATCCCTTGCTGGAGTCTCCATAAGCAGGAAGCTCAGTAGGGTTGGTCCTTAGAAGGGAGACCACCAAAGAAAACCTCCTCTGCTTCTCACCTGCCTTGGAAATCCCTTGCTGGAGTCTCCATAAGCTGGAAGCTCAGTAGGGTTGGTCCTTGGAAGGGAGACCACCAAAGAAAACCACCTCTGCTTCTCACCTGCCTTGGAAGTCCCTTGCTGGAGTCTCCATAAGCTGGAAGCTCAGTAGGGTTGGTCCTTGGAAGGGAGACCACCAAAGAAATCCACCTCTGCTTCTCACCTGCCTTGGAAGTCCCTTGCTGGAGTCTCCATAAGCAGGAAGCTCAGTAGGGTTGGTCCTTGGAAGGGAGACCACCAAAGAAATACACCTCTGCTTCTCACTTCCCTTATAAATCCATGGCTGGGATCACTGAAAATTGGTGGCAACTAAACAACACTTAACAAATATATTATCCACCTATCCAACTGAATGTACAGTGCTTTGGTGGCTGGTCTGATCTGGCAACGTTCTGCCCCGCAAGTGAAACTGTTTTTGGTGCCCTGTACTTGGCTAGGACAGAGTGGAGGAGAGACAAGCCAGGTTCAACAGTTCAACAATAGGTTTATTACTGGAGAGAATCAAGACCCTAACTCCTCCCTTGGGTCTATCTAAAAACTCAAGAGTACTTGCCTTGTCTCTCAGAGCAGGTTTGAAGCTGCAGACCGTGTGTCTTCTCTTGGCTGCTTTCAAGAAAGTCCACTGTGTCTTGCTTCCTTTCAGTTCTTTCAGTCTTTGTCTAATTCTAACTGCTGTTAAACTTAACTTGTGCTCTATGGACCGCCATATACTAATATGGACGTCACGAATATTCCGGTATCCAACTACCCTTAGCACCTCACTCTGACTGACTTGGCTAGAACTAAAACAGGGGATTGCTGGGTAAAGAAAGGAAACTGCCTATTGGGAAATGTCTTAAAGGGACAGGGGCTAACTAAAATACCCTGCCTTAGAAGACTTAACAATGAACTAAAACCATGCTAACTATGGGGAAACTGAAGCTTAATTGAGAAATAACAAAAGCCTCTGTGGGGGCATGACAGGCAACCTTGCAACATGTTGAGTTCCGAATCATTCATAAGGTATGGGTGCTTACCTTTAAGGCCTTACACGGCCTGGGACCTTCATACCTTCGGGACCGTCTTACCCCATATGTCCCTGCACGGCCTCTACGTTTATCAGAGACCAATTTGCTGGTGGTCCCTAGCCCCTCGATGATGCGGCTGGCCTCTACCCGGGCCAGGGCCTTTACAGCTCTGGTCCTGGCCTGGTGGAACACCTTACCACCATCTATCCGGGCCCTGCAGGATCTTGGAGAGTTCTGCAGGGCCTTTAAGACCAAATTGTTCCTCCGGGCCTTTAGGGGGGCTGGCCGCTGATGAGCGCTCCTCTCCCCCCCCCTTTTCTTTTCTTCCCCTTTTACACTCTGGGTCTTAATACTTATGGGGGCCCTCCGCTCTCTTATCTTGTTTTCTTCCAGGGTGGGTTTATGAAGTTTTATGTTGGACGCCAATGTAATTTTGTTAATTTATTGTTTTAATAGGGTTTTAATGTAATTGTTGTTTTATTATGTTGTTCACCGCCCAGAGCCCTTCGGGGGAGGGGCGGTATATAAAATTAATTAATTATAAATAAATAAATAAATGTACATTCTTATGTACCGATGCATAAGCATTCCACAGGCATGCTCAAACATGCAGATATCTTTATCTCAAGAGATTCCATTCCCCCTTCCCCAGATATTTATTTTGGTTGGCGTTTTGAATCTTCCCCATATAATTTTGTATGTTTATGTAAGTGGAAATTCTGCATACCTCTAAATATATATGAAGTTCTGCTTGTGTGCTTAAATTCCATTTTTTTGTTTGTGTTTGGAAAGAGAGAGAGAGAGAGAGAGAGAGAGAGAGTGTGTGTGTGTGTGTGACACTCCCTGCAATCTCTCACCCACAGCTTTTACCAGAAGCAGGATCCTGTGAAGCAGTTCTGCCTCTCGGTTCTAGCCAAGTGCTGATAATAATTAAAATATAAATATCTTTTTGTTTAATAGCAGCCACAACATATTCAAGTCTGGAGGAGGGGAAGGAATAAAAAATGGAACAAACGGTGTGGAAAAAATGGCAAAAGAATTAGCTACCCGATAAGTGCCTGAACATGGGCAGACTGTGAATCCTCTGGCACAGCGAAGGAAATGTTTACCGGAAACGACCCAGAAGAGCGACCCATTTTCCCAGTCAATGTTAACAGGGAAGATATAGCTCAAGCCTTACGCGGCCTGGGACCTTTAAGGCCTTACGTGGCCTGGGACCCTCGTACCTTTGGGACCGTATTACCCCATATGTCCCGGCCAACTTACTGGAGGTCCCTGGCCCCTCAATGATGCGGCTGGCCTCCACGCGGACCAGGGCTTTTACGGCTCTGGCCCCTGCCTGGTGGAACACTCTCCCACCAGCTGTCCGGGCCCTGCGGGACCTTGGAGAATTCCGCAGGGCCTGTAAGACCGAGTTGTTCCACCGGGCCTTTGGAGAGACCAGCCGCTGAGGGCGCCCCAGGCCCCCCCCCGCTCTATATGGGTCCCTAACAGCATCGGGACCCATTACATCTTTTACTGTGGGAGGGTTGAATAAGAGTTTCGTGGGACACTGTTTGGGGACATAATCTGCTTTAGGACATAATTGTTTTAAATTGTATGTACGTTTTTATATGTGATATTTTATACTGTTCACCGCCCTGAGCCCTTCGGGGATAGGGCGGTATATTAAATAAATAAATAAATAAATAAATAAATAAATAAATAAATAAATAAATAAATAAATAAATAAATAAAATAAGAATAATAATAATAAGAATAATAATAAGAATAATCATCATCATCATCATCATCATCATCATCATCATCATCCTGCAAGAGCAGAAATACATTTTAAACAGACTTAACTGAAGGAATGGCAGTTGAGACAGATAATGTTTGGTGCAGAGAGAAAAGTAACAGGGCGGGGGAGATAGAGAGAGTGGGGAGAAAGAGAGATCAGAATTAGGCCCCTTCCACACATGCAGAATAATGCCCTTTCAATCCACTTTCACAATGGTTAATTCCAGATGGGACATTGGCCCATTATGCACGGAGCACTTTCCTCTAGGGTCTTTGCTCTGCAGGGGTGTTGCAGTAGTGTCTCCTTGCCTTTCCACGTTACACACGACAAGGTGCCCCACTGCTCACTGCATAATTTGCCAGCCCCCAATTCTGGGTCTCTCCTTGTCAGTTGCAAGATTTGCCTGCCCCCACTTTTGGGTTTCACCCTGTCGGTTGCAAGAAAATGCTGGGGGGAAAAATTAGAACTAATAAAAGGAAACATTTCTTCACGCAACACGTGATTGGTGCTTGGAATATGCTGCCACAGGAGGTGGTGATGGCCACTAACCTGGATAGCTTTCAAAGGGGCTTGGACAGATTTATGGAGGAGAAGTCAATCTTCGGCTACCAGTCTTGATCCTCCTTGATCTCAGATTGCAAATGCCTTAGCAGACCAGGTGCTCAGGAGCAGCAGCAGCAGAAGGCCATTGCTTTCACATCCTGCCTGTGAGCTCCCAAAGGCACCTGGTGGGCCACTGCGAGTAGTAGAGTGCTGGACTAGATGGACTCTGGTCTGATCCAGCAGGCTCTTTCTTATGTTCCTAAGATTGCTGTCTTTTTAAAAAAAGTCCTTTAAATTTTATATCAATATTGTTTGTATTTCTATTATGATGGCTCATTATTATTAAGTTTGGAAAAAAACTGGCCATGAATTCCCTGGAAATGCAAGCTATGCACGTGTATGTTGGGGGGAGGGGTTAGATTGGAAGAAGCAGAAACCCCAATGCCAGGAAAACATTGGGTTTTCCCCAGCACAGAAGAATTCAATTCTGCTCTCAGGAGCCACGGGGTTTCCAAGATCTGCAGCAAAAACTCCGCCCTGAAGGAAAACATGCCTTTTCCGGGGGGCCGAGCTCCAGTGTACGATCAGCTATTGTCTCTGCAAATGGCAGCCCGATGCTTTCACTCCTCTGGAAGGAGATTTCCACTTCCAATTTTAGTCTCGTCAAACACCTGGGCTCATTTCCAATAAAGACGAATTACCTCGCACAAAGAGGATGCACTTAACAGAAGAGTTTAAATGCAGAGTGTTCAAAAGGGGGAGGGGGCAAACACAGCGCTCTAATTGGTCCAATTTGCTCTGAAGGACCTCAGTCCGTCTAATTGGACTTAATATTTTGACAATTTCCTCACCAAATACCTTTTCCCCAGAACAGAAAAATCTAATTAAATGGGAACATTTTAACCTCTCCGCATTTCAGGAGGCCCCGCATACCATTTCCTCATTTGCAGCTCTAATGAGCACACGTTGACCTGCGATTTTCCCTCTTTCGGCAATTTTTGCAATTGCCAGAAAAGCTCAGCGAAAGCTTAATTCTTTTTTTTTTTTTAAAGAAACATCTTGAGAAAATCATTTCTGGCTAATAAGCTTTTGTGGCCGACCAATAGGGGATCCGGGAGCCTTTAAATAAGAGAAATTAAAGGGGAGTGATCAAGGAGAGGTCAAACATACTGAGCAAGGAAAAGGAAATGGGTCCCTGCGAATCCTACTCGCAAAATGGGCCGTTTGCAAAGTTCGAACAGACAAAAGGCAGTCTGGGGCTCTCCTTCCCAAGACTTAAGCCCCATTTTTCGGGCACAGACAAATTTGCTGCTGGAAGTCTTTCCTAGCAAAGGCCCTTCCCGCAAGGGGCCAATTATCCCGGGGTGGGGGTGGGATCAAACCAGTGGTGGGATCCAAAAATTTTCGTAACAGGTTCCCATGGTGGTGGGATTCAAACTGTGGTGTAGCACCAATAGGGCTGGGCGGGGCACAACGGGGGCATGGCCGGGCATTCCGGGGGCAGGGCATTCCTGGGCGGGGCTGTGGCAAGGACGCAGCCGCTGCGCCGGTACTTGGGCGGAAAACGAATGCACGCAGGCGCAGGCTGCCACGCACGCCGGTGCACCTCCTGCTAGACTGCTTCAAGTTCTGCACGCTACTGCTGAGAGGAGGGGCATAACCAAGGCAAAAATCACGTGGCCAAATCACCAATTAGTAACCCCCTCTCAGCACACACAAATAATTAGTAATCTATTCTTGGGAACCTGGGAGAACCTGCTGGATCCCACCTCTGGATCAAACCTGGTTTGGGTGGGAACTTTGCACGGTTCCTGCCCCTAAACTGGGTGAGTCCCATTTCAATGCCCCCCCCCCAGGTGGAATATTTAACAATTGCACAATGTGCTATTCTTTCCAAATATCCCGCCTTGGTGCTGGGGCTGAGTGAATTCCCCTCTCTGCCACTTGTTGTGTGTGTGGGGAGAGGGGGGGAAGGGAAAGGAGATTGTAAGCCCCTTCCGGTCTCCTTACAGGAGAGAAAGGGGGGAATAGAAATCAAAACTCTTCTTCAAACTCTTCTTAGAGGCAAAAGTGGCAGGATCCATCTTTGCTGCCATCTCATAAGAACATAAGAACATAAGAACTAGCCTGCTGGATCAGACCAGAGTCCATCTAGTCCAGCTCTCTGCTACTCGCAGTGGCCCACCAGGTGCCTTTGGGAGCTCACATGCAGGAGGTGAAAGCAATGGCCTTCTGCGACTGTTGCTCCTGAGCACCTGGACTGTTAAGGCATTTGCAATCTCAGATCAAAGAAGATCAAGATTGGTAGCCATAAACCGACTTCTCCATAAATCAGTCCAAGCCCTTTTTAAAGCTATCCAGGTTAGTGGCCATCACCACCTGCTGTGGCAGCATATTCCAAACACCAATCACACGTTGCGTGAAAAAGTGTTTCCTTTTATTAGTCCTAATTCTTCCCCCCAGCATTTTCAATGAATGCCCCCTGGTTCTAGTATTGTGAGAAAGAGAGTAAAATTTCTCCCTGTCAACATTTTCTACCCCATGCATAATTTTATAGACTTCAATCATATCCCCCCTCAGACGTCTCCTCTCCAAACTAAAGGAGTCCCAAACGGCTGCAGCCTCTCCTCATAAAGGAAGGTGCTCCAGTCCCCTCAATCATCCTCAAGCCCTTCTCTGCACTTTTCTATCTCTTCGATATCCTTTTTTCTTTTGGAAATGTGGCGCACTCAGAACTGAACACAAGTAATTCCAAAGTGCGTGTCCGCACCATCGGCTTTATATAAGGGCATGACAATCCTTGCAGTTTTATTCTCAATCCCTTTCCTAATGATCCCCAGCACAGAGTTTGCCTTTTTCACAGCTGCCATGCACTGAGTTGACATTCCCATGGAACTATCAACGAAGACGCCCAAATCCCTTTCCTGGTCTGTGACTGATAGCACTGACCCCTGTAGCGTGTATGTGAAGTTTGGATTTTTTGCCCCTATGTGCATCACTTTGCATTATGCTACATTGAACTGCATTTGCCATTTCTTAGCCCACTCACCTAATTTATCAAGGTCCGCTTGGAGCTCATTCGACTCCGTGTGCAGCCCGGGTTTTTCTGAAAAGCAAAGCTGAGACGAGGCGGCTCATCAGCCCTGTCCTTGTCATGAAGCCACCAGCTGGCACCTGCCGTCTTTAGAACTTTAATGCCACTTCCTTCTCAGCATAATTGCCTCGCAAACTATTACGGTCATCAGGCAACAGGTTGTAAATGACCAAACGTTCCCGGTTATGTGTGCCAGGTGCCAAATGGCCTCTGCTTTTCAATATCGTTGTGTTTATAGGTTCATGGGAATTCGCCGGCAGCTTACAGTACAAACAGGAACTCTTTGCGCGGCGTCCAAAAGCCGCTCTGATGATTCTGTCGATGGGAAATGATAGCCTCGTATCATTTGGCTCAATGTTAAAGAAACCCCTCTGTACCATCCAGCTGAGCATATGGGCTGCTGCTCATCAAACTCAAGGGCTTCAGAGCCGGAAATTGAATGAAAGTTTCTCCGGTGCCTTCGCCAACTATTTCAGGCTCCGCACCCCGTTCGATAAAACGCCGAGCAGGGCCAGTGTGAAATGTTCCGGTGTGGCGGGGAGGTTCCTGGAACGCTTTTCTGTGGCTGGGTTTCCACACAAGGGCCGTGGTCTTTGAAATCCACTCACTGCGCCATTCGCAAAACTTTGCAAACTCTAGCGGCAACCAGGAACGCAGTACGTTAGGAAGCAATTTTCAACCGCATCAAACTCAACGTTTCCAGCAACCCCGGCCAGGCGGTTATAATGGTGTACGTGTCTCCGACAGAATGCATTTTTGCATAATTTTGAGGGGAGATGGAACATACATAATGGAGATTATTGCCACTGTGGTAACAAAGTTCAGTCATACACACATTCACTTGAAGGTGGAAAAGGTGCTATCTGTTCCCCAGCGCTACAGCTTCCAAGCACTTATTAGGGGTGGGAGATTCCTTACCCCACCTTCCTATTTCAAGCCACTGCTCACAGGAGAAAAAAAATATAAAAAACAAAACAGTAAATAAAAGTAAAAAGCGGAAGTGGCATGGGTAGCTCTAGGAATAGTGAGAAACTGTATGGTAAACCCATAACGTTTGGGGGATTTCCTCGAGCTACCTATTTCACTTCAGGGATTTGTTGCTAGAAGAGAAGTCAATGTCAACCCTTCCCCCAACGTATCCCTGTCCATCCTGAAAGACTGTGATTGGCCAAGGAATTTCAGCCTGGCTTTCTCAAGTCCTGGTCCAACCATCTAACCACTATACAAGACTGACACTCATAGAGGAGTGGTCTCCATAACCGTGTTTGTCGGAACACCCATTCCAAAAGGATTTTTGATCCGGACAGCCTATGATATTGTAGTTGCCCCCACCCCCTAAGCCAGGGATCTGCAACCTGTGGCTCTCCAGATGTTCATGGACTACAATTCCCATCAGCCTCTGCTGATGGGAATTGTAGTCCATGAACATCTGGAGAGCCACAGGTTGCAGTACCCTGCCCTAAGCTGTTCAAACTGTTACACGATGGCTGTTCCTCACCCTCAGTTTGATCCCCACATCAACCCTACAGAGAAGGCCAGGCCAAGAGAGAGTCCTATCCAACTCACAACAGCTTTAGGGTGACCCCAGCAAGGGACTTCTAAGACAAGTGAGATGCGGGGGCGGTTTTCCATTGCCTTCCTCTGTAGAGCCTTTCTTGGTCATCCTCCATCCAAGAACCAACTGTGGTCATCTTCCAAGATCTGATGAGAAAAGTCTATACTGTGCACCCTTCCCTTCCAGAAAATCCTATAGCATGGAGTAAGTGGGTGCTTACCTCCATTCTGTACAGTATTATTTAATATTGAGATCAAATCCTCGTTCTTTGAAAAATGACCTTTGCCATAGGTTGACTCCTTCAAACTGGGTTTTCCAACTTCCAGGGGGAGCCTGAAGACCTCCTGGAATAGCCACCAGTCTTGGTTTAAATCGGATGTCCTCCAAGAAATTGAGAGAGTGGCTGGCTTGAAATTTTCAATCTGGTACCCCCAAAGTCAAGAAAAATAAAATTTATTCTTGATCCCTAACTGGTGTCTCCAATGTCATCTTAAGAAAGGCATTTATTGGCCTTCGTTTTCAGTCCTTCCCCACTGGATATCTCCATGGTAGATACCAGAACCTCCTAGGGGATCAGCATCTTTGCCCTTGTGGCCTTGGCAAGCCAGAAGATTTAGCCCACTGTGTCTTACAGTGCCCCCTACATGATGCTATTCAAGGTAAGCACCTCAACCAAACCTTACCTGAAATTACCGGTTCTGGAGAACACGGGTTGCTGTTTTTATTGGCTACTTTTATTTTTTTAGCCACCACTTTAAGGAGGAAACCAGTTGCCGGCCAACATTTTAAAGCTAAATTGTAAACGTAACCCGTGATGTTTGAATTTTATTTTTGACGTTTATAGGCTGATAGAGATATTGTGCCAGCGTATGCAGGGGACTGCATGGTTTTATGGTATTTTATGTGATTGTGATGGCCTATGGCTTACAATAAACTATACTACCATTCTGCAATCAGTCTTTGGATGACAGAGATCAGTTTCCCTGCAAAAAAACCTGACATTTTTTGGAAAGTTAACTCTAAGCCATACCTCAATGAACTCCCTCCTTTCCCTAACACCACCAGGGGGACATGTTGGGTCACATGTCCCTGGGTGCACGCCATCCTGTTGTAGGCGCAGAAGGCATCAGAGGGATACACTCTGTTAAAAGTAAAGGTATTCTTCTTGCCCCCCATTACTTTCTTTCTGTAATGGGGAGTTGGCGACCATAATGCAGCTGAACAAAGTAAAGATGCAGGCCTGAAAGTCTATTTTCTTCTTGTTACTAGGCAAGCTTGATAGCCCAGCAGAATGCCCCTTGTTCAGAGTTATACAGAATGTGCAAATTCAACTGTTTTAAGGTCTTACTGTTCCCGACTAGATACCTTGAATTTGCCCTTCTTCTAGGAGACAAAAGAGAGACACATGAAATTGTTTAGGCTCTTTGTCTAGGAAGAAGGGCAACAAAAGACAATAGAGATAAGAAAGAAACAGGCCCTAGTTCATCTTGCGTCAAAGAATCAGGTGCTAACATCTTCCAATAAGGGACAACCCCAAATGTTTTGGGCCTCGAGCCCTTCGGGGATGAGGCGGCCTATGAGTCTAATGAATAAATAAAATAAATGAATGAATAAAGATAACATGAATAAATCTCCAGGAATTTTCCAACCTACAGTTGGCAACCTTGGAGAAGTCCAGCAGTGAGAAATGACATGCGATGGTATTGATCTCTGATTCCTCCCCACAACACAGGAAGCTCTAGAGCAGACCTGGGCATTATACGGCCCGCGGGCCACATCCGGCCCACCAGATAACCCTGACTGGCCCCTGCTTTAGAAGAACCCGTCATCAAAATGGTGGCCGGGATTATTTTAAAAAGCCTCTCTCAGTCATTCACACGCATGTGCGCACTTCCCCCTCTTGGGAGCCCCGCCTTCTTACGCAGGCGCGGTGTCAGGACCAGACGGGGAGGATCGCGAGAGAGTTTTTAAAAGCTGTAGTTCTCTCCCCACCCTTGGCGCCCCGCCACATTGCGCAAGCGCCGTGAGAGGAAAAGGTGGGGAGGGTGGCGAGAGCGAGTGACTGTTGCTATGCGAACTGCCGCCGAAGGGCAAGGAGCGGGAAGGGCTGACCTGAGCACACCCCCTCTGGACGGGAGGAGGGCCCGGCCCTCCACAATATTTTCTGTTTCTTATGCGGCCCCATGGAAAAAATAATTGCCCACCCCTGCTCTAGAGCCCGGTGAGCACCTGAACTGAATCCTTTTAGCTGACAATTCCTCTTGAGTTCTGTAGTGTTCCAGCGCATGAGCCATGCCACAAAGGATTTCCTCCTTTGCTCTATTAAAATGAAACCCCAGAGTGTTTTGTAAGCACAACTAGGCACTATTACGTGAGCTGAAGCCACCTATGGACTCTTCACCGCCATTATATGAGACGAGGGTTTCAGGCCCGGTGACTTGATCCCTCTCCATTGGCTTCGCCTTTCTCCATTATTTCCGGGAACTGGTATTGATCTTGAAAAATGATTGCCCTTCAGATCCTACCTCGAAGTATCTAAATGAACAAATAATCCTGAAGGCTTTCAAAAGAGCTATGAATTTGCAGTCATTTCTCCCTGCTGGACTTCTCCAAGGTAACGCCTCGGCATTTCAAGTCAGAAATTATTTGCAGGACAATGAGCAATTATCCGTAAAGTGCCAGAGCTCTCCGACACGCTTTTAAATGTCCTCCTCGTCATAAATTCCAAATTTAACATGGACTGAAAAGTGAGAAAGTTTTTTTTTATTATCATTATTACAGAGAACTATATTGCATTGGACTGTGCTAAATTTCGATTTGGGACAAAAATAATGGTAAGGGCGGAAATAAATGCCACAAATGCCTGGATTTTATTGCATTAACTGTACCCTTTTCGAGAAAAAGAATTAAGGAGAATTGTATCTTTATCCACCTACCTCCTCTATATGACAGCTCTTCAAATACTGAAGGAAAACAATCAGATAAAGGAAGGTTTTTCAATGGTGCCAGAAACTGTTCCCCAGACAAGGAATATAGTCAGGGGCATATCACCAGTGGTGGTATCCAAAAATTTTAGTAACAGTTTCCCATGGTGGTGGGATTCAAACAGTGGCGTAGCGCCAATGGGGCTGAAGCTGACACAATGGAGGCATGGCCGGGCATTCGAGTGAGGGCATTAATAATTTCTCTGTTACTGTAAAAAACTCTTACTGTAAAAAAAATGTTCCTAATTTCCAGCTGGTATTTTTCTGTCCATAATTAAAACTCATTATAGCAAGTCCTATCGTCTGCTGCCAACAGAAACAACTACCTCTCCTCTAATTGACTGCCTGTCAAATACTTAATACTTTCAAATACTTAATTTTGTTTCTAGAAATCAAAAGAAGGAGACTTTCCTTAAACAAGGAACTTTACCCTATTTCTAAAACATGTTTTTAAAACAGCCCAACAGGGAGAATTATCCCGTTTTCTACCTTCGCTAACCAGCCACATAGGAGACAACAGGACTTTATGATTTTTGGACCTAATGGAATTTCTAACGGAAAAGCAGACCCAATTAGTAACCCCCTCTCAGCACACACCAATAATTAGTAACCCACTCTTGGGAACTGGTGAGAACCTGCTGGATCCCACCTCTGTATACCGCCCATGGGGACATTCAGGCCTGCTGGTGGACACAGTTGCTGCCACTGCTGCTGGCTTGGTTGCTACCATGTGGGGGACTAGAAGACAGGAGCAACTGTGGTGTGGTACCTGGCTTGATCTTCGGCCTGCCCATCAGCCCCTTTCCACTACTGTGAGTGTGGGTGGGCAGACCTGCCCTCGCACAAAATGAATCCTCAGGCAGCGGGGGCAAAAAACTCATTTTCCCCCAGGCTTGGGGAAGGATTAATTTCTTGCTCTGGGCTCCATTTTGTGTCAATATGTCACTGACTGTAGCTCCCCCCCTTATATGGCATATTTCCACATTTATGTATTTTCTGTGTAAATGTAACCCCCATGCTCAGAATGGGTTGAACAAGCCAGCTGGATGAGACCAGAGTCCATCTAGTCCAGGTCTCTGCTACTTGCAGTGGCCCACCAGGTGCCTTTGGGGACTCCGCGCTGGGATGTGAAAACGGAGACCTTCTGCGGTAACTGCTGCTGCTGGGAACCCTGAGCACCTGGTCTGTTAAGGCATTTGCAATCTCAGATCAAAGAGGATCAAGATTGGTAGCCATAGATCGACTTCTCCATAAATCTGTCCAAGCCCCTTTTAAAGCTATCCAGGTGAGTGGCCATCACCACCTCCTGTGGCAGAAAATGGAAGAAAATGATAATGACCCAAAATGGATCCTGGGGCAGCAGGGACAAAAAACTCATTTTTCCCCAGGCTTGGGGTAGGATTCATTTCTTGCCCTGGGCTCCATTTTGTGTCGGTATGTCACTGACTGTAGCTCATCCCTTATATGGCATATTTCCACATTTATGTATTTTCTGTGTAAACTCCACTCAAATCAATGTATATCTTTATACATTTCACATGCGTTTCAAGGACATTTCACCACAATATGCAAATCAATCCATGCAGTCCAATAAAGAACAAAAATGCAAAACAAGGGGTCAGATTGCATGAATTCTCTTCTGATAGCTGTCCACACAAAAGGAACCATCCCCGATGGAAAGAACCAGCTTTTATCACAGAGATCTGTTACTCAAAATAGTGTGGTCTGCCCCTTTTTAGAGTGGAAAAATCAGCAATGGCAGACCTAACCCAGGAGAGGCGAGACAAGCTGAAGATCAATGTATTGTCGAAGGCTTTCACGGCCGGAATCGCTGGGGTGCTGTGTGGTTTCCGGGCTGTCTGGCCGTGTTCTAGCAGCATTCTCTCCTGACCTTTCGCCTGCATCTGTGGCTGGCATCTTCAGAGGATCTGATGTTGGGAAAGCAAGTGGAGTATATATACCTGTTGGAGTGTCCAGGGTGGGTGAAGATACATTGTCTGTGAGTAACAAAGAAGACAGCCAGGTCAATAGTTGAGGGCATCTGAATAGAAGTATGAGTAACAATGAAGACTATAGCCTGGGAGTGTCAATGGAGATAGCAAGGTCACTGGTGGGAGCATCTGAATAGAAGTATCCTGGCCTTTGTTTCTTTTGTCTATGGTCATCCTGTGTTTGTGTGGAGCTGGTTAGACACTGTCTTGACTCTAGTATTTTTCAACACTGGCAGCCAAGTTCTGTTTATTTTCATAGTTTCTTCCTTCCTGTTAAAATTGTCCATGTGCTTATGGATTTCAGTGGCTTCTCTGTGTAGTCTGACGTAGTGGCTTTCAGAGTGGTCCAGAATTTCTGTTTTTTCAAATAATATTCTATGTCCAGGTTGGTTGATCATGTGTTGTGCTATTGCTGATTTTTCTGGCTGAAATAGTCTGCAGTGCCTTTCGTGTTCATTGAAAAAATCAGCAAACTCAAACTCAACCCCAATGACAAACTGATCAGTTTTGATGTGGTTTCCCTATTCACCAAGGTCCCCATAGCAGACACCATGACACTCATTAACCAGAATTTCCCAAAAGACATCACAGCCCTGTTTCAACATTGTCTCACTACTAGCTACTTCCAGTGGCATAATGAATACTATGAGCAGAAAGATGGGGTAGCCATGGGTAGCCCTCTTAGCCCTATAATAGCTAATTTTTATATGGAACATTTTGAGGAACAAGCCCTGAAAACTGCACCAAAAAAGCCCACCATGTGGTTCCGTTATGTGGATGACACATTCACCATTGGGAGCCACAGAGAAGAAGAACTAAACAAGTTCCTGGACCATATCAACAAGATCCGCCCAAACATCCAATTTACTATGGAAAAAGAAAATGAAGGAAAACTGCCATTTCTAGATGTCCTAGTCAGCCGCAAACCAAACCAACAACTGGGCCACACAGTATACAGAAAACCTACACACACTGATAGATATCTACACAAAAACTCCAATCATCATCCAGGACAAAAAAGGAGCACCATAAAAACTTTGGTAGATCACGCAAACAGAATCTGTGAACCCCACCTCCTTCAAGATGAATTGAACTACATAAACTGGGCTCTACAGGCTAATGGTTACTCTACTACAGACATGAGAAGAGCTACAAGACCAAGAACAAGCCACATGACCAAAGATAAAGAGCCATCTAGAGGGAAAGTGTTCTTACCATACATCAAGGGAACCACTGACCGCATAGGAAAACTGATGAAGAAGCATAACCTACAAACAATCTACAGACCCACTAAGAAAATTCAACAAATGCTACATTCAGCAAAGGATAAGAGGGATCCTCTAGCTACTGCAGGAGTCTACCGCATACCATGTAGCTGTGGACAAGTCTACAGAGGAACCACCAAACGCAGCACTCAGACACGAATCAAAGAACATGAAAGGCACTGCAGACTATTTCAGCCAGAAAAATCAGCAATAGCAGAACACATAATAAGCCAACCTGGACACAGAATATTATTTGAAATCACAGAAATTCTGGACCACTCTGACAACCACTTCGTCAGACTACACAGAGAAGCCATTGATATCCACAAGCACATGTACAATTTCAACAGAAAGGAAGAAACCATGAAAATGAACAGAATTTGGCTGCCAGTTTTAAAAAACACTAGAGTCAAGACAGTGACTAATCAGCTCCACACAAAATAGGATGACTATAGACAAAGGAAACAAAGGCCAGGATACTTCTGTTCAGATGCCCTCACCTATTGACCTGGCTATCTCTTTTGTTAACATGCTACACTTCATTGTTACTCACTTGCCAGGCCACTCCTATTCAGATGCCCTCACCTATTGACCTTTACTCACAGGTATATATACTCCACTTGCTTTCCTTTCCAACTATCAGATCCTCTGAAGATGCCAGCCACAGATGCAGGCGAAACGTCAGGAGAGAATGCTGCTAGAACACGGCCATACAGCCCAGAAACCACACAGCACCCCAAGCTGAAGATCTTCGTCACCAAAGTTTACAGAGATGGATTTCTGCAAGAAATCCACTGGCCACCTTTGGTTCCGGCCGAATCCTGGAAGCAGCAGCAATTGAGAGTTTGGGAGAAGTTTGCTCCCATTAGAGAGATGAGAAAAGCCATGAAAGGGTTAAGCAGACCGTTGCTGCGTGCAGATTCACAACTGCAGGACTCAAGCGTTAAATGGTATTGGCAGGTGGACTTTTCACAGCCTCCACCTGAGGAATATTTGAAATGCAAAAGAGGGATTTTAAAAAAATAATTGAGAGAGAGAAAGAAATGCTTATCAGACAGGCTGAAGAACACCAGTGCTATGAAAAGAGATTTATTACTGGGAGATAGCCTTTTTGACAACAGCGGTGTTCATTCAAGGGCTGCAAACGCTAATTTATCCTCCCAGCTCCTACCCCTCCATTCCTCTCCCCCCCTCACTTCTCCCAGTCTGTCATGGACATAATTAATGAACTACTTTTTAAGCTATTCTTTTCATGCTTGGCAATCAAGAAAGTTAGATGCTGAAACTCCAAAACTGTCTCGCACATGAACAGAGTTCTAAGGGGAAAGGAGAGAGGTGGAGATGGACCGCCAATTCTAAGTGGTGAAATTCCTAGAGCTTTTGTCTGGATGATGCTTTGGGAAAGGAGGGGACTCAGTCGAGCTGCCAGATTGGGTTGGAAGTACCCAGTGGTGGGATCCAAAAATTTTAGTAACAGGTTCCCGTGCTGGTGGGATTCAAACTGTGGCGTAGCGCCAATGGGGCTGGGTGGGGCACGACGGGAGTGTGGCCTGGCATTCCAGGGGTGGGGCATTCCTGGGCAGGGCTGTGGCAAGGACACAGCTGTTGCGCTGGTCCTTGGGTGGGAAACAAATCCACGCAGGCGCAGGCTGCCACGCACGCTGGTGCACCTCCTGCTAGACTGCTTCAAGTTCTGCGCGCTACTGCTGAGAGGAGGGGCATGACTAAGGCAAAAATCACGTGGCAAAATCACCCATTACTAACCCCCTCTCGGCACACACAAATAATTAGTAACCTACTCTCGGGAACCTGTGAGAACCTGCTGGATCCCACCTCTGGAAGTACCTGGAGATTTGGGGGGAATGGGCTAGAGAGGGTGGGGTTTGGGGAAGAGAAGGACCTCAGCGGGGCATAAAAGCATGCCTACTTTTGGCTGGCCAAAAGGCCGTAATAAATATCTATCATGCCTACCTTCCAAAACAGCAAGCCTACCCTCTTGCCCCTGCTGAAGGCTAGGGGGAACCTGACAACCCTTCCCCCCCGCCCCCCGTTGAGTTCCTCTTGCCCACCTCCAAATAGCCCTTCCTCCTCATCCCCTGGAAAATCACCTCATCCATTTTTCTCACCTCCTTGCTGCTCTGTGGTCTCTTCCCCAACCCAAAATGCTCTCCTGTTTCAGATTCCTTCTCCTAGAATAGGAGGCTCCACTATGCAGGTTTTTGCTCCACACACTATGCAGGTTTTTGCTCCACACACTTCCTTCTCCTAGAATAGGTGGCTCCACTATGCAGGTTTTTGCTCCACACACTTCCTTCTCCTAGAATAGGAGGCTCCACTATGCAGGTTTTTGCTCCACACACTTCCGTCTCCTAGAATAGGTGGCTCCACTATGCAGGTTTTTGCTCCACACACTATGCAGGTTTTTGCCCCACACACTTCCTTCTCCTAGAATAGGTGGCTCCACTATGCAGGTTTTTGCTCCACACACTTCCTTCTCCTAGAATAGGAGGCTCCACTATGCAGGTTTTTGCTTTACACACTATGCAGGTTTTTGCTCCACACACTTCCTTCTCCTAGAATAGGTGGCTCCACTATGCAGGTTTTTGCTCCACACACTATGCAGGTTTTTGCTCCACACACTTCCTTCTCCTAGAATAGGAGGCTCCACTATGCAGGTTTTTGCTCCACACACTTCCTTCTCCTAGAATAGGTGGCTCCACTATGCAGGTTTTTGCTCCACACACTGGGGTCATGTACAGAGGTGGGATCCAGCAGGTTCTCGCCAGTTCCCGAGAGTGGGTTACTAATTATTTGTGTGTACCGAGAGGGGGTTACTAATCGGGTCTGCTGTTCCATTAGAAATCCCATTAGGTCCAAAAATCGTAAAGTCCTGTTGTTTCCTATGTGGCTGGTTAGCGAAGGTAGAAAACGGGATAATTCTCCCTGTTGGGCTGTTTTAAAAACATGTTTTAGAAATATGGTAAAGTTCCTTGTTTAAGGAAAGTCTCCTTCTTTTGATTTCTAGAAACAAAATTAAGTATTTGAAAGTATTAAGTATTTGACAGGCAGTCAATTAGAGGAGAAGTCGTTGTTTCTGTTGACAGTAGACGACAGGACTTGCTATAATGAGTTTAAATTATGGACAGAAAGATACCAGCTGGAAATTAGGAACATTTTTTACAGTAAGAATTTTTTACAGTAACAGAAAAATTATTAATGCCCTGCCCGTGGAATGCCTGGCCACGCCCCCATTGTGCCCCGCCCAGCTCCATTGGCGCTATGCCACTGTTTGAATACCCACCACCATGGGAACTTGTTACTAAAACTTTTGGATCCCACCACTGGTCATGTAAGATAACTACATACACAATATGTATTACAATTGATGTACACAGAACACAGAACGCTGTCTTTTATTGTGCATCTCCAAAACAAACTAAGAAGTACTGAACCCAAATGTACGGTCAAAGGTTTTCTCAGGCAGAATCAATTGGCTGTTGTGGTTTTTCCAGACTATGTGACTGTGGTCTGGTAGTTTTTTCTCCAAACGTTTCGCCCCCATCTATGGCTGGCATCTTCAGAGGCGTGTCATGGTGAGAGATGTTTCTTTAAAACTCTGTAGTCTATCCCTTTTCTAAGTCTTGTAGTTTTTTTTCTAGCTTAGGTAGTAGTTACTTTTGTAAGCTTAGAGTACGTTGCTCAATTTTTGTAGCCTTTGGTAGTTAGTTGCCCGTTATATGATCTATTTTGGCTCCCAAAGGGCATATCGTTGTTTTTTGCTTGCGCTAGTAAGTGGGGATAGGTGGGGGTGTGTGGACTGGATGCGGGGTTGGCATTGTTGGGGCCATTGTTGGGGCATTGTTGGGGCCAGTGGCGTAGGAGGTTAAGAGCTCGTGTATCTAATCTGGAGGAACCGGGTTTGATTCCCAGCTCTGCCGCCTGAGCTGTGGAGGCGTATCTGGGGAATTCAGATTAGCCTGTACACTCCCACACACACCAGCTGGGTGACCTTGGGCTAGTCACAGCTTCTCGGAGCTCTCTCAGCCCCACCTACCTCACAGAGTGTTTGTTGTGAGGGGGGAAGGGCAAGGAGATTGTCAGCCCCTTTGAGTCTCCTGCAGGAGAGAAAGGGGGGATATAAATCCAAAATCCTCCTGCTCCTCCTCCTCCTCCTCCTCCTCCTCCTCCTCTTCTTCTTCTTCTTCTCCTCCTCCTCCTCCTTCTGCTTCTCCTTCTTCTCCTTCTTTCTTGTTGTCTATGATGTTATATTATGTTTAAAAAGTGCTGTTATGATGTTATTCTGTTATTCTGTTATAAAGTGTTATTATAATGTTTTGTCATGATTACTGAAGTTCTTGCTTTTTGATATTTGATATTTTGGTATATATTGATGCTGCTGTTCACTGTTTTGATATTTTTTGGTTTGATATTTGCTGTTTTGATATTTGATTAGGGTTTTGATATTGTTCACTGCTCTGAGCCCTGCAGGGGAGGGCGGGGTATAAACTGAATGAATGAAATGAAAACATTGACAAAAATAGAAAGAAGGAAAATAAGGGATGTTCAGTCACACCTAGTGACAAAATAGCTCTCAGATTAACCAACCTGTGAGGATAATATTGGATAAAATATTTATCATCCTCCTGGATAGGCGGGGGAAAAAATTATCTAATAAAGTCCATGCAATACTAACAGTCTCAGCTCCCCGATCATGTATTCTTCTTACTACCGGCAGGGGGTGCTCTGGTTCTAGTCTACAGTCAGACCACGATGCTCATGCAAACCAGCTAAAGAAATCCACCTGACTTTCACCCAAATCTCTCCTTTTTCTCCTCTTTTTCTCCTTGTTTCTTCAGGGCAGGGGCGGGGGGAACGTCAGGTTGGCTTCATCGCAAACCACTTTGCCGCCAAGCATCGAGTAAACCAAATGGAGTTTTAGTCCGCCTGCAGGTGAGGCTTTGCCGACTATCGGCAGATGTAATTATTTAATGAAGCAAGGAGTTGTTATTGATTTTGTGACTCCGGGTGGAAATTAGAAGCCCAGTTATAATGGCCCTTAAGCTCCCCATTCATCATCCCAAACAGCCCTTGTCTTTTCGACCTGTCTTAATGGAAAGCGGAGCGTTGGGGGTGGGACTCACTTTTATAAAGGACCACCAACCTCAAGGAGGAGGTTTCGCGTGAAATTTGGATGTGTATTATGTGAACCCAGAAAACTAGGGCAGAAGCAGAAGTCTGGGGACGGATCTTAGTTCAGTGGCAGAGCACCTGTTTGGCATGCGGAAGGTCCACGATTCAATTCCTGGCATCTCCAATTTTTTTAAAAGAAATTCAGGTAGACCTCTGGAGAGTAGTAGAAGATTAGACTCCAGGTTAGAGTCCACTGCTCTTAAGAGGAAGAGAAGAAGAGTTTGGATTTATATCCCCCCTTTCTCTCCTGTAGGAGACTCAAAGGGGCTGACAATCTCGCCCTTCCCCCCTCACAACAAACACCCTGTGAGGTAGGTGGGGCTGAGAGAGCTCCAAGAAGGTGTGACTAGCCCAAGGTCACCCAGCTGGCGTGTGTGGGAGTGTACAGGCTAATCTGAATTCCCCAGATAAGCCTCCACAGCTCAGGTGGCAGAGCGGGGAATCAAACCCGGTTTCTCCAGATTAGATACACGAGCTCTTAACCTCCTACACCACTGCTGCTCCTACACTGCTCCTTAACCACTACACCATGCTGGGTCTCTGGGAAAGGATCTTAGTTCAGTGGCAGAGCACCTGTTTGTCATGTGGAAGGTCCACAGTTCAATTCCTGGCATCTCCAATTGTTTAAAGAAATTCAGGTAGACCTGTGGAGAATAGTAGAAGATTAGATGCCAAGTTAGAATCCACTGCCCTTAACCACTACACCACACTGGCTCTCTGGGAAGGAAATGGAGGAAGAAAGGAAAATGCCCTACATGTAGCAATCTACCTATCAAAGTCCACCATCAGAGAGATAGAAAGAAAGGGATGCAGAAGTCCTGACCTATCTATCACTTGCATTCTCTATAGTTCCCCCTCTGAAGTCTGAGGCTAAGAGACAGTGTAAAGTCCTTCATTCCAACTCAGTGGTGGAGACAGCATTCCCCTTTCTGGGAACTTAATGGGAACTTGAGAACCTAACAAACTGAACCCAGAGGTGACCAAGATTTTCACCTGCTTACCAAGTGGAATTTAGGAGAGAGGGGAGCACCCCAAAAGGCCAGTCGCTCCCTCTGACTACGTGCTTGTGAGGCTACCGCGCTGCTTTCTGGGAGTGCCCCCTGACCTACCCTATGACAAGGTGAGGAAAAGGGGAGATTACCCCAGACGGCAGTTTGGCAGCCTTGAAATCCTGGGAGATTTTAAAGAGCTACAGGACATGGAACAAATTGCTTAAAAGCGGGACTGTCCCGCCAAAAGTGGGACATCTGGTCACACTAGCTTTGGCAAATATTGTGTTGTATTTCTCAGGCTTATAAGGTATGAGACACTAGAGGAGCCCAGCGTGGTAGAGATGGTTAAGTGCTTGCACTGCCACTCCTAAACATGGTCAGGAGCTCCAGAGCCCCTGGCCAGTGGGGCACTCTATCCCTGTGGCAGCTGGCTCACTTGATTCAACAAGCCTCCCTTCCAGCCCTTAAGACTGAGGTAGAAGCCAATTTTCAACCAAATGAAAAAGCTGGGGGGGGTAGGAATTGATTAGCCAGGAGAAAGCAATGTGTGAGCTTCCCCACAAGAGTGGCTTGCCTATAAAATCACTGCTTGCAGTGGTACCCTAGGAGGCAGAACATCAGTGCTTGCCTTTTTAAAGGGGCAGGCAGTGGCGTGGGAGGTTTTAAGAAACATTGTATCCTAATCCTGGAGGAACCCGAGGTTTGATTCCCAGCTCTACCGCCCAACTGTGGAGGCTGATCACAAGAATTCAAGAATAGCCTGTACACTCCCACACACGCCAGCTGGGTGACCTGGAGCTAGTCACAGCTTCTCGGAGCTCTCTCAGCCCCACCTACCTCACAGGGTGTTTGTTGTGAGGGGGGAAGGGCAAGGAGATTGTCAGCCCCTTTGAGTCTCCTGCAAAAGAGAAAGGGGGGATATAAATCCAAACTCCTCCTCCTCCTCCTCCTCCTCCTCCTCCTCCTCTTCATCTTCATCTTCATCTTCTTCTTCTTCTTCTTCTTCTTCTTCTTCTTCTTCTTCTTCTTCTTCTTCTTCTTCTTCTTCTTCTTCTTCTTCTTCTTCTTCTTCTTCTTCTTCTTCTTCTTCTTCTTCTTCTTCTTCTTCTTCTTCTTCTTCTTCTTCTTCAAGTACAGGCACATACCTGCACAACCAATACAACTGAATATCGCCACCCAGAAAGAGGAATCGTTCTTGACTGATAGACTGCGCTGCCCAAACTTGGCAGCTTGCTCGCTATCAGGTAGGCTGAGAGATTCTCACAGATTCTCCTACGAAGAGATGCGCTTGCTGTCTGATTCCAGCACACAGGCATTTGGTAAGATGCTGTCTCCCCCCCCCCCTCCTTAATATCGCTGGGAGCAATTATCTACAGGGCTCCCCTGGGACTCCTTCCTGCAAAGAGCGGAGGTTTGTTGTGAATTATGAAAGGACTCTTAGCGATGGGTAAGGTGCTGAGCTAAGGGCAACAGGGATGATTCAAGGCACCCCGGCCTTCATTAAGAGGAAATATTAGCCAGCCCTGACCTTTTCCTCTGCGTCTTGTACAAATGGAGGGCCTCACCATTCATTGAGAGCTGGCAGAGGAAGGCGAGGATGCGCCCGGCACGGCAGCGGCTCGTTCAGCGGGAAAGGTTTATGGATTAAACTGAAGGGAAGGGAAGCTGGGAGTAACTGAGGAGCAAATGAGATTGAAATCTCCTGGTGGTGAAAAGCCAGCCAGGTGGAGGAAACCAGATCGATGCCTCGGAAGATGGAAAACATCTTGCTGGCCGCAGCTTATGAGCCAGTTAACAAAAACTCTGAGCCAGTTAGAGTTGCCGACTCTGTGTTGCAAAGTTCCTGGACGTTTGGGGGTGGATGGCGAGGAGGGTAGAGTTTGGGGCGTGGAGGGACCTCAGTGGGGTACCGTGGCATAGACCCCCCCCCAAAAAATCAGCTATTTTCTCCAGGGGAACCGATCGCTGTCGTTTGGAGATCAATTGTATTTCTGGAAAATATCCAACCCCCACCTGGAGATTAAGGAAAAATAAACCACCAACCGTACCAGATAATTTTGTATAGAAATCAATAAAGCTAATTATCAACAACAGTTCCCTATTTACTGACTATACAATATAGGGGGAAAGGAAATTAAGTTACAACTTTCAGCATGGAGGTATCTTGGCAGAAATCCATAAACACAAAATCTATAAACCAAAGATGTGAAGAGGAAGAGGAAGAAGAAGAGGAAGAGGAAGAGGAAGAGGAAGAGGAGGAGTTTAGATTTATACCCCACCTTTCTCTCCTGTAAAGAGACTCAAGGCGGCTTACAAGCTCCTTTCCCGTCTTCTCCCCACAACAGACACCTTGTGAGGCAGGTGGGGCTGAGAGAGTCCTGAGAGAACTGTGACTAGCCCAAGGCCACCTGGCAGGAGTGTAGGAGTGCGGAAACACATCTGGTTCACCAGATAAGCCTCAGCCACTCAGGTGGAGGAGTAGGAAATCAAATCCGGTTCTCCAGATTAGAACACACCTGCTCTTAACCACTACACCATGCTGGGTCTACACCATGCACCATGCCCAATTCAAAGTAGCAACTCTCCAGCACAGCTGCCACACCCCAATCACACCTGTAGGCCTCATTCTTATCGATGGCTGCCAACTTCCAGGTGAGCCAACAAACAAAGCACTCACAAAGGGGTGGCACAGGAAATGGGATGAAGAAACTAAACCACTATCAGCTATTTTTTGTAATTAAATCGATAAAGCTAATTATCAACAAACAACTTCTTATTTGCTGACTACACAATAAAGGAAGCATAGGAACAGACAACTTTCAACATAAAAACACTCTGGTTGCAGGGGCGTAGCTGCAATGGGGACATTTCGGGCTGTCCACTCCAGGCGCTGCCATTGCAGTCACATATTGGGGGCAGGGCCAGGGGCATGTCGGGGGCGTTTCCGGGCATTTTGGGGGCGTGACATGGCGTGTTGGGAGCGGGAGGGGGCATGGGGGGAATTCATGCCCTGGGTGCAGTTCACCCTCCCTTCCAATGTCTGATTGGAATCCATACACACAATATCCCAAAGACAAAGGTCCATATATACAATGCCCAATTCATACAAATTTAGAGATTTAGGAATCTGCATGAAATTTGTGAATTCCATTTTCTTTAATGTTCTCAGTGGCAAGAGTGTTGCGGATATGCAATCTCCTAAAAGCTTGAGCTCTGATACATGGTCTTTGTGTGAAACTGTTACCAAGTTTATACTGGGAGGTGAAGTAATTTTAACTGCATTTCTTAACCTTGTTTTGTTTTATAAAAATTTTGTCCTGTTTTGTATGCCAATAAAGGCTTGTGTTGTGTTGTGTTACAAAAACAAAGTCTATCACCTGGCATGAAGCCGATTACATTTTTGTTTCAGTAACTTTTTTTTTCAAGGGTTGATACGTCAGGAAGGTAACGGTGATCTCCTGATATAAATCAGCACAGAGAATCTCTTTCACCCCTCTTGAAGAAATCTCCCGCAGACTTACTTGAACAGGAATGTAATCAGTTGTATTGTTGGGACATGAACTTTGTGTTGATATAAATTGAGTATTGCGTATATGGACCTTTATGTCTGGGATATTGGCTTTTGTGTTTATGGATTTCTATCAGAGTACCTTTATGTGGAAAGGTGTACTATAATTTCTTATGTTTCTTATATTGTATAGTCAGCAAGCGGGGAGCGGTTTGCCGATTTATTTCCAAAAACAGCTGAAACATTCGGTTGTTTAGTTTTCTCTTCGCATTTTCGGTGCCACCCCTTTGTGGATGTTTTGGTTCGTTGACCCACCTGGAGGTTGGCTGCCCTAAATAAGAATGAGTTGGTAAAGTGGATTATTTCCTCTGGCTACCAGGTGGGATTGGCCGTTGGAAGCTGTGATGGAGAGCTACTATTTTTTCCCTTCAAGTCCCCTCCCCCGCTCATTGGAGGGGAACCTTTTGTTGGTCCCTGGCCCAAGAGATATCCAGCTGGCTTCAACATTAGCTAGGGCTTTTTTGACCCTGGTTTCGGCCTGGCGGAACAAATTACCTGCTGAGATCCGAGCCCTGCAGGAAGTACCTCCATTCTGCAGGTCTTGTCAAACCTGGTTGTTCCACCAGGCCTTTTCCACCTAGTCAGCCAGATCAAATTGCACCATCATCTCCTCTTGGCCTCTGGAGGGGGGGAGGGGAAGGGGAAGGGAAGGGAATTAGTTGAATGGATCCATCGAAGTCACTGTCTATTTTTATAACTTACTAGCATGCCCGGCCACGTGTTGCTGTGGCTGAGTCTGGTGAAGTGGAAAAGAAAGAAAAGGGGAAGCGAACGGTTCAAACATGTGTCATTGCACAATGCTTGCAAGGGAGGGGGGTAAGGGGCCCCTCGCTCCCCTCCCTCTCTCCCGTTCCCTTGCATGGCAACCCGGCCGGTCCCTCCCTTTCGTTCCCCTTCCTCTGCTAGGGTGGGTGGGCCATGTGCAGGTGGCTGGTCCTGTCCCTTTCACTCCCTTCCCTCGCAGGCAAATTATCTAGCGTAAAACACGCTGGGAGGCATGAGCTACGTTGTGTTCAAATTTCAGAGCGTTTGGTCCAGCAAACCCCCAGACCCTCCCTCACCTTCCCTTCCTCTGCTAGGGTGGGTGGGTCATGTGCAGATGGTGGGCCCCATTCCTTTCACTCCAGATGGCGGCAGTTTTCAAGGAAGGCAAGGTTTTTCCCTTGTATAAGAGGGTGTTGCTTTGATGGCCAGCAGATGGCGCTGTTGCGGAACATAACTGTGGTTCCAACTGTCACAGGTGTGGCATGTACACAATAACTGGCACAGTTGTGACAGGTACACAACAGGAGGTGTGGAAACAGTATGGAAACCTGGCCGCACGCAAAGGCGACTTTGTGTGAAAATTTCAAAGCAATTGGTCCAGTAGTTTGGGAGATTACTTGTCAGCAGAAAAACGCACTGATAGATTTATATATATATATATATATATATATATATAGATTTTGTAACATATTTATACTGAAATTCTGAAAGGCATTTTATAATTTTAATCCTCTGCCTATTTTCCATTTTAGTGCTTTTTAATCCATTGTAACCCGCCTTGAGCCGCTGGGGGAAAGAGCGGGAGAAAAATGTGATAAATAAATAATAAATAGTGCCCCTACATGCAATCCTGCGTGCTTCAAGAATCTCAAGGCCTCGCTAAAGCATTCTCTATTAACACTATCCACTGTCGCTACATCGAAACAGGAGAGGAGTTGGTGTTTATACAGTGACGTAGGAGGTTAAGAGCTCGTGTATCTAATCTGGAGGAACTGGGTTTAATTCCCAGCTCTGCCACTGGAGATGTGGAGGCTTATCTGGGGAATTCAGATTAGCCTGTGCACTCCCACACACGCCAGCTGGGTGACCTGGAGCTAGTCACAGCTTCTCGGAGCTCTCTCAGCCCCACCTACCTCACAGGGTGTTTGTTGTGAGGGGGGAAGGGCAAGGAGATTGTAAGCCCCTTTGAATCTCCTGCAGGAGAGAAAGGGGGGATATTAATCCAAACTCTTCTTCTTCTTCTTCTTTTTGGCTTTGCAGTTCTGTGACTTGAGCATGTCCATTAAGGTCTTGGACATCTTTGTTTCTGACTGTAAAATCACACACACTTGGGAAACGATCGAGTGCTAACTCAACGGCACTATATGTGCAACCACGGGATGAACGATCTTCCTTTCTCCTCCTGTCAAGCGTGGGGGAGAATTTCAGCTCATTAGAAATCTGAAGAGAAGAGAAGAAATAAAAATAAAAAAAATCTTCCTCCCACTCAACTGGATGCTATAACGTTGGCTGAGTGTTGTGTGACCCTGGAGACATCCAGCAAGACAAAACGCGACTATTTCCTGCCATGAGTCCAGGTCCTTTGTCAGGCTAAATTCTCAGCTGGCCTCAGCCACCCATTCACAATCGACTTGTCACAACAGAGCTGGCTAGCTCAGAAAGATGTTAGATGTGATTTATCCCAGTTGAGTGAGGCCGCCCGACCGAGGGGTCATGTTTCAGCCATCCAAACAACATCGTTTAAAGCGGGGCCTGTTCAGATGGCTCCCTGCACAACTTCATCACTCGGTGGAGGAGTAAGAGGGAGCCGCTGAACTAAAAACCAGGCAGTCTTCGGGCAGCCTCAAGACTCTCTAGGGACCAGTGCAAAGATGTCTAGGTTTACTGTAATACTCGTCTCTGTTTATGTAATCAATTGCTTCTAATTGGACGAATTCCCACTGAAAATTTAATCTAGATACAACCAAGGGCCTTTCCCCACTTACGTTAAGCCCCGCGCTACTCTCCTCAAGTAGCGCGGGGTCCCCCGGCACTCCCCACGATAGGGGCGGTGACAGTGCTGCTGCCCCGACGCTGATGCTGTCGCGCCCCCTCAGCATGCGGCATCCCTGGCGCTCTTGTAAACAGCGCCTTTTGATGACCCCGCACAGAGCATGGGGTCGTGGGGATGCCCGGGCGCACACCAGGGATGCCGCACGCTGAGAGCAGTGCGTGGCATAGGGGGATCGTGGAGAGTGGGGAAATGCCCCAAGTTTCAAAAGAATTCGGCACCTTTTCAACCAGGTTTCAACATCCTCGCTGCAGCATGTTTCTAGTGAAGACGTCTAGGCCTGCCCCTTGGGGGGGGTATGCCTGCTGTCAGGGGTGCAATTGTTAAGCTAGCAGCACCAACATTTCGGGGTGTCTTTAGGAGGCCCTCCTGATGATACCACCCAGGTTTGATGAAGTTTGGTTCATGGTGGTCAAGGTTATGGACCCTCAAATATGTAGCCCCCATCTCCTATTAGATCCCATTGGAAACAATGGGGGATGGGGGCACCCCATACCTTTGGACCCCCTGAATCAAACTTCACCAAACATGGCTGGTATCCAGTGGCGGGATCCAAAAATTTTAGTAACAGGTTTCCATGGTGGTGGGATTCAAACAGTGGTGTAGCGCCAATGGGGCTGGGCGGGGCACGACGGGGGTGTTGCCAGGCATTCCAGGGGCAGGGCATTCCTGGGCGGGGCTGTGTCAAGGACGCAGTTGCTGCGCTGGTCCTTGGGCAGGAAATGAATGCACGCAGGCGCAGGCTGCCACGCACGCCGGTGCACCTCCTGCTAGACTGCTTCAAGTTCTGCGCGCTACTGCTGAGAGGAGGGGCATAACTAAGGCAAAAGTCATGTGGCAAAATCACCAATTAGTCACCCCCTCTCGGCACACACAAATCATTAGTAACCTACTCTCGGGAACCTTTGAGAACCTGCTGGATCCCACCTCTGCTGGTATCAGTAGAAGACTCTCCTGATGATACCACCCAGGCTTGGTGAAGTTTGGTTCATGGGAGCCAAAGTTATGGACCCTCAAATGTGTAGCCCTCAGCTCCCATTGGAGTGTTTTTTTCAAAAAGACGCATATACAAGCAGGTCCAGGAAAATCCCATGATACGGGGGAGGGGGAGCGACAGAGCTGGGATTGATCTGTGTTCTGCAGTTCGGCAGTGGGGAGATCGAGAGGAAACCTGGATATTCCAGGTGACTATCCCATAATTAATCGCCAGTGGGAAATCACCCATTATTACAAATATTCAAGGAGTCTATTACCTGTATATGTCTGATAAAGTCACCTTTTAAAATGATTGTTAAAGATATCTTTTACCTAGTAGATTTGTCAATTGGCTTTTTTCCCAATTAGTAATGATCCCAAATGCAGATCCATTTCATGCTCAATACCAAAGTGTAGTTTATTTTGACGGAAATATGTCTATGATTACATAGTCTTTTCTTGTCTTTTTTTGGTAACTTTTTAGTTGGTAAAATCGTCGTCGTCGTCGTCGTCATCATTGTCATCGTTGACATAGTGGTACCTGGTGACAGCAGAGTCATTTAAAACTAACACAAGAAAGTCACTAAGTACCAGGACTTGAGAATTTGACATTCAGTGACTGTGGCACAAACCAGCTGAGATTATCCCGGTGGTAATCGGCATCAGAAAACACTAGGATGGCACTTGAAATATCTTCAAAACGACACTCAAAACACCTGTTAGATTCAGTTCTTTTATACCTTTCTCAGGTTCTAGCCCCATATAGTCAGAAATTTCCAAAACAGCCAATTGTTTTGTAATAGATACATTACAAAAAAGCTCACAAATATAAGATACAGGAAAAAACCCAAACTGGAGTGGACTCCTATATTGCTAATATGTTGATAAATCTGCTTAACTGTTTATGCAAACAAGGGTTCTGTTTAGCTCCCTTTTCATGTTTCCGTTTTCAGTTCTTATGTCCCAGACCATCTTCAGCCTTATAAGCAAAAGCATAATTTATACAGCTGTAAGATTACGGCACACAGGAGGCCGAGCTTATTGCAAACTACAGCAATTGCAATCCACGTGAACAAGCCGCTGGATTATTCCATGGGAATCAATGATGAATGAGCAGAAGGGGGTAGGGAGAGAATTAAAAATGTTCTTTTCAATATGCGAGTTCTACAAATACTCATGACATGGTGTAGCAGTTAGAATGTAGGTTTAGGATTTGGGAGACCCAGGTTCGAACTGCCACTCTGCTGTGGGGAGTTCACTGGGTGACTCTGGGCCCGTGACACACTCTCAGCCCAACCTACCTCATATGGTTGTTGTGAGAGGGAGAGCCAAGGGAATCCTGTTAGGGTTAGAGATTCGGATGGTCCGAATCTGGATTTTGACCGAATCTGCATTGATTTGGATGGATTCGGACGAGCAGGGTCCGAATCTGAGCTGTCCAAATCCCATCTGATCCGAATCCAAGGGATTCGGATCACCAGCCAAATTGCGTTTTAATGTTTTGGGTGTTTTTTCACGTTTTACCCTGCAGGGGGTGCATTTTACTTGCATTGGCTCAGTGCACCCATGGATTGTGTCTGGGTTTGGCTCTCTCCAAACAAACTTACCCAATGTTTCTCTCACACCCTTCCTGACAGGATTAAGTCAACACAAAAGACCTTGCCCTGCAGAGTGATCCCATCTCCGGCCCCGGACCATACCCCCCCGGTGAAGACAATGGATGTGCCAATGTGCTTGCCTGCCTAGTGTTGTACTAAGCAATGTCCCTTCCTCTGACTAAATACTTTTAATGACCATCTTATTTTGCATTGTCATTGTTTCACAGCTGTAATTTCATCAGTTAGCTTCCCCCTTGGAGACACACCCAAGCCTGGAAACATCAGGCTGATGTCTCAACCCATTAGGCCAGTGACCCAGCCACTAAGGTTGATGTCTGTCTCATGTCCTTCCCAGGAAGGGCAGGAAATCTCTTTGTCTAGGGAGATTAAAGGTCACCAGTTTGTGAACATGATAATTTGCATTAGGGTTTTTTTTTGTTCTTGTGAGGTCCTTTGAGAGACTGAAATAATAATAGATCAATTATCTTGATGCTTTCATGAAGGGATTTAGAATTTCTTTTGTCTGTTTATGAGTCATAAGTTTCAAAGCTTGTGGGGGTGAGACAGACCTCTAAGTGTCTACAATACATTCTTCTCACAAGAAGAAGAAGAAGAAGAAGAGGAGGAGGAGGAGGAGGAGGAGGAGGAGGAGGAGGAGTTTGGATTTGTGTCCCCCATTTCTCTCTTTTAAGGAGACTCAAAGGGACTTACAATCTCTTTTTCCTTCCCCACCCCCTCACAACAAACACCCTGTGAGGTGAGTGGGACTGAGAGAACTCCAAAGAACTGTGACTAGCCCAAGGTCACCCAGCTGGCATGTGTTGGAGTGCACAGGCTAATCCGTTTCCCCAGATAAGCCTCCACAACTCAAGTGAGAAAGCAGGAAATTAAACTCGGCTCTCCAGATTAGAGTGCACCTGCTCTTAACCACTACGCCACTGCTGCTCTCAATATCATCAGGGGCTAGGTTTGCCAACAATTTTTGGATTGAACCTGGGGAGGGCAGAATTTGCGGTGGGGAGGGGCCTCAGCAATACCATAGAGTCAACCCTCCAAAATGACAAAATGCTTAACCATGGGGGACTCCATCGCCTGATTCTTGATCCTCGAGATGTGTTCCAAGACACATGTCCAGAGCTTGTGTGTCACTTATCCAGCGTATCTTTTGCCACATTCGCCTGTTATGAGGTACGCAATGTTACAAGAACTGCAGTTAGTAAAAACATACAAATTACAGCATCCCTGATGAAACTATGACATGGTGGAAGTATACTCCGAATGACATTTGTTTGTGAAGCTTTTGTGTGTGTGAAGGTTTATTGTTATGAACGAGATGAATATAGAACTGGACTTTGAAGGAATATATTCGGAGCGGGATATAACCGGGGAGGATTTGGGATTTGAACTTTGTCTGATTTAATTCTAGACTTTATCTTTCCTTTTTTAAAAGATTGTTCTTGTTCTTTTATGGGCTGCTGGTGGTATGAAGACAATGCTACAATATATGTAAGTAGATATGAAGTTAATTTCACAATACATTTAAATGTTACTGGATATTTCACGCATATGTTGCACCTGTGCAGATATTTTATTCTGTCTTTGAGTAAGGAACAGCCGTGACTTACCGCAGCTGCCATTGCTGACGGGGAAGGGATAGCCTCTATGGTGCTGCCTCCTCCCCGCTGCCTCTGGGCTCACGAGGCTTTGGCTTGCCAGCAACGCGGGGGCTGGGAGGTCTCGGATGCCAGGCAGTGACACTTGGCGCCCTGACGTCATCTGGGGAGGTGGGGCCGGGCGGCCTATTTAGGCCTGGGCCCGGCCTCCCCAACTCCCCATTTGCCAGAGCGTGCGCGTTACCCACCCACCTCTCCCTGTTTTGGTCTGTGTTAGTGCATGCACTTTATTGTTGTTATACGGCGGTTTGCGCATGGGGGACCGATCTTTAGCTGGGGGAAGTGGGCAAAATACCCAAAATATTGAGGAGATAGAAAAAGTGCAGAGAAGGGCAACAAGGATGATTGAGGGACTGGAGCACCTTCCCTATGAGGAGAGGCTGCAGCGTTTGGGACTCTTTAGTTTGGAGAGGAGACGTCTGAGGGGGGATATGATTGAAGTTTACAAAATTATGCATGGGGTAGAAAATGTTGACAGAGATAAATTTCTCTCTCTTTCTCACAATACTAGAACCAGGGGGCATCCATTGAAAATGCTGGGGGGAAGAATTAGGACTAATAAAAGGAAACACTTCTTCACGCAACGTGTGATTGGTGTTTGGAATATGCCGCCACAGGAGGTGGTGATGGCCACTAATCTGGATAGCTTTAAAAGGGGCTTGGACAGATTTATGGAGGAGAAGTCGATTTATGGCTCCCAATCTTGATCCTCCTTGATCTGAGATTGCAAATGCCTTAACAGACCAGGTGCTAGGGAGCAACAGCCGCAGAAGGCCATTGCATTCACATCCTACATGTGAGCTCCCAAAGGCACCTGGTGGGCCACTGCGAGTAGCAGAGAGCTGGACTAGATGGACTTTGGTCTGATCCAGCTGGCTTGTTCTTATGTTCTTATGTTCTTACCCGCTGTGGTGGAACCTCCTCATGAGGTTAGGGGTGGAGCAAGCCAAGGGGTCCCCTGCCCAGACGTGGGCTTAGATGGCTTGCACCCCTGGCAGCAAAGAGTCTTCAGGAAGTGGCGACCGCCCATCTGGAATCTCACAGCTGCTCCAGTGTGCATTATAATTTTTCATCGGCAGGCGTGCTGAGAAAAATTTAGGTGTCTGGGGGACAGCACTGTTGGCTGCCCAGTACACATACCACAAGATCAGCCCCCCATTCTGCGCCTTACGCTTCTGTTTACCTTGAACCAATGTTGTTAATAAATGTTTTATTACCACACACAAATGTTGGTTGTAGTAAAAGTTCTTTCAGTAGCAGGAGAGTGTTAGCTGCTTTCCTCAGGCAGCAAAGAACCATTACACGAAGTCAGTTGTTGCTGCCTGAAGTTTTCTCCCGCCCAGTCAAGCTCAGACCTTCTCATCTCTTCTCCGTCGGCTCCTCCCCAATTCTGATGTACTCCTCACCTCCTCCCCTGGGGTGACAGCTCTTCCTTATTTATGTCACATGCCCGTCAGCTTGAAGGCTGAGCATATCGGTCTCCGGTTCCCAAGTATGATCTGCTTAATCATCTCTTCCAAAACACTTAACGGTTGAAGGAAAGCGTATGACCGTGGTGGCGAACCTTTGGCACTCCGGATGTTATGGACTACAATTCCCATCAGCCCCTGCCAGCATGGCCAATTGCGTTATTCTGCATGTGCGGAAGGAGCCAGGGTGGGGAATGTCTGATAGGTGAGGTAGGCAGGAAAACCTCACCGGAGCCAGCTCAGCCATTACGGAAGAAGAGTTTGGATTTATACCCCACCTTTCTCTCCTGTGAGGAGACTCAAGGTGGCTTACAAACTCCTTCTCCCCCCCAACAGACACCTTGTGAGGTAGGTGGGGCTGAGAGAGTTCTGAGAGGACTGTGACTAGCCCAAGGTCACCCAGCAGGGATGTGGGAGTGCGGAAACACATCTGGTTCACCAGATAAGCCTCCGCCACTCAGGTTGAGGAGTGGGGGAATCAAACTCGGTTCTCCAGATTTGAATCCGCCTGCTCTTAACCACGACACCACGCTGGGTCTTTGGCAGGCTGGGAGGAATGCAAATCAAAGACTTTGTAAGGGCGTGTCATGATGATGTGGGGGTTTGTAAGCATGCCAGCTTCTAGGCGAGACCTGGAGATCGCCTGGAATTACAGCTAAGTAGCAAGCCTTTATTGGCATAGACAACAGTACAACAATAATAAAAAACGGATTAAAAAGCATATACAATACAGGAAATACATGTTAGGTTGAAGGAAATCTAATGGTGTTTAGTAATTTCCAGGAGAAAGTCTGCCACTATCATACAGAGAGAAGGATCAGGGTTGTCCAACGAGTAGTGTAATCTAATTAAATCGGGGAGATGGGGTAAATGTAAAGGA
Organism: Sphaerodactylus townsendi; assembly: GCF_021028975.2. Lineage (NCBI taxonomy): Eukaryota > Metazoa > Chordata > Lepidosauria > Squamata > Sphaerodactylidae > Sphaerodactylus > Sphaerodactylus townsendi. The sequence goes on from NC_059433.1 coordinate 63,313,996, forward strand.
GGGGGATTCGCATACTTGGATCTGATTTCCTTGAATCTGACACAGAGTAGTAATTGGTGGGCCAGAGATTCAATTGAGCAGTCGTTACATGGGCACAATCTTTTAGCCTTTTCTTGCTTATTAAATCTGCCATGCAACAAGGCAGAAGGCATAACATTAGACCTGGCGAGCATTATGGCTCTCATTTGAACGGGGTTTATTAAGCAATACAGGTAGTGTGCCAAGTGGCCCTTTCACATGGGAGAGAAAAATACAGGGGGGAGCGTGTTTTCTTGGCTGCGGTGATTAGGGTAGAGAACTCTCTATCCAATAGTTGACCTTTTAATGAATTACAGCTAAGCCCCAGACTGCATAGATAATTCCTCTGGAGAAAACGAATGTTGTGGAGGGTGGAGTCTGTGGCATTACACTCCACTGAGGTCTTATGGGAGGTTTTGGGGTAGGAGATAGTAACAAGCTTAATTTAGTTTAATAGCTTAATACGGCCAAATGCCAGTAAAAAAAAAGAAGGAAAAAAGCAGCACACACCCATGACGGCAAAGGACAACAATTATTAAATAAATAACTAATCGAATAAATGATTAACTTTCAGTTCGTTCCCCAAGTAGGACCTTGTGTTTCTTATAAGCTAATAATGTACAAAACTTTGCTACCTGCTGGGAGACTGTGACAACCTTGTCTTCTAACACAATTTTCCTAATCTCTCCAAGGATTAGGATCCTTTGCAATTATCAAGCAGTGCTGAACAGGTAGAGGTGAAATGAAAAGCTCTCTATCTGGCTTACGCAGCAAGCAGTACGGCAAGATATGTACCATAGAAGTCACGTCCCCAGAACTGCAAACACATTTCCTCAGACACCATGAGGTTTTTCTAAATGTGCCCATAAGCATGGATGACAGGAATGCATCAAACTGTTCTCTGGAAAAGGCCTGTTGATATTTAGCTATGGCAGGGACGTAACGAGGCAAATTGTAGCCCTGGGCAAAACCTGAGTTGGCGGCCACTCCACCACGACCAATTTTTTTTTGCACCAGGACATTGGTGCCTGCAGGGGGTGCATTTTTAGACATATCAGCACCAACATTTCAGCGTATCATCAGAAGACTGATACCACTTATGCGTAATTTCTTCAGGTTTGGTGAGGTTTAGTTCAAAGCTGAGTCCAAAGTTATGGACTCCCAAAGGGGGTGCCCCATCTCCCGTTGTTTCCAATGGGAGCTAATAGGAGATGGGGGCTACAGTTTTGAGGGTCCATAACATTGGCACCCCTGAACCAAACTGTACCAAACCTGGGGGGTATCATTAGGGAAATCTCCTGATGAGACCCTGAAATTGTGGTGCCGCTAGCCTAAAAACCAAAAATGGAAAAATACCCCAAAACGAACCCTGCATTTTGATGCCCCCCACAAGGTGGTGCCCTGGTCAGCTGCCCACCTTGCCCAATGGGCATTACGCCCCTGAGCTATGGTAACAGGTTGACTGTAAGGACCCATTGCCATACCAATCCAAGATTTCAGCAGTCCATATAGGGCAGGAGGTAGTAACAAGCATGCTGGGATCATGCCAGCACATGATGTAGTAATTTGTTTGTTTATTACAATATAACACTATGAAAAACGACCATGGAAACAATTTATCAACAGTAGGAAAATACAACTGTGTGGGAGAGGCTAGATGTGTTTTTATTGTTCTATATTAGGAATCAAAATGAATGCTGGATAATATCGTATCGTACAATAAAGATGCGATAAACTAGCAATTTATGTGTGTTTGGTTCTTTTGCTTTTAACCTATAACATAAAGTTTCTAACAATTCTAACAAGCTCCTATTTCTAGAGTAATAATTCATACTACATGTAAGCTTAAGCAATAAACATAAGGGTAGATACCTGTTCCAGTCATAAGACTCGCAATTCCTATTTTATTTTAAATATGTAACAGTAATAAATAATACATGTTAAATATGTAACAGTAATAAATAATAAATAAATAATGATAATGTTCCTTTTCTTAGTCAGATGTATTACAATGTTAATATCCCACCTTTCCTCATGGGTTAAATTGCCAAATTTTGTCAAAAATTCACCCATTGATTCACCCATATGATTCAAAAATTCACCCCTTCAAGGCACCACCCAGAGCCCTTCGGGGGTTGGGCGGTATAAAAATCCAATCAATCAATCAATCAATCAATCAATCAATCAATCAATCAATCAATCAATCAATCAATCAATCAATCAATCAATCAATCAATCAATCAATCAATCAATCAATTCTCCAAAATGCAGCACCTGTTTTACCATACAATTTTCACTTGTTCTGTGTCTGCATCATACTGCAACAATGATCTATATTTTTCTTAACCAATGCCTTGTATCGCCTGCCATTAATTGTTCCAAAGTTATTTTCCTCTCTAAATATCTCTCTTCTGTTTGAAAAAAACATCACCGAGACTTCACGACCTCCCTGTCAGTTTGTTGTAGTTTTTGTGAAACTCAAGAGCTTTCCCACTATTTTATTCCACAAAAGCTTTTACCAAAAATGCACCCTGGGGCCAGGGCCGCTGTACATTGCAACAGACATCTTGAGCCTCGTTTGGTTTTAATGCCACCTGCATTATTTTCTTGTCGTTTTCCGGGTTTAGATCCCGACCTTCGGCCGTTAAGATTTGCAACGTTTTCACAACACAGTGTAAAAGAAGCCTTCGGCAAGCTGGCGCCTTTCACAGGGGCAAGTTTCCCACCAAATGAAATGGAAGATCTTTTATTTATGCTTCGTCTCAAGCCTCCTTCCTTGACACTCTCAGAGGAGGGGGGGGAAACACTTCAGGGCTCGAAAGCGACCCTTTCCCACTCTTATTTACTGAGATTGCTCTTTTGCTGCAGTCCAGGGGCCCGTTGCGTTGAAAAAAAGCCCAGCAGACGTCTCTAAAGTGCTTGAGAATTTGTGCTCTGACAGAGTCGCATTCAAAACTAGTTTATCATCCTGCGGAAATCTCCCTTAAAGGTCAAAGAGGAGCTCCGCCGTTGATACAATTTATATTGAAACGGAGGAAAGCGAAACAGCACTTGGTTGTTCTCCGGAGCTGAGAAGGCGATGCTGGGTGTATCCACAGTGCATTTGCAGAAGAAATGTACTAGCTTTATATTCATTTATATTTCTGCCCCAGAGATACCCAAGGAGGGTCCCTTGGGTGTCACTGTGACTACCAATACCTTTCCTGCCATTTGTCAACTATAAGTGGTCATGGTCAAGGGAGTCTTTTGCCCAACAAGGATTTTGATTGGTCTTTGGAGATGTGATTGACGGAGCAGATTTTTTTTAAAAAAAGCTTTGGCAGTAGCCACCAGCATTGCCCAAGGGTCTTTAGTGTGTGACGGAAAGTAAGCTATAGAGCCCTTTTGTTGTGGTGGATAAAGTGGTTGAATAGGATCCCGGGAAACCCAGATTTGAAACCCTACTTCTACCATGAAAGCTTGGTGGATGATCTTGGGCCCATCATATACTCTCAGCCTGACCTACCTCGCAGGGTCGTTGTTGTGAGAGTGTGGAGGAGGGAGAACGATACTCTGAGATGTTTTGAATCCCAACTGGGGAGAGGAGGAGGAGGAGGAGGAGGAGGAGGAGGAGGAAGAGGAGGAGGAGGAAGAGGAGGAGGAGGAGGAGGAGGAGGAGGAGGAGGAGGAGGAAAAGAAGGAGAAGGAGAAGGAGAAGAGTTTGGATTTATATCCCCCCTTTCTCTCCTGTAGGAGACTCAAAGGGGCTTACAATCTCTTTGCCCTTTTCCCCTCACAACAAACACCCTGTGAGGTAGGTGGGGCTGAGAGAGCTCCAAGAAGCTGTGACTAGCTCAAGGTAACCCAGCTGCCATATGTGGGAGTGAACAGGCTAATCTGAATTCCCCAGATAAGCCTCCACAGCTCAGGCGGCAGAGCTGGGAATCAAACCCGGTTCCTCCAGATTAGATACACAAGCTCTTAACCTCCTACGCCACTGCGTAGAAGAAGAAGAAGAAGAGAAGGAAGAAGAGAGAGAGAGAAGGAGCTAAAGAAGAAGCAGAGGGAGAGAGAGAGAAGAGAAGGAGAGGGAGGGAGGGAGGGAGGGAGGGAGGAGGAGGAGGAGGAGGAGGAGGAGGAGGAGGAATTTAATCCCTTTGAGTCTCCTTACAGAAGAGAAAGGGGGATTTAAATCCATTCTTCTTCTTCTTCTTCTTCTTCTTCATCTTCTTCTTCTTCTTCTTCTTCTTCTTCTTCTTCTTCTCCTTCTCCTTCTCCTTCTCCTTCTTCTACATCTCTCTCCACATGTGGAGCAAGAAGGAGGAATCTGGGCAAGAATGGTGGACAGTGGAGGAGAATCAGAATGGAGGGACGTTCCCTACGAGTAGCAATCGACCCATCAAAGGGATCGTGTCAGCGCAGTAGAGTAAAGGTGCCCTGTGTATTGATTCCTGTTGGCTATCTGACTTACTGATCACTCCTCCTTTGACACAGAGGCAGGAGATCATGCAAAGCCCTTCAGTTCCACCAGGGGACAAAGCACAGATCTGCTTTGCAGGTTCTGCAACCCCAAAAGCGTTCCTCGCGCTGGACGAGTTCCATTCTGGCGCTATATCTTATTACCACGAGATGGCACTGGTCGCGTTTCCTCCGTTGACGTGTCACTCCAAACCGTTAAGAAAACAACCCTGTCATATTTTCCCCACATGGTTCCGAGCCGGTGAATGCGCTCACAGAGTCTATGAGGTAGGAGCCCTGTTGATTTCTGTCTTTCCCCCTTATTGTGCAAACCTGGTCCATATGCACACAGTGTGTGAGAGAGGAGTCCTGTTGATTTTCAGCTGTTTCCTACCCACACATCGGTAGCCGAGGTCCTAAAATGTTACAAACGTGAATGGTTTGTGTCTTTCATCCAAGGCAGAGACTGGCTGTGTTGAATTTGGCCAGCGATTTAGCTGTCCTGTACCACTGCATCGCTATATAGCCGCTTTGGCCTTGTTGATGACTTCCCCACGTGCCGCAAATTCCCACTCGCTGACTTTTGAGGATCCATTCCCTAGTGAAGAGACTATCCAGGAGAGTTAAGCCGCCTTCTGTAAACACAGCTGTCGCTTGTATCTCTTTGGCGGCTTCTGGACTTCTTTTTTTTTAAAGAGCATTTGCAGTTTATTATAATGTGGTTGTATTCTTAGCTGTGTTTTTTATTTTCATAAGCAGCCTTCAGTGGAAAGAAGGGAGCGTGATATAACTTGGTCTTGTAAGATCATGCAAAGTGAGCAGGGTCAGTACTTGGATGAGAGCAGTGGTGGGATCCAAAAATTTTAGTAACAGGTTCCCATGGTGGTGGGATTCAAACAGTGGCGTAGCGCCAATGGGGCACGACGGGGCCTGGCCGGGCATTCCGGGTGGGGGGGTATTAATAATTTCTCTATTACTGTAAAAAACTCTTACTGTAAAAAAAAGTTCCTAATTTCCAGCTGGTATCTTTCTGTCCATAATTTAAACTCATTCTAGCAAGTCCTATCGTCTACTGCCAACAGAAACAACTACTTCTCCTCTAATTGACTGCAAGTCAAATACTTAATACTTTCAAATACTTAATTTTGTTTCTAGAAATCAAAAGAAGGAGACTTTCCTTAAACCAGGAACTTTACCATATTTCTAAAACACGTTTTTAAAACAGCCCAACAGGGAGAATTATCCCGTTTTCTACCTTTGCTAACCAACCACATAGGAAACAACAGGGCTTTATGATTTTTGGACATAATGGAATGTCTAACGGAAAAGCAGACCCAATTAGTAACCCCCTCTCGACACACACAAATAATTAGTAACCCACTCTCAGGAACTGGTGAGAAACTGCTGGATCCCACCTCTGGATGAGAGACCACCAAGGAAAGTTCTGCAGAGGAAGGCAACGGCAAACCATCTCTGCATTTCACTTGCCTTCAAAGCTCCTTGCTCTGATCACCATAATTTGGGAGCTAAGCAAGGTCAATACTTTTAAGAGAAACCATCAAGGACAGGACATCACTTGGAAGGGAGACCACCAAGGAAAACTCTGCAGAGGAAGCCAATGGCAAACCACCTCTGCTTCACAATTGGCTTGAAAGCTCCTTCCTATGGTCACCATAATTTGGGAGCTGAGCAAGGTCAATGCTTGTAAGAGAAACCACCAAGGAAAGGACATCACTTGGAAGGGAGACCACCAAGGAAGACTCTGCAGAGGAGGCCAATGGCAAACCACCTCTCCTCCTCACTTGCCTTGAAAGCTCCTTGCTATGGTCACCATAATTTGGGAGCTAAGCAAGGTCAATGCTTGTAAGAGAAACCATCAAGGAAGGGACATCACTTGGAAGGGAGACCACCAAGGAAGACTCGGCAGAGGAAGCCAATGGCAAACCACCTCTGCTTCACAATGGGCTTGAAAGCCCCTTGCTGGAGGAAGCAAAACAGGGCCTTTTCCCACGCAGACACTTTAAAATAATCCGGCAGGAAATAAAACATTTCCTCCAAGGAATTCTGCAAAACTGTTTTTATTTCCAGCCTCAAAACGTTTAAATGCTTCCGCAAGATTAGGAGTCCCTACATTCCTGCTGGGTGACCTTGGGCTAGTCACAGTTCTTTGGAGCGCTCTCGCCCCCATCTGCCTCACAAGGTGTCTGTTGTGGGGAGTGGAAGGGAAAGGAGCTTGTAAGCTACTCTGAGACTCCTTACAAGAGAGAAAAGGGGGGTATAAATCCAAACTTCCCCCCTCCTCCTCTCCCCTCCTCCTCTTCTTCTTCAATTAGACAGTAATGCAAGAGGCATCGTCTGCTCACATAGTGCCCTGATGGAGAAGAGAGAAGTGTGAATAGAAAGTGTCAACCTGCAGGGAGGTTCTTTGAGTGTGTAGCAGAGGCGTTCCTCCCATTGGGCAAAGTGGGCAGTTGCCCAGGGCACCCCCTTGTGTGGGGCACAAAAACTGCAGGTTCATTTGTGGGATTTTTGTATTTTCAGTGTTTTTCCGTTTTTGGCTTGCAGAGGGCGCAGGTTTTAGGCTAGCAGCACCAAAATTTCAGAGATTTTTTGGGAGACGCTCCTGATAATATCACCCAGGTTTGGTGAGGCTTGGTTTAGGGAGTCCAAAGTTATGGATTCCCAAAGGGAGTGCCCCCATCCCCCATTGTTTCCAATGGGAGCTAATAGGAGATGGGGGCTACAAACTCAGGTTTTGCCCAGGGCTCCAGTTTGCCTAGGTACGCCACTGGTGTGTAGCAATCTACCCTATCAAAGGGATAGCAACAGAGCAGTGGGAAAGAAGGGTGTTTAGTGTCCTGATCCATCTATCTCTCTGTCTATCTCATCAGAAGAGTAGCTACTTCCAGCCATGCCAGCATAGCTGCTAATTGGCGTTCATCTCCAACAGTCTGGTTCCTTGACTTCAAGATCCCCTCTTCCCTAACAATTCCGCTACCTGTCTTCTAAGACAGAACTAATTAAGATGCCCATGAAAGCACCTGGGCTTTGACACAGAGAGCGGCGGGTAGGAAGCAGGAATTAAGCAGCTACAATTAATTATGCTTATTGCCGTGCAGCCGTGCCGCAGCACCCGGGGAGTTCCTTGCAGGCCTGCGCCCCCGTACTTCACCTTTCTCCCCAGGAGCAAAGCAAACACTGGTGGAAATTAAATCAAAGAAGCATGATTAAAGCAGGGCAGACAATCCTTATGCATAATAGCCTAAGGGGTGGAATGCCTGATGATGAGTCCCCAGCCAATGGGTGTGCAGGACTCATGACATTCCATCCTGTCTCCGCCCACTTTCCCCCAACCCAGGAGCCTTTTCCATCTCAAACAGTATGGGCTGCTCTCCTGGAGGGGGGGAGGAGGAGGAGGAGGAGGAGGAGGAGGAGGAGTTTGGATTTATACCCCACCTTTCCCTCCTGTAAGGAGACTCGAGGTGACTTAGAAACTCCTTTCCCTTCCTCTCCCCACAACAGACACCTTGTGAGGTGGATGGGGCAGAGAGAGTTCTGAAGAACTTTGACTCACCCACAGTCACCCAGCAGGAATGTAGGAGTGTGGAAACACATCTGGCTCACCAGATTAGCCTCTGCCACTCTTGTAGAGGAGTGGGGAATCAAACTTGCTTCGCCAGATTAGAATCCACGTGCTCTAAACCACTACGCCACGCTGGTCCTCCCCCTCCTTCCCTTCTTGAGCCCATTTTAAATTTAAATTTAGCGCTAGTGTGTGAGAATGCCCCGTGGCGATAAGAAGAAAACCCTTGTTCATTTTCCAGATGTTTCACCGCTTAATGGTAGGTGCACAGGATAACAACTGCCCTAGCGAATAATTTTTCAGATGAGGTCTCCCTGGCGAATTGTTAATCAGGTGCTGAAGGCTATCAGAGGTGCCCTCCAAGAGGCCGGTTAGCGACATCTAGCACCACGTGATAATCAGAATAAAACAGACAGTGGGCCTCTTGGAATGGGAGGGACTCAGCATGCTTGCTTGGACATTGCGGAAGGATGCTAAATCTCCACATTTTTTTTTACTTTATTAAATTTCCTGCCTCACTCTTCCCAACCTGGCAGCCGAGCTCACAGAAGCTGACACACACTATTATTATTATTATTATTATTATTATTATTATTATTATTATTATTATTATTATTATTATTATTATTATTATTATTATTATTATTATTATTATTGTTGTTGTTGTTGTTGTTGTTGTTGTTGTTGTAGTAGTAGTAGTAGTAGTAGTAGTAGTAGTAGTAGTAGTAGTAGTAGTAGTAGTAGTAGTAGTAGTAGTAGTAGTAGTAGTAGTAGTATACCGCCCTCCCCCGGAGGCCTCAGTCAATTAAGTCAATTAAAATATAAGCAGTACAATGTTAAAGTCAAAGATGACAAAATATCAGAGATTAAAATCGGATCCAATGCTGGCAGCTTAACCTATGGAAGGAGTGGTGACAGGGATCTGTATTTTATTGACAACCATCTGTATTTATTTATTAGGTGTTGGAATTTTACTGTTTTTTAATATTTGTATGGCTGAGGTGCGAGCGGCCCCAGAGAGGCCGCAACCCATGGAGGCGCCTCCATTTTCTTTCCCCCAGAGTTACCTTCTCTCCCTGCGGATCTCCACATGAACAGGGAGGCATTCCCACCTACCCTCTGACCCCTGGGGGTCAAAGGGCAGTGTGGCTGTGCCTCCTCGTCCCTGCAGAGCTCCACAGGGAGTGAAGATACTTGGAAGGTTAGTTTGTGTGCTCCATCTTTAGATGATTTCATTTATAATGTTACTGTTTCAATATTTTAACTTGTATGATTTTACATGTTGTAAGCTGTCCCAAGACTAAGGGGCTTTCCCCACTACAGAAGGGAGCTAAGGTCGACTCAGTTCCCTTCAGTGGAGGGCGAATCCAGGCTGTCCCCACAGCAACTGAGTTGGCCCCCTGGAACCGAGCTAAGTGGGCGGGATCATCTTGGTGCCTGTTTCACTCCTCGATCGTGATTGGCACTTGTGTTACGGTGGGAAACGGGAGCGTTCTTTTTTACAGTTTTCGTACATCACAGCTACGTAGCACTAACACACCGAACTGCTTCAGTCGGAGCTATGAAGCATTGGTAGCAGTCATATGATCATAGCTTTGAAACGTCAGAGGAAGTTATTTTAAAAAGGCACACTTTCTGCCCGCCACGACTCTCCCGTTCTGCGCATGCCACAAAAGCGGCTCGCAATTGGTTGAATGGATGAGGTGTCATTTCGATGCTTCCCCACTTCGAAGCTTCGAAGCAGTATCAACCTTGTTCCAGCAGAAAAGTGTAGTTCATAACTGCAACAAGGATGTCACAGTTCTGAGGGGAGGGGAACTGAGACAAAACAATGTTGAGCTCGGTGGCAGTGGGGATTCACTGAGGCGAACCTAGGTAGAAACCAGTTCAACTCTGTCAGTGGGGAAAGCCCCTAACTGTGGTTAGGAGAGGGCGGAATATAAATAGAATTAAACGAACAGACAAATAAATAAATAGGACTCACAATAATAGGTACAAATTACAGGCAGAAGGGTACCTGCTAGACATGAGGAAGTTTGTTATTACCAGTAGGGTATTGCAGCAGTGGAATCAGCTGCCTGGAGAGGTGGCGACTTCCCTCCTCACTGGCAGTCTTCAAGTAGTGGTTGGACAAACAGTTGTTAGGGATGCTTTAAGATGAACTGAATTGAGCAGGGGGTAGGACTAGATGGCTGTATGGCCACTTCCACAGTGGTGTCCCACCAAAAAACAGTCCCTGGGCTTGTTCCAGGCACCCAGTATCTGGCTGAATTCCTTCCCTTCCCTCTTCAAACTCCCCTTGTTGAATCCCCATCCCTGCAACCCCCCCTCCCAACAAACCTCTGTCCAAGTGGCACTGGCTGGTAACACACTGGGGGAGGGGCAAGGCCAGGGAGGGTGCGTTGCCCCCAGTGTGTTGCCAACTGTCCCGAGTCGGCCTCTCCGTTCGGCTGAGGCAAATTCACTGGTGGTCCCTTGTCCCTCTATGATGCGGCTACCCTCCACCCGGGCCAGGGCTTTTACTGCCCTCAGCTACCTGAATGGGCAGCTCTTCCCTCCATCTATTGAGGCCCTGCGGAGGACAGGGGAGTTCCCTTGGGGGCCTGCAAAACCGAGCTGTTCCACAGGGCCTTTGGGGAGGCTGGCCGCTGAGTCCGCCTCTCTTTGTTTGCCCTCTCTGTTTGCACTGTGGGTCATCTAACTTGCACATCTGCCAGTCCCCTCCTGGGAGTTAATACCGGACGTCATTCATCTATTTTAATTATTTAACTTTAGAAAATTACTGCAGCAAATGTTTTTAACGTATTTATAGTTTTAACTGAGTGTGTTCGATGTATTGTGTTTTATTGTTCTGTAAACCGCCCTTCACCCTTCGGGGGTAGGGCGGTCTACCAAATTGAATAAATAAATGAATGAGTGAATGAATGAATGAATGAATGAATGAATGAATGAATGAATGAATGAATGAATGAAACTGGCACGCCTCGGACAGAGGGGTTTTTTGTGGGGTGGAAGCACAGCACCAGGGGGTGTGGGGGAATTCAGTCAGGGGCTGGGTATGGCAGGGGGAAAAGAGGACACTGGCAGGTGGCCAAAATGCACCCCCATGTCTCCCAGGCTAATGGCACCTGGGTCGTCTGCCCCTTCTACCCCCCCTAGATATGCCACTGCCTTTCCAGCTCCATGATTCTACCTCATAAGCATTCATACCAATTACATTCACATTACTCGTCCTGGATTACGACTGCTTCCCAAAGTCACCGATCGAAGTGCTAAGCTCTGCACACTGCCGAAAAGAAAAGCAGCCGGATAATTTATCACACGAGATCTATCCCAGCAGTAATTCCTGATAATTCCGATTCATTTTGAATTAGCATTTTTGAATCTCAGGGGCCGGGGGAGGCAGAGCGAGGAGGGAGGGAAGAAGCAAGACAGGTTTTATAGAATACCAAAATTGGAAAGCTGGGTCATTTTTGGACATCCAAGTACCTAATAAATGAGAATTTTTCATAGCAAGAAATAAAGTTTTCAGATTAAAAGAGAGACAGAGACAGAGATAGAAAGGAAATCATGGTCTCCTATGTCCCCATTCGGCCCTTGCGCTCTGCAGAGGCCAATTTGCTGGTGGTCCCTCGTCCCTCTATGATGCAGCTGGCCTTCACCTGGGTCAGGGCCTTTAGTGCCTTGGCCCCAACCTGGTGGAACACTCTGCCTCCAACGATCTGGGCCCTATGGGACCTCGAGCAGTTCCACCGGGCCTGTAAAACGGAGTTGTTCCATCGGGCCTTTGGAGGAGATAGCCGCTGTTGGGTGCTGTCCCCTATACTGATAGGGATCATGGTGTTTACTGCTGTTGGGACACAGAATGTTTGCCATCTGATGGTTGTGCTTTTAGTGTTTTTAGGTTGATGTGGGTTTTGTAGCTCTTAAAATTTTATGATGTATTTTAGTTGGAAACTTTGTGTACACTGCCAAGAGCATGCCAGTTCGGAGGGTGAATGACCCAGTTGAATGTGAATGAATACCATGAATGACGGACGGACGGTGAATGAGCCAATTGAACCTGAACGAACCGAACCAGGGCAGACGGACAGACAGACAGACAGACAGACAGACAGACAGACAGACAGACAGACAGACAGACAGATAGATAGATAGATAGATAGATAGATAGATAGATAGATAGATAGATAGATAGATAGATAGATAGATAGATAGATAGATAGATAGATAGATAGATAGATAGATAGATAGATAGATAGATAGATAGATAGATAGATAGTATTCACACAGGGTATAACCAACATTTGTCCTCTTGACTTAACTGATTTTATTTTGCTCCAGAAAGAATTAATCTTCCAAACTCCTTTTAAAGGCTTCATCGGCTCCCATGAACTGTGCTTTCATTTTCTTTTTATCTCAGGAATCTGTGGTTCGCATCACGTCTTTGCAGGCAAACATATCCACTGGTAAGCTTTGATTTTATTCTATTGGAATCCCTTTGGAGGAGACTTTCTTCTTGTGAAGCTCTGTGTCATGGAGATCAGATGACAGCCTGGTCCACATTTCATCAGGCCAAACAACTGGAGACTTCTCAGAATTAAAACCAGTCTCCAGACAACAGAGGTCAGATCCCCTGGAAAAAATGGATACTTTGGAGGGTGGACACAATGCCATGATTTCTTCCATTTCTCTCCAGGCTTTAGAAGAAGAAGAAGAGTTTGGATTTATATTCCCCCTTTCTCTCCTGCAGGAGACTCAAAGGGGCTGACAATCTCCTTGCCCTTCCCCCCTCACAACAAAGACCCTGTGAAGTGGTTGGGGCTGAGAGAGCTCCGAGAAGCTGTGACTAGCCCAAGGTCACCCAGCTGGCGTGTGTGGGAGTGCCCAGGCTAATCTGAATTCCCCAGATAAGCCTCCACAGCTCAGGTGTAGAGCAGAGTCAAACCGGTCCCCTCCAGATTAGATACACGAGCTCTTAACCTCCTACACCACTGCTTTACCCCCAAATCTCCAGGAACTTTCCAGCCTGGAGTTGGCAACTGTACCTAGGAAGTACCTAGAACCAAGCCTTCTCGTTACAGAGTTAGAGAGTTGGGAGAGACCACAAGGGCCAACCGGCTGAACACCTTCCATGCAGGAAGCACTCCTGACAGATGACCATCCAGCCTCTGTTAAAAAACCTCCAAAGAAGGAGACTCCACCACATTCCAAGGCAGTGTATTTTACTGTCAAACAGCCCTTACCATCAGGAAGTTCTTCCTAATGTTCAGGTGGAATCTCTTTCCCTGTAATTTGAATCCATGGTCAATTCCGCACTGGCGTTATGTCGACCCTAAGTTTAGTATGCTTCGACCCACAAAGCTCCACACAACCACTGGGATGCGGCGTGGTTTTGTACCAACCGCCCGTGTAGCAGTCCAATTTCCAACTGGTTAGGAACTCACGACCTTTCAGGAACCCGCTCGAACTCAGCTTCGATTCCAGTAAAAGTGCAAGTCTCTGGTGCCGGGAGTCCCCATTCAATAATCACAGCTGAGTGTTTCGGGCATGCGTACAGCTGGCCAATCAAAAACCGCCGCCTTCGTCCCTCCATTCCTGTGGCTGTATTTTTTATAACGTGTGTAGGGATAGACAGAACATGGTCATGGGAACAGTAACTTGGCGAGGCACAGGATGATCCCACCCTCCGAGCTGGGATCAAGCTGGTTACAGTGGGAACAACAGTGGCTTCGACCTAGATTCAGTTACCCTTCTCAGGGGAACTGGGTCGAACCTATTTAACTAGTGTGCGGAATCGCCCTGAATGTATCCTCCAAAGCGGCACCTTTCTCCAGGGGAATTGGCATCCATTGTCTGAGGATCAGTTGCAATTTGGGAGGCCTCCCCGGCTCCCCCTGGTGGACAACCCAACCTAAATGTTTTTACTGGGTAGTAGTTTTCCTGTGAGTTCAACAGGCTGTACTTTCTGGTAAATACATTTGGGATTGTGGCCTGCAATTAATCGTATGTGATTTGTGTGCGTGGTCAGCGGTTTCTCTGCGTGCTTTATTCCCCAACGGTGTCCATTTAGAAAAGACAGTGTCTCCAAATTGCTGCGCTGAATGTAAAAGAGCAAGTCAATTGCCAGGAACCAAGGTTAATTGAAGGGAATCACTCTTCGCGAAGGTGAGGGAATAAGCGCTGGTTTGGATACCTGTCACCGACAGCGAGAGGGGCTCGAATGTGAATGTCAAGTATAGCTGCTTTCAGGCAGCTCCTGGACTTGTTCCAGAAAAAAGGAGAGTTGGGTGCAGCGTAGCTTCTGGTCTGACTGGCTACATTTCTCCTTCTTCTGTGTCTGGAAGTGCAAGGAACAAATTCCTTGGTTCACCAAATGCCCCCTAATGGGCAACGTGTTTGCCACCTGCACATGCACACTGGCTTAAGAACATAAGAACATAAGAACAAGCCAGCTGGATCAGACCAGAGTCCATCTAGTCCAGCTCACTTTACTCGCCAGTGGCCCACCAAGGTGCCTTTGGGAGCTCCGTGCAGATGTGAAAGCAATGGCCTTCTCGGCTGTTGCTCCCGAGTACCCTGGTCTGCTAGTGCCATAATCTGAGATCAAGGAGGATTAAGATTGGTAGCCATAAATCGACTTCTCCTCCATAAATCTGTCCAAGCCCCAGCACAAAGAGCTATCCGGGTGAGTGGCCAAAATCACCACCTCCTGCGGTAACAAATTCCAAACACCAATCGCACGTTGCGTGAAGGGTGTTTTTTTCCCTTTGATTAGTCTAATTCTTCCCCAGCATTTCAATGATGGATTGCCCCTGGTTCCTGGATTTTTCCACACAAAGCACGTAAAACATTTTGCAAACGTTTTGACAAGAATTTTTTTTTTCTTTTGTCAGCACAGCATGGAAAAATAAAGCGTTTCAGGCAAAAAACAGTTGTTTTCTTTTTTTTAAAAAAAGATAGTAGGTATATTTGAAACTATGTTGACGTGAAATCTGTGCATATTGCCGCTTCTTGTGTTGTGTTTACAAAGCATCAAAACTACCTCACGAAACAAAACCGAGCCTCAAGACGTTTTATTTTGGTTGTGCAGAAAGGGCCCTCTGATATTGTCAAAGAGGGAGTGGATGGCCATGAACTTGAGGGGAAAGCAAGCAGAAGATAGATTGAACTGTGGCATTAATTTTAGACATTATTCTAATTAATTTGGAGAACAGGACGTTATAGAACAGTTAGACTTGAGTCTGGTAGCAACCTCGAGACCAGTGTGATTCTCGGAGTGTGAGCTCTGGAGCGTCAAAGTTCCCTTTGCCAGATCTGATGAAGGAGCGTTGATTCTCGAACATTCATGACACAACCCTTTTGATGTGTTCTAAGGAGCTACTAAACTTGAATCTAGCTATTCTACTGCAGAGCAACACTGCGGTCCTCTGAAATTATCTTCATAGAGATATTAAGGGAGCCTGGACGCTTGAGAGGTCATATCCCCCAAAATCTGGGTCTCAAAGGTACTGCTAGAGTTGGAGCTACCTAACTTCATAATGTTACCAGATAGACCTATGGTAGGACTGGGGGAGGGAGGGAGCTGTTTATAGGTTCTACCCATCCCCCTAAAGCTGCCATGGATACTATAGGCTAAGATGGATGCCATATCCTGAGTCTGGATTTTTGTGCCAATAGGAAGGATTCTGTCTGGGGCATGGGTCTAAAGCAGGGTTGGCCGAACCCCAAAAGAACTTGCCAGACCGCAAGGAATCAATGAAAAATAATTAATTGTAATAGAACATTGTACTAATAGGCTAGCAAACAACAAATGAACAAATAACAATCACATCATGAGTCCATGCAGTTCTTCTGATCGTCTTAGTGCATTTCTATTCATTCACATTCAGTGGAAAAATAAGTCGAAGCATGGTGGAGCCGCGGTCCACTCACCATACCGCCGATAAGCACTGATTACAAAGAATCTGTCACCGAATGGTAAGTCCAAAGATGCAGCATTCAAAGGCAGTATAAGTCCAAGGACGCCGTGTTAAAGGGGCAGTAGGAACAACAAGCAGCAAAACGCCTGTGCGCTAAAGTGCATTTTCGCAAGTCTTCTTCAGTGCATATGTATTGCAGCAATACTTGTTTCCAAGAAATCATTCAATTATTGTTATTAGCTACCAGTCTGTGCTACGAATCCTTCACCGGATGTTACCTCTTGAATTCGTAGTAGCCTGACTCCATGCAAAGCATGAGTCATTTATAAATTAGAAAGGGTATGGGATAAGTCTCACCTGTAACTAATTTAGATCCCTAAAGATAACAACTGAAATCAATGTCCCTATTCAGACCTTTTTTCACGCTATTAAGTTTATATATCCAGCGTGATTCCTGTTGTAATAACGTTCTCCTGATATTAATCCTCTCATCCTGTCGAGCTTGTACAACATAAAGGACCACAAATTTGAAATCCCTGCTTTCGTCCCATTGATTGTATTCTTGCCTTTGTTCTTCTTTCCATAGGCCATGGGTCTGCAACCTGTGGCTCTCCAGATGTTCATGGACTACAAATCCCATCAGCCCCTGCCATGCTGGTAGGGGGGGTGATGGGGCTGAGATCCATGGTATCTGAGCTCCAGATTCTGGGCTCCCATCAGTCTAAACAGAGATCTCTGATTCCATTGATAAAGTCTCCAAGACTCCCATTGGGATGCACAGCAGCCAGCTACATTTTTGCAGCAGCAAGAGAAAGCATTGCAGAACCGAATGTGGTCTGACTCGATTGTTATCAGAACAAGTTTATATATGACTCGCTGACCTGCATTGAAAACGATACTTCATTGAGCCTTTGAAACTTTTCAGAGCCAAGAATATGGCCCCAGAGCTGGCCATTTCGTGTTGGGTTTTCAATATTCAATATTTAGTCAATAACTATCCCTGTGAAGATTAGGGAAGCAATTATAAATGTGCTGATTAGTTCTTACGAACGCATCCTTGTCGGTATGCGAGACTTACTTGAAGATGTACTGGGGCGTTACTGAGGCACATCCCTTTTAATGTATGAATTGTAGATTTAATCAACTCGCAGATTATATAGTCGATGACTGGTAGCCACATTGTGTGCAAATATTTGCTTGTTTGGTTATTCTGCTTGTACCCTCCCCCTCGTACTGTATACACTGCAGGTACACCCTTCCTGCAGCCTTGAGTGCCATCGTTTGGGGGACAATAGCCACAGCCCTGAGAAAGTGGCCACAGCCCTGGAAACACCTACTCCCTAACCCACAACTAGCCAGACCTGATACAATCAGACCCTAACCCACAACGGACATGCTAATGCCAGCCAGACCAGGTACAATCAGTCTCCTGAGTTCCATTCTGAGCTCACTTAATTCTATCACACTTTTCCTGCCCTGCTACTAGGAACCACTCAACTTCACTTTGAATACCCTGGGGTTGTAATTCTATCAATTCCAGCCTTAATCTAATCAAGAATTGGACGTTCCCTGGCTTTGACTCATCAAGCCACTGTCCAATGCCTAGTTCTCTCCCAGAAGACAGGAACTCTTCTTTGTTAAAGAAGAAGAAGACTTTGGATTTATATCCCCCCTTTCTCTCCTGCAGGAGACTCAAAGGAGCTTACAATCTCCTGCCCTTCCCCCCTCACAACAAACACCCTGGCAAGTGGAGGTGGGAGCTGAGAGCTCCAGCTGTGACCCAGCCCAAGGTCACCCAGCTGGCGTATGTGGGAGTGTACAGGCTAATCTGAATTAACTAGATAGTACCGCGGCTCAGGTGATGAGCTGGGAATCGACCAGTTCCTCAGATTGAATACCACGGGGCTCTTAACCTCCTCTCATGCTGCTGCTCCCTTAGCTCAAAGCTAAGAGTTAGCTTGGGGGGTGTGTGTGGTTTCAGGACTGTATGTACGTCAAGTAGCATTTTCTCCCTGATGTTTAGCCTGCATCTCTGTGGCTGGCCTCTTCAAGAGAATCTCTGAGAGGCCAGCCACAGGCTCTGAAATGAAAAATACTAAGACTGGCTCCTTATACCTGGAAATACGCAACACTGATGATTCCATCCGTGATTAACTTACTTAGCATACTTAGCATGGCTGGAAGGTCGATATATCTTGGCTGCCCAAACATCAGGTTCTTGCCCAGTATTTTCTGCTTTTGGTTCAGTTACACTGTGTGCCAGCTGTCCCCTCCTCTTGAACTCCAACACAGGAATTGGACGCTGCCTCATTGAACCTCGTCCTCTTCTGGACAGGTAATTATCACCCTTCCCACAATGACCTACTCCATAAGTGTCAAACTCATAAGAACATAAGAACATAAGAACAAGCCAGCTGGATCAGACCAAAGTCCATCTAGTCCAGCTCTCTGCTACTCGCAGTGGCCCACCAGGTGCCTTTGGGAGCTCACATGTAGGATGTGAACGCAATGGCCTTCTGCGGCTGTTGCTCCCTAGCACCCTGGTCTGTTAAGGAAACATTTACAATCTCAGATCCAAGGATCAAGATTGGGCAGCCATAAATCGACTTCTCCTCATAAATCTGTTCCAAGCCCTTTTAAAGCTAGCTATCAGGTTAGTGTGTCCACACCACCTCCTGTGGCAGCATCTTCCAAACACCAATCCCTGCGTTAGTGAAGAAGTGTTTCCCTTTTATTAGTCCCAATTCTTCCCAGCATTTTCCAATGAATGCCCCCCCTGGTTCTAGTGTGAGAAAAAATTTCTCTCTGTCAGCATTTTCTACCCCATGCATAATTTTGTAGACTTCAATCCTTATCCCCTCTCAGCCGCCTCCTCTCAAACTAAAAAAAAAGGAGTCCCAAGCGCTGCAGCCCCTCTCCCTCATAGGAAGGTGTTCCAGTCCCTCAATCATCCTTGTTGCCCTTCTCTGCACTTTTTCTATCTCTTCAATATCCTTTTTGAGATGCGGCGACCAGAACTGGCAGCCCTCCAGATGTTATGGACTACAGTTCCCATCATCTGTAGTCCATATGATGGGAACTGTAGTCCATAACATCTGGAGGACCTCGAGTTTGACACCCGTGACCTACTCTATTCCAAATCTATCCTTCCTTGCTTTCTAGATCCCATGTCTCTTCAAAAAACTCTCACTCTCTCTCTCTGTATTGCCATTTGAGTGTGTAACTTTCATTATTTTACTTCTCAATACAATTGTTAAAACTTCTCAGTTCAGATCTCCTGCAGTTTTCTAGGGAAAAAGATTCCGTGAGCTTTGGAAGAAGAAGAAGAAGAAGAAGAAGAAGAAGAAGAAGAGAAGAGAAGAAGAAGAAGAGAAGAGAGAGAGAAGAGAGAAGAGGGAGAGGAGGAGGAGGAAGAGAGGAGGAGGAGAGGAGAGGGAAGGGAGAAGAAGAAGAAGAAGAAGAAGAAGAGAAGAAGAGAAGAAGAGAAGGAGAGAAGGAGGGAAGGGAAGGGAGAGAGGAAGGGTTTGGTTATATCCCCTTTCTCTCCTGCAGGAGACTCAAAGGAGACTTACAATCTCCTTGCCTTCCCCCTCACAGCAAACACCCTGTGTGAGGTCAGTTGGGAGCTGAGAGAGCTCTGAGAAGCTGTGACTAGCCCAAGGTCACCCAGCTGGCGGGTGTGGGAGTGTACATGCTAATCTGAATTCCCCAGATAAGCCTCCCACAGCTGGCAGAGCTGGGAATCAAACCCGGTTCCTCCAGATCAGAGTGCACCTGCTCTTAGCCACTGCTCTTAGCCACTACGCCACTGCTGCTCTTAAGATCTCGTGGTCACATGTCTCTCACATTCCTTGTGGGGCCATGTCTCTCACATTCAAAGGTCTGCCCCCGGCTAATTCCCTCATCCGGTTCCCTCATCTAAATTGTTGCCCTTGCAATTCAGGCAGTGGTGGGATTCAAATAATTTAACAACCGGTTGCTTCCAAGCACCATTTTAACAACCGGTTCTGCCGAAGTGGTGCGAACCGGCTGAATCCCACCACTGAATTCAGGTAACAATAGGGGGTCGAAAAAAACTCTTACGTTCCTATGGCATTTCAAAATCAGGCATGGGGAGAGGTGGCAACATGGCTTCCACACATTATTTCTGGCAAGCTAAGGTGGTTTCTATCCTGACCCTATACATACTCCTGTCTCCAGTGGTG
This sequence comes from Sphaerodactylus townsendi, assembly GCF_021028975.2. NCBI lineage: Eukaryota > Metazoa > Chordata > Lepidosauria > Squamata > Sphaerodactylidae > Sphaerodactylus > Sphaerodactylus townsendi. The sequence continues at coordinate 63,334,161 of NC_059433.1, forward strand.
TAGGAGCAGCAGTGGCGTAGGAGGTTAAGAGCTCGTGTATCTAATCTGGAGGAACCGGGTTTGATTCCCAGCTCTGCCGCCTGGGCTGTGGAGTCTTATCTGGGGAATTCAGATTAGCCTGTACACTGCCACACATGCCAGCTGGGTGACCTTGGGCTAGTCACAGCTTCTCGGAGCTCTCTCAGCCTCACCTACCTCACAGGGTGTTTGTTGTGAGGGGGGAAGGGCAAGGAGATTGTAAGCCCCTTTGAGTCTCCTGCAGGAGAGAAAGGGGGGATATAAATCCAAACTCTTCTTCTTCTTCTTCAGTGTGCCATCTTTTATATTCGCACATCTATTCCAGAAGGAACAAGCAGAAACAGGACTGTAAAGGACTGTATTTCTTCGTCACCGTCGTCGTCGTCGTCGTCGTCTTTTTAACTGAACATCTTTTATATTACAATGTACTTGTTTTTATGGGACTCTTTCCATTTTTTTATAGTCATGTTTATTTATTTTTTATTTTTATCACCTCTCATTTCTCTCTTTTTTTACACTCCTAATTTGGCTCCACAGCAATTCTTTTGTTACATTTTGCTGATAATAGGTAAAAGGAAAAAAAAAAAAAAAAACATATTACCCTCGTTGTTGCAGCCATAAAACAGCAGTTGCTGTTTTAATCCCTAGGGGATGAGCTCATTTATTTCCACATTATATTTTTCCATGAGAATTGAGTCTCATAATGGTCATAGACATCCCTGATTTCTACAAACACTGCGAGGGAGCTGTTTGGATTACCAGCGAATGTCTTTTGCAACAATCATCTTTATGCTACAAAGCAACTCAAAAAGCAACTTCCTGTACCCAAACTTCTCAATGAAGAAGAGGAGGAGGAGGAGGAGGAGGAGGAGGAGGAGGAAGAGGAGGAGAGGAGGAAGAAGAGTTTGGATTTATACCCTGCTTCCCTACCTCTTCCCACAGCTGATACCTAGTGAGGTAGTTGAGGTTGCGAGAATTTTGAACAAACTGCGACTAGCCCCAGGTCACCCAGCGGGAATGGAGGAATGGAGAAACAAATCTGGTTCACCAGATCAGAGTGTGCTGCTCCTGTGGAGGAGTGGGGAATCAAACCCAGTTCTCCAGATTAGAGTTCACCTGCTCTTAACCAGTGCACCACCCTGGTTTTCAAATCAAATTCAGGCTCTTTCAGGCTTAAGCAACCAGGATGTAGAGTTGTGGGTTGGACTCGGATGAGACCTTGTTCTTTGCCAGTCCTCTCTATTGCAAAAGAGGTAGTTCATATAAAGAGGACTTGACCTGGGGCGTACAGACTGCCGCGGTGGTTAAGAAGGCCCAGCAAAGACTGAACTATCTGAGACTTTTAAGGAAACAACAACTGAATGGAAAACTCCTGGTGTCCTTTTATGCAGCATTATACTATAGAGTGTGTCTTAACTTTACTGCATCTGTGTATGGTTCTCCCAGTTGCACAGTGGCAGATAGGAAGGCGCTCAGGGGAGTGATCACTACTGCACAGAGGATTATGGCTGCCCTCTCCCCTCACCCAAGAAGGCGCTCTACTAATTCCAGAAGCCGGTTAAAAGAAAGCTCCAAAATATTCCGAGACCCGTCTCATCCAGCACACTCTCTTTTGAACTTTATTTACCATCCGGCAGATGATACAGGTCTATCAAAACTAGGACAAAGAGTCTTAGAGACAGCTTCTACTCTAGAGCTGTGGCTATGATGAACCCCGTGGCTTCGGGTTGATGTGTTTGGGGCTGTGTAGGGATGGGTGGAGGAAGGGGAGAGTGAGGACGGGGTATGAGTCTGAAATGGTGTGCATCGAGGAATGCTGCTGTACATTTCGTTGTGCGTGCACAATGACAATAAAATGCTTATGCTTATAGTCACCCCCCCCCCCACCTGCCTCCAAATCCAAAGTAGTTATACTACTGAGCCAGACTGGTGCATGCCTGGACCCTTAGTGGCCTCCCAGTTATGCAAATCCTGAACGTTGCTCAACCTGGAGAGGGTTTTTTTTCACTTCTCCAGCTGCTGCAGGAAGAGGACCATTTCGTAGCATCACCCGCAAGTGGAGAATTAGAAGACCGTGTTCTTACGTCCATATGTATATCGAAAGAATTAAGGCCTGGACAGATTTTGCCAGTCCGTCGTGGTCTCATTTTGCAAGGGAAGAGCTTTGCGCGCTCCCGAATTGAGCACAAGGGGTCGATCCTCCTGCATGCGCACCCCAGTGTCCTTATTAGCTGTTTTCTGCTGCCTCGGTAATTGTGGGTGGCTCCGTTCCAAGGAAAGGAGCAGCAGCTGAGATAACGTTTTCCTGGGGTAATGAGACCTGCTGGGACAGGTTGCGGTTTCAGACAGACCCCCCGAATGCCCATAACCACGAACTGTCAAATTAACTGGCACCTGCTTCCAGATCAGCAGGAAAAATAAAACTATTTACTCTCTTCTCGTTGGTTCGGCCTTAACCTGCTTTGAATTAAAATGGACCCCCACGAGCTCCACCTATCAGCATCTACTACCCTGTTTCCCCTAATATAAGAGATCCCCGAAAAATAAGACATAGTAGAGGTTTTGCTGAGATCACGAACTATAAGGCATCCCCGAAAGTAAGGCGTATGAAGTTTTTTTTGTTTGGAAGCATGCCCGACGAAGACAGAACACAGGAAAAATAAGACATCCCTAGAAAATAAAGACATAAGCGATCTTGGGGGGAGCAAAATTAATATAAGACACTGGTCTTATGTTCGGGGAGAACATGGTACCTCTAGTCGTTTCGATTCCCAAGTGGTGGTGGGATTAGAGCTGGTTTGCACCGGTTTGGTAAAGGCTTGGTAGCTAATCCCACCACTGCGCCCCTGGCTCCCGTGGCCCCCCGTGGCCTACTTGAGCTGGGGGGGCTGCAGCAGCTTGCCTCCGGCTACTTCCGCCTCCTCCTCAGTCTCCATCAGCAGTGGCCCTGTTAATGTAATCCACCATGAGCAAAAAACTATACCCAGGTAGCATGCAAAGCTGAGGTTCAAAATTTAATACTATCAGGAAAGTACAAGCAACTCAGAACAGACTATAGATCCAATCAGAATGTCTAAGACAATAATATAGTCCACAATGGGCCAAGGGCAGAGGTGGGATCCAGCAGGTTCTCACCAGTTCCCGAGAGTGGGTTACTAATTATTTATTATTGTGCCGCAGAGGGGTTACCTAATGGGGTTTGCTTTTCCTTTGGAAATTCGACATTCGGTCCAAAAAATCATAAAGTCCGGGTTGTTTCCCTATGTGGCTGGATTGGCGAATGGTCCAAAAACAGGATAATTCTCCTGTTGGGCTGCTTTACAAAACGTATTTCAGGAAATATGGTAAAGTTCCTTGTTTAAGGAAAGTATCCTTCTTTTGATTTCTAGGAAACAAAATTAAGTATTTGAAAGTGATATTAAGTGTTGACAGGCAGTCAATTAGAGAGAAGTAGTTATTTCTGCAGTCAACTGATCGGCTGATAGGACTTACCTATAATGAAGTTTAAAGTATGGACAGAAAGATACCAGCTGGAAAATTAGGAACTTGTTCTTTTACAGTAAGAGTTTTTTACAGTAACAGAGAAATTATTAATGCCCCGCCCCGGAATGCCCGGCCATGCTCTTCGTTACCCCACTCCATCCCCACAGTGGCACTACCACCGTTTGAATCCCACCACCATGGGAACCTGTTACTAAAATTTTTGGATCCCACCACTGGCAAAGGGTCCAAACGTGGAACTGTTGCTCGTTTCGTGGTTATATCAGTCCACTTCGGCAGCCTCTTAGCTTCCAAGGGTGATACATCTTAACCTAATTAAAATTGTCCCATTTACGAATTCATTGTAATGCACAGCAAATCCTATGATAGTGACTTCTGAATGTGCAGGCAAGATTGAAATCTACTGCTGAGGAAATGGAATAATTAGACGTTCTGGCTGGTTCTGCAGTCTGGTCTGAGTTGCTTGCACTTTTCTGATTGTATTAAATTTTGCACTTGTGGCATTGAATGTAGCCTGGGTATAGCTTTTTTTTCATGATTGAATGTCTGCACACTATACCTGTGTTCATTATACCTGTGCTTCTTTGGGGAGGCTGGCTGCTGATGCCCCCCCGTTAACATCTGTGGATCCTGCCGTCCCTACCCTCTTTAGGGGATTAGGTTGCCTCTTGTTGTATTGTTTATTGTATTTGATACTAATATGCTGCTTTTAATGGGGTTTTAATGATTCAAAGACTATAGAGCCATTTTATTATGATTTATTTAATGATTTGAGATTTATTGATTTTATTTTGTGCTCTATTCGTATATTCATGTTCACCGCCCTGAGCCCTTCGGGGGAGGGCGGTATATAAATATAATAAATAAATAAATAAATATATCTCTTGCACTGTGATTATGACCCTAGATCAGTGGTGGCAAACCTTTGGCACTCCAGATGTTATGAACTACAATTCCCATCAGCCCCTGCCAGCATGGTCAATTGCCATGCTGGCAGGGTGTCTTATGGGAATCCTGCATAACATCTGGAGTGCTCAAGGTCCTTTTTTTTCACCACGCCCTACGACTGGAAACCCTAGACCACGCAGCTGTCCTCCCTAAAACAAAGTCTGTGTGTCTCTAGCCCCAGCTGCAATGCCAAGACCGCGTACAACAGACTACTAAAAGAAAAAACTTCGCCAGTTCAGGGCAGTGATGGTGGAAACTCACTTGGAAAATGACACCTCGTAAAAAGCCTGCCAGATTATATGGTGCCATCAGCCCACCCGAGGTCTCTAGCGCTTGCTTTTTTTTATTTACATGTCTAGTGCGGCCTCCATCATTAAACCTTTGCCGGAATTTAAGGCTGTTTCTTTTAATGCTCTGTCGTACGGCATCATCCGCAGAGCACTTTTTTACTGAAAGAACTCTGTGACGGCATCATAATTGTCTCCCCCAGTGTAAGCCGGTGATAAAATGCAAGAAATTGCCAAGATAAATCTTAATGGATTCAGGAAAAAAATTGGTGCCCTTCTAAGACAAAGGATTCATATGAAGAGAAGAAAATAAGCAGGAGAGAGTGTGTGTCCCCCTCCCTCCCTCTTTTTTTTATGAAGAACATCGGAGCAGAAATTATGGAAATGTGACATGTGTTTTACAGCTCTCAGCATGCCAGAGTGGGATTTAGAGAGGGAAGAAAGTAATTAAAAACATGGCGAGAAAAAAAACGCTTTAATGGTGTTTCGTTAAAGGCCACCTAAGGTGAGATCAGATCTTGTCATCCTCATTTCAATAATGAAGGAATTAGGGGCATAAAGTGTGTGTGAGCAAACTGCCTGCCCGCAATGTGACATCTGACGGATCTCTTACTTTGTCTAAGGGAACCTCTCCAGGCACAATAAGGGGCGCATCAGCTGTCATGTCAACAAAGGCTAACTTGCTATAGGAGTTGCTTTCACTTGGGGTTTAGCCCAATCCCTGGGGCTACAGCTAGGAAAAGTCTCTAACAAGCTTACAGAGCCAGAAGTGCCGTGGGTCGAATCATAGCCCTGGCTTTGGGGACTCCAGGCACGGTCAAAGACGCCAACTCAAGGCAGCAGTGTGATGATGCTTATGGACTGGCCAGACCTCGCCCAGTTCTTAGAAGTCTGGCCTTGTGCCTTTTTCTGTTCAATTAAATTGTACTGCACACATTTAGAACGAAGAAGGAGGATGAGGAGAGGAGGAGGAGGATTTTGGATTTGAAGAAGAAGAAGAAGAAGAAGAAGAGGGGGAGGGAGGGAGGGAGGGAGGAGGAGGGAGGGAGGGAGGGAGGGAGGAGGGAGGAGGAGTTTGGATTTATATCCCCCTTTCTCTCCTGTAGAGGAGACTCAAAGGGCTTATACAATCTCCTTGCCCTTCCCCTCCCTCACAACCCAAGCCTCCCTCTGGGGTAGGTGGGGCTGACAGAGCTCAAAAGTAGCTTGACCAGCCCAAGGTGTAACTGGTGTGTGTGGGGAGTGCACAGGCTAATCTGAATTCCCCAGATAAGCCTCCAGGCTCAGGGCGTGACAGAGCTGGGAATCAAACCCGGTTCCTCCAGATTAGACACACAAGCTCTTAACCTCCTATGCCACTGCTGCTCAGTGCTCCTAAGCCTCTGCCACTCAGGTGGAGGAGTAGGGAATCAAACCCAGTTCTCCAGATTAGAATGCACTTGCTCTTAACTACTACACCACACTGGCTCTCTCAACGCAACCTAACCTTTACCCCTCCCCGCAGCTTCCTGAGCTTAAGATTGCCAATAGCCCAGTGAAGAGACTGGAGTTTTCCTGAAATAACAACTGATCTCCAGAGTGCAGGGTTGCTGGAGAAAATGGCTGCTCTGGGAAGTGGACTCTATGGCATTATACCCCATTGAACTCCTTTGCCCTCCCAAAGGCTCCTGTATCTCCAGGAATTTCCCAAGTTGACTTCTGATGAGGGAGCAATGCACAATGCAGGACTAAACCTTCACCTAATGACTCCATGTTGTCCACATGATGAGGGACAATGAGAAAAAAAATACCAACGATGTGAAATAATGTCATGCTGAACTCTAAACTTTTGCAACTTCATGTTTTGATTGTGTGTTCCTGAACCGTAGGGGGTTGGACTTGATGGCCCTTGGGGTTCTCTTCAAATTCTATGATTGTATGATTCCGTGATTCTATGATTCTAATATTAGCTTGTCCAGTGGTGGGATCCAAAAATGTTAATAACAGGTTCCTGATGGTGGTGGGGTTCAAACAGTGGCGTCGCCGCACACACACACGGACCTCCAGTCCCTAAGAGCAGGTGCACTCTAATCTGGAGGAACCAGGTTTGATTCCCCGCTCTGCCGCTTGAGCTATGGAGGCTTATCTGGTGAGCCAGATTAGCTCGTGCACTCCAACACATGCCAGCTGGGTGACCTGGGGTTAGTCACAGTTCTTCTGAGCTCACTCAGCCCCACCCACCTCACAGGGTGTTTGTTGTGAGGGGGGAAGGGCAAGGAGATTGTAAGCCTTATATTGAATTATATTATTGGTTCGTTAATATCACAGCTACCAATCGGTCATCTTTTTCATTGCAATTCAAGACATGCCCAGAGGCCCAGGACCAGTGGTGGGATCCAAAAAATTTAATAACAGGTTCCGATGGCGGTGGGATTCAAACAGTGGTGCGGCCGCCGCACACACGCCCCTCCAGTCCCTATTGGGCAGGGAGGTTGTTTAGTAACCCCTTCTCGGCACACAGAAAAAATGAGTAACCACTTCTAGAGATGTGGTGAGAACTGGTTGGATCCCACCTTTGTCCAGTGGTGGGATCCAAAAATTTTAGGAACAGGTTCCCATGGTGGTGGGATTCAAACTGTAGCATAGCGCCAATGGGGCTTCGGGCAGGAGACGAGTAGAGGCGTGGGCCAGGCACTTCATGGTGGGAGCATTCCTGGGGCGGGGCTGTGGCAAGTGATGTAGCAGCTGCATACCGTCCCTTGGAGTGAATGCAGTCGCATGCAAGCGCAGGCTGCCACTTATGCCGTGCACCTCCTGCTAGGCGGCTTCAAGTTCTACTTGGCATGCTGCTGAGGAGGGGGGCGAACTGAGGCAAAAAAACCAGTGGCAAAAATCCCCAATTAGTAACCCAGCTCTTGGCACCCACAAATGAGTAGTGACCTACTCTGGGAACCTGCTTGAGAACCTACTTTGGATCCCACCTCTGAGCGTCCCATGTACCTCATGCGATAAAGTGCAGAGCCTCTCAAATAAAATGTGTTCTGCATTTTTCAATAACCTCCTGTTCCAACAAATAAAAATTTCTACCCTCAATTGGGACTTTATTATATATCCCATCCAATTATACACATGACCAAAAGGGGCATTATAGCGCGGGAGGCAAAATCCGCAGGCAAAATCGCACCCATTAGTAGCGCCTCTCGGCACCCACAAATGTTAGTCACCTACTCTCTCAGGAACCTGTGAGAACCTTGCTGGATCCCACCTCTGCCTTTGTGTCCCATTTTATGAACCTTGCCAAGATGTGGCCAGGTTATATATTTTCACTTTTTCTTTTTTTCCTTTTGCTCAGCCCAAATACTTGAACGCAACAGGTGTATTCTTTTTTATTTCCTGGTCTTACATTTTGAAGGCTGATTTCAGGGGCCCACTACACATGCTGGAAGCAATGGCGTAGTGGTTAAGAGAGCAGGTAAGCGTTCTAACCTGGAGAACCGGGTTTGATTCCTCCCGGCTCTAGCCTGAGCTGTGGAGGCTTCTCTGGGAATTCAGATTAGGCCTGGGCACTCCCCACACGCGCCAGCTGGGTGACCTTGGGCTGGGGTCACCGGCTTCTGAGACTCTCTCAGCCCCACCTACCTCACAGGGTGTTTGTTGTGAGGGGGAAGAGACAAGGAGATTATAAGACCCTTTGAGTCTCCTGCAGGAGAGAAAGGGGGGGGGATATAAATCCAAACTCTTCTTCTTCTTCTGAATGAGATTGGATTACCCTGGGCCAGCCAAGTTTGAACCCCAGACATCCAGCGATGATTGGCCATTGCCCGGCTCTGGATAGTAACCATGAACTTTTTAACAAAGGCACTTGGATCAAGAGTGAAACCTTTGTGTAAATTTTAGTCAATTGGTTTTAACATAATCTGTATTTTACCACTCTTTATATGCCATTAAAGGTTTTGTATTTGTTGTTGTTGTTGTAACCATGAACTTCTCCTATCCAAGTTCAAACTGTTGAGACCCCCTTGTCCTTGTAGTTCTCTGGATGGGACAGAGAAACACACAAACTTTCAAAACCCTGTACTTCAGCCTTGGTAGCTGCCATCAGCCCCTTTTCACGACCCAAACAGCCAAAAGCAAAGTGGCAAGCTTCCAACTTTCCTGGAATTAAAGTCAAAAAGTCAGCCCTGCTAGGTAGACCAGTTGCACTACAAGTTTCAGAAAACAGTAAGCTTGGCAGGTGCAGCCAAGAAGGCCTCGGTACCAGAATCAGATTGAAGCCACCTAAATACAAAACACCGTAAGATATCGTTGCGACGATTTCTTAAAATCATGCAATATTATTTATTCGAAAAGAACGGTGAGTAGCGATGATTAAAATAACAATTCTAAATCAGAAAGACGAACCACACAATGAGAGCAGTGGTCCCAATTATCTTTCCAGCGGAAGCCCTCCAGCCGTCAAAATCCACTCCTTTTGAGAGCCGGTGTGGGCAGACAGCATTTCTAGTCGATAAAGCAAGTAGCAAATTACAGGGTTACAAGTGGATAGAAGAGCCCTGAATATAGCACATAAGCAGTGGTGAGATCCAAAAATTTTAGTAACAGGTTCCCATGGTGGTGGGATTCAAAAAAGAGCTGGCGTGAAGCGCCAATGGGGCTGGGTGGGGCACAACAGGGGTGTAACTTGGGCATTTTGAGGCCGAGGAGGCATTCCGAGCCCGAGGGCTGGCAGGTGCCAGCTGCTGCGTACCGTGGGGTCCATGGCGAGAAGCGAATACACGCGAAGGCTGCCAGGCTGCCATACGCCGGTGCGCCTCCCTGCTAGACTGCTTCAAGTTCTGCAATGCATTAACCCCATACTCAGAATGAGTTGGCTCCAGAAAGGGTGGGGCACTCAAAACAGCAGAAGGCTGCAGAGCTCATGTAGTTTGGAGGAGACAGGCGCTACCAGACTCGGACCTTGATTGTATAAGCCCTTAACTTGCCTTGTTAAGGTAACTGCAATATTGTTGGGAACTACTGGGAAGGGAGTTGTTTTATTTTTTACTTTATGTTGTAAATGTTGGAGCTTTATTGCTTTCAGGTTTCTTTTTTGTAGTTTATGTGGTGAGGGATCTCCTGGAACCCTTCATCATAAGTTGAATCCTGTTCATCAAGACCTTGGAGTCTTTGTAGGAGCCAACCCACTTGCAAAGAAAGAATTGGACTTAGCAGTATCAGTAGACTGTAAATATGGGACTTTGAAAATGCAACCTGAACAGAGACCTTAAAGTGTGATGTTAAAATGTTGATGTGATATGTTATATGTTAAAGGAGTAAACCATTTTGTTTTTTTTAAGAATTTGTTGTTGCAAACTCTCATTCCAAATTCTGCCCTACAGAACCCACAGTTAGGAGTTACGCGACTACTGCTGGGAGGGAGGTGTAACTAAGGCAAAAAATCTGCATTGGCAAAATCACCAAGTGGTAACCCCTCATCGCCCACACAAATAATGAGTAACCTACTCTCGGGAACCTGTGAGAACCTGCTGGATCCCACCTCTGCACATAAGGCTGAAAATCCTAAACTTTACGGGCCTGTTGACCAATCAGGTCCATGGCTGGAAACGTCGATTAATCCCAACTCTGTTGCTAAACAGTTGACCCTAAGGGTCAGAAAGAGACAAAGTGGTAGGATGTATCTGCATGCTCAGCCCTCCCGTTTCTCACAGATGACAAGATTAAACGGCACGTGCTCTCGACCTTGGAAACTTAGAGAGAAGTCAGGATAGAGCCGGCTTCCTCCCAACCTCCGAGTACTTATCTCAGTCGCAAAAGGTCACCGCTTGGCTGAATCCCAAGCAGCTGCCCATTTATTTTCCACTTTAAACTTTTCTGTTGTAGGTCGAAAGCTTGAACCCATGGGGGAGAGGAGAAGAAACTACGTCAAGGGACTCCAGTTCTTAATATTCCCCAGGGACAACCCTGCTTAGCTTCCAAGATCTGACAAGGGCCGACTAGCCTGAGGTCAGCCAAGTTGCAAGAGGTCATTAAACGGGCCCTATAGTTTCAACAAGGCAGTTCCATTCAGATCTTTCTGTAGAGATAGTAGACTTTTATTGGTCCAGTTTGCACGGTGTTTCTGGCACGGCTCCTCACCCTGCAGTGCCTTCACAGTGATAAAATTCTCTTTGGTTTTTAACGTAAATGCTAGCCATGGATCCCTGTGTGTGTGTGTGTGTGTGTGTGTGTGTGTGTGTGTGTGTGTGTGTGAGAGAGAGAGAGAGAGAGAGAGAAAGAGAAAGAGAGAGAGAGAGAGAGAGAGAGAGAGAGAAGGTGACCAGACGTCCCGCTTTTGGCGGGACAGTCCCACCTTAAACCAATTTGTCCCACGTCCCGCGTTTTTTTTACTGTCCCCGATTTTTGGAAGGCTGCCTTTTTTGCCTTCTGGGTCATCACCTTTTCAACGGGCTCTCTGTGACAGGGAGGCCCCAAAGCTGTAGCAGCTCCCTCTTGTGCCTTGACGTGCCCCTACCTACCCTGGTCCCTGTTTTTAAAAGTGACAATCCTGAGATGCACTTTAGTGTGTGTCTTGCAGCGTGTGGATCTCCCAATCTGGTGGACTGGGTTTGTTCCCCACTCCTCCACATGAAGCCTGCTGGGTGACCTTGGGCCAGTCACAGTTCTCTCTAAACTCTCAGCCCCAGCAACCTCACAACGTGTCTGTTGAGGGGAAGGGAAGAAATTGCAAGCTGTTTTGAGCCTCCTTGGTGAGAGCCGGCGTGGTTTAGTAAGGTGGATCCTAATCTGGAGAAGTGGGTTCGATTCCCCACACCTCCGCATGAGTAGTGGACTGTGGAGCAGCAGTGGCATAGGAGATTAAGAACGCGTGTATCTAATCTGGAGGAACCGGGTTTGATTCTCTGCTCTGCCGCCTGAGCTGTGGAGGCTTATCTGGGAACTAGATTAGCCCTTGTGCACTCCCACCTGCATCAGCTGGGTGACCTTGGGCTAGTCACAGCTCCGAGACTCTCTCAGCTACCCACCTCACAGTGTGTGTGTTCGTTGTGAGGGGAAGGGAAAGGAGATTGTCAGCCAATAACTGAGTCTCCTGCAGGAGAGAAAGGGGGATATAAATCAAACCTCCTCCTCCTCCTCCTCCTCCTCCTCCTCTGCCTCCTCCTCCTCCCCCTCCTTCTTCTTCTTCTTCTTCTTCTTCTTCTTCTTCTTTCTTCTTCTTCTTCTTCTTCTTCTTCTTCTAACCTTCTTCTTCTTCTTCTTCTTCTTCTTCTTCTTCTTCTTCTTCTTCCATGATAAACCAGATTTGGTTCCTCACTCCTCCCTATGAAGTGTGCTGGCTGACCTTGGGCCAATCAATACGGTTCTCCGAATCCCCTCCCAATCTCTACCTTGCTCATGAAGTCGGTTATTGTGGGAGAAAAAACTTCCCCTTCCTGTTCTTCCCACAAAATCCAAGGGCACCTCGATCCTCCCCTGAAAAGCTAATTTGATAAATTACACAGGAGAAACGGAACGAAAGCTGCAGCTGTCCCCCTTCCCCTCAGCTTCAAATGGCAGCAGCATTCCAGTAGCGATTTGCCCTCAGGATTTACATACTTAGGGAAGTAAATGGTGGAGTTGGAGATACCTAACTATGGCGGCCCATGACTGAAAAGCATTTCATAAATGCAGTGAATGCATACGCTTCATCTGAGACAGCTCACCAATGATGCGCGTACGCTGCACGAAGTGAGCCTTGATTAATTGAAGCATTCACATAATGAGGCACCCTAGTTCCACTCTCTCTGTGCGCGCGCGTGTGTTATGTGCCACCGAGTCGCTTCCGACTTATGGCGCTCTCATGAATTAATGACCGCCAAAATGTCTTGTCATTAAAAGCCTTGCTCCGCTCTATCTACGGTGATTTTTGTCAGGGCCTTTTGTCCAGATGTCCCAGTTCCCATATGTTAGGAAAGCTTTCGACAAAGTGGGGCGCGTTCAGGGGAGATACGTGAAGGCGGAATCAGGAATCGGCAGAACAAACCCTGCCAGGAAAGATGGAAGGAACTAAGTATGTCTAGCCATTAACTACTGAGGCGCCTAAAGACTTGCAGGTGGTATTGCTTAAGCGCTTCCCTTGGTTTTATTACATGTTTGGATTTGGACCATCTTATTGTGGGAGTCGTGCTAGTACCTTATGGTTTTGAAACTATAGCAGTAGAGGTCTCTCATGGCAGGGAGAGGGATGGAGGTGGAGGTGATAAGTGATCATAGAATCCCCTATCCCTAAGGCTTGGAGACTTGGCTAACAATTAATGGAGACACGAGTATATAGTCCTAATGCAGCTGCACCAGCGAGAAGAGATAAAAGTGAATTCACCTGAATTTGGAAACTTATTTAATCCATTTAGTAAAATTTGTTGTGTAGAAGGACCAATTTGGCTAAATGGAGCCCATTTGAAGTTGGAATTAAGATCCTTAGATCTCCTTGCATATGGTGTAAAATGTAGCTGAAGGAGTTCTTGATCTATATCTTCTTGGGAGCATAATTGGATGGGATCGTTTCCTACCCTGGCGTTAAAATCCCCCGCCACTACTAACTCTGACTGGGGGTGCTTGGCTTCTAAGTCACCTATAAAATTTGACAGTCTTCTCCAATCACTGTCATTAGCTACTAGCCCATTTCTTGGGGGGAGGTAAACATTCACTAGGATAAAGCTTTTGTTATTATACAGTATTCTGAACTATTTGGTAAGGCGCAATCATTGCCTACATAGTAGCAATGGCTAAATTATTTTATGTGTGCATGAATGTTGTGAATGTTCAACGCTGTTTTAACGTATTTTAATATTTGAATGTCTCAGTTAGTAGATAAATGCACCTTTTTACTAACTCTGTAATTTATAATGCCAATAAAGGCTTTGGAATTGAGTATGTCTAGCCTGAAAAAGAGAAGGCCAAACAGAGATACGATTATGCTCTTCCAACATCTGAAGGGACTTTGCATAGAAAAGAGCCCAGATGTCTCTCCTGCTCCAGAAGGAAGACAAGAACTAGAAAAGGAAGAAGAATAATTTAAAAAGGGCTTGGACAGATTTATGGAGGAGAAGTCGATCTATGGCTAACAATCTTGATCCTCCTTGATCTCAGATTGCAAATGCCTTAGCAGACCAGGTGCTCGGGAGCAGCAGCAGCAGAAGGCCCTTGCTTTCACATCCTGCACGTGAGCTCCCAAAGGCACCTGGTGGGCCACTGCGAGTAGCAAAGTGCTGGACTAGATGGACTCTGGTCTGATCCAGCAGGCTAGTTCTTATGTTCTTAAAAGAAGCAGCAGTGGCGTAGGAGGTTAAGAGCTCGTTTATCTAATCTGGAGGGACCGGGTTTGATTCTCTGTTCTGCCGCCTGAGCTGTGGAGGCTTATCTGGGGAATTCAGATTAGCCTGTGCACTCCCTCACATGCCAGCTGGGTGACCTTGGGCTAGTCACAGCTTTCCGGAGCTCTCTCAGCCCGACCCACCTCACAGGGTGTTTGTTGTGAGGGGGGAAGGGCAAGGAGATTGTCAGCCCCTTTGAGTCTCCTACAGGAGAGAAAGCGGGGATATAAATCCAAACTCCTCCTCCTCCTCCTCCTCCTCCTCTTCCTCCTCCTCCTCTTCTTCTTCCTCTTCCTCCTCCTCCTCCTCCCCCTCCTCCTCCTCCTCCTCCTCTTCTTCTTCTTCTTCTTCTTCTTCTTCTTCTTCTTCTTCTTCTTCTTCTTCTTCTTCTTCTTCTTCTTCTTCTTCTTCTTCTTCTTCTTCTTCTTCTTCTTCTTCTGTTCTTAATCATACTGCATCAGACTGTTAACTGTCCTATCACAGGTAATGCCCTAGTGGGCAAAAACTCCTGGTATTTATGTATTCAATTTATTTATTAGTCTTCATATCTCACCCCTCCCTTTTAGGGCTTAGGGTGGTGTATAACATTTAAAACATATAAAACATACAAATCACAATAATGCAATTATGAAGCAGCAACTAAGTCCAGATCATCTTAGACTGGAATCTATACATAAAGGGTGAATCGCTGATCAATAATAGGTTAAAGTTTGAAACAGCCAATGGAAATAATTGACAGAAATAACTGAGGGGGGAGTCCTCAGAGGTTAACCGTAGCTGCCTCAACCATATGCCTGGCGGAACAGCTCCATTTTACAGGCCCCCCTGAAGACGGAGGAGGAGGAGTTTGGATTTATACCCCATCTTTCTCTCCTGTAAGGAGACTCAAGGTGGCTTACAAGCTCCTTTCCCTTCCTCTCCCCACACTCTGTGAGGTAGGTGGTGCTGAGAGAGTTCAGAGAGAACTGTGACTAGCCCAAGTTCACCCAACAGGAATGTCGGATTGCAGAAACTCATCTGGTCCACCAGATAAGCCTCTGCCACTCAGGTGGAGGAGTGGGGAATCAAACCAGGTTCCACAGATTAGACTCCACCTGCTCTTAACTGCTACACCACGCTGGCTCCCCCCTGATCTCCTCAGAAAGAGCATTCCACTAGACCAGAGCTAAGGCCAAAAATGTCCTGGCCGTGGTTGAGGCCAATTGAACTTCTTTCGGGCCAGGGACCACCAGTAGACTTGCCTTCGCTGATTGAAGCCATATCAGGATGGTCCCACAAGTACACTTGTCCCAGACTATAGGCCTCAGAAAAGGTGTTGATGGATACCCGTGGGCACCATGTTGGAAACCCATGGAACAGTCTAAACCACAGGTGTCAAACTTCCAGCCCTCTGATGTTATGGACTACAGTTCCCATCATCACCTGCCAGCATGATACTGGCAGGGGATGATAGGAGCTGTAGTCCATAACATCTGGAGGGCTGCGAGTTTGACACCTATGGTCTAAACTGAGGGAAATAACTGACTGCAACCAATACCAGTTACATTGCGTATATGATGGGAACGCAGCCTAGGAAGCATTAGCGGAGTTATTTTAAAGGTTAACGGGGAGGCAGGCGGCAGCCTCAATAAAGGAAATGCTAATTTAGAGAGCTTAAAAGCATTTCTGAGGAACGGGAGGGGGCTGGCAGGTAGGGTGTTAAAATAAAATAAAGGCCCCAGAGAGGACACATGCTCTCAAACAATTAATCTAAAATCAACAGCCGATAAAAAATGATTTTCGCTGTCACTCTCTCGGCAAGACGTGAGACACGAGGAGACGTTTTCGTTCTCCCCTTTCCCGTGGAACAATCTCTGCCCCCCTCTTCCCCCCCCAAAAAAATTATTCTGCCCAAAAAGCTACCTGCCTCGCCAACCTGTAGTATCAATTTATATGCTAATGGTCCGTGGTTGGGAATTCACGGCAGATCCTGCCAACACCCTATTGCACAAGGTGAAACGCGCTTCGCCTAGGAGCGGAGGGGCCCAGGGAGGGCTGCGTCTCAGGGAAACAATCGGCATCAAATCCTAAATAATTGGATCATTGATGGAGTTCATCCCAGCAGATTAAGCCGCTGTTTCATCTGGGCCCCTCACCTGTTTGACGGGAGCCTTCTGAAAGTGTTTGGTAATTAGTTTAAAGCTTTGGGGGGGGGACGGTTGGTGGAGGGAGAGTCTGGCAGTCTGCAAAAGAAAAGAAAAGAATGGGGGAAAGAGAGACCCTTCAGTCTGTATTATCTCTGAAGGAAGCCCTTTAGAAGACAAGAAGAAGAGTTTGGATTTATATCCCCCCTTTCTCTCCTGTAGGAGACTCAAAGGGGCTGACAATCTCCTTGCCCTTCCCCTCCACAACAAACACCCTGTGAGGTGTGTGGGACTGAGAGAGCTCAGAAGAACTGTGACTAGCCCAAGGTCAGCCAGCTGGCATGTGTGGGAGTGCACGAGCTAATCTAGTTCCCCAGATAAGCCTCCATAGCTCAAGCGGTAGAGCGGGGAATCAAACCCGGTTCCTCCAGATCAGAGTGCACCTGCTCTTAACCACTACACCCCTGCTGCTCCTAAAGATACCTCAATAGGATTCAGAGTAGATCTGCTTAGGAGTGCCCTCTGGGTTAAGGGCCTGAAACCCAAAGTGCAGACTGTAAATTTGGTAGAACTTCAAAGCTGTATTATGTTGCTCTAGCTTTTCCCTTTTTATTCTCAAGCAATGTCCCTGCACACAGGCAAGGAGGGCACCGATCCAAGAGGAAGACAAATGAAAGTCGCAGCATTCCTCCGTTTGCACAGCTATCAGCAAGAGACCTCGCCTGGGACGCTGGGTCCAGTTCTGGATACCACAGTCCAAGAAGGAGATTGACAAGCTGGAACAGGTCCAAAGGAGGGTGACCAAAATGAGAAAAGGTCTGGATTCCATGCCCCAGGAGTAGCGACTTAGGGATCTGGGTATGTTTAATCTGGAGTAGAGAAGGTTAAGGGGTGACATGATAGCCACGTTTCAGTATTTGAAGGGATGTCATGTTGAAAAGGGAGCAAGCTTGTTTTCTGCGGCTCCTGAGGCTAGAACAAGGAGGAATGGATTCAAGGTACAGGAAAAGCAATTTCACCTAAAAATTAGGAAGAGCTTCCTAACAATAAGGGCTATATACCCTGTTTCCCCGAAAATAAGACATCCCCGGAGAATAAAACGTAGTAGAGGTTTTGCTGAAGTGCTAAATATAAAGCATCCCCCGAAAGTAAGACGTAGCAAAGTTTTTGTTTGGAAGCATGCCTGTCGAACAGAACACAGAAAAATAAGACATCCCCTGAAAATAAGACATAGTGCATCTTTGGGAGCAAGAATTAATATAAGACACTTCCTTATTTTCGGGGAAACACGGTAACAGTGGAATACGCTGCCTCAAAGCGTGGTGCAGTCTCCTTCTTTGGATTTTTTAAAAACAGAGACTGGATGGCCCTCTGTCAGGAGTGCTTTGATTGTGTGTTCCTGCATGGCAGGGGGTTGGACTGGATGGCCCTTCTGGTCTCTTCCAATTTTATAATATGGTGCTTATAATTTTATAAGCACCTTCCTTATGAGGAGAGGCTGCAGCGTTTGGGACTCTTTAGTTTGGAGAGGAGACGTCTGAGGGGGGATATGATTGTTAAATTATGCCTGGGGTAGAAAATGTGGACAGAGAGAAATTTTTCTCTCTTTCTCACAATACCCTAGGAAACCAGCGGGGCACCCATTCCCAAAAGCAGAAAATGCTGGGGAAGAATTAGAATCTAAATCAAAGGAAAACACTTCTTCACGCAACGTGTGATTGGTGTTTGGAATATGCTGCCACCAGGAGGTGGTGATGGCCACTCACCTGGATAGCTTTAAAAGGGGCTTGGGCAGATTTATGGAGGAGAAGTCGATTTATGGCTACCAATCTTGATCCTCTTTGATCTGAGATTGCAAATGCCTTAGCAGACCAGGTGCTCAGGAGCAGCAGCAGCAGCAGCAGGCCATTGCTTTCACCTCCTGCACGTGATCTCCCAAAGGCACCTGGTGGGCCACTGCGAGTAGCAGAGAGCTGGACTAGATGGACTCTGGTCTGATCCAGCAGGCTAGTTCTTATGTTCTTATGTTCTCTTATGGTTCTGTGATTCTATGAAGAAAGATTCCTTGTTGCAACGTGGCAGCAGTGTAAACGGTGGACTGGAGACCCGTCAAATCCTGTAATTCTGCCTGAAAAGAGAATCGAAGGCTCAGCACTGAAGGGCATCTGTCCTCACGTCTTTGTGGGAAGCTGCAAACTTGAGAAATGGCCCAACCAGCACCCTGAGAATAGTCGGGATGCATTTCCGTGCTATATTTAGCAATCGGGGAATATGCAGCTCGCGGACGTTAGGTGGCAAACTGGAGCCGGAGTCTCAGATGAAGATGCAGAAGCCTGCAAAGAGCTGGAAGAGTTATTTGTCATCATTACCAGCCCTAATTGCTTCTTGTTATCCCAGGACACTTTTCGTAACAATCAAAACGCAGCTTTAAAAAGGAATGGCGAAGAACAGACACAGGAAAAAACACACACGCCGTTTTCCTGACATCACCCCTGCAATCCCGTTTTACATGCAGACAAACACAACAAAACAAAACAAAAACCCTCCATGAAGCCATTAAAAGCTTTCACTGGGATTTTGGTCGTTTCCCCACTTACCTGGGTGAGTGGTTGTGCACGCTACTCCCAATGCGTGTCATTTCTGGTGCGCTCCCGGGCTTCCCCACGACCCCGCGTTGTCTGCGCAGGGTCATCAAAAAGCGCTGTTTCAAAAGGCGCCAGGAATGTCGCGCGCTGAGGGGGCGCGACAGCGGCAGTGTCGGAGCGGCTGCGTTGTCGCCGCCCCTGTAATGGGGAGCGTTTCCGGACCCCGCGCTACTTGGGGGGAGTAGCGCGCAGCAGCAAGTAAGTGGGGAAACGCTCTTTGACTGCTTCTAAAATTTGATTCATCTCATTTTTTACTTGGATTTTGGCATTTCAGTGTTAACGCGGCCTTGGATGCCAAGTCACAGCAACGCAGCAAGAAGACTAGAGTGCTCCTGTCATGATCAACCCATTTCTGTTTTGATCCTGCCATGTCTCCTGCCCAGGATGTGGGATCCATTCTCTCCTCATCCCCCCTTCCTCTTAATTACTGTGGTTGTACTTTCTCACTCTCTGTATTCCCATCTTCAGGCCTGGGCTATTCACCCCGCCAGGACAAAAGACTTGTTGATGTATTTGCCCCAAGTATTTCTGCCAGTGTTCTATTGATCCAATCCTCCTTCCTCTGACTAATTTCCTCTAACAGCCACCTCATTTACACTGTCATAGAAGCTGTAATTTCATCAGCTTGCTCCCACCTCCAGGCGCTCCCAAGCTTAGTCCATCAAGCTAATGCCTCAACCATTAGATTCACTTAAGGTTGATGTCTATCTCTTGCCTTTCCCTGAAAAGGCAGGGTTTTCCTTGGAGATCAAGGGCCACTTTGCATAACACTGAGTGTCCCTTTTTCCTATAAGAAGCAGCCTCTCACAGTAGCCAATGTTAGTATAGTATCTCTGCACACCTCTCTGTCTGTTGCCGTGGTCCCACAATGCATTGTTCCCTCTTCTACCAGAGCTCAGTGTGGGTCACTCAGCTCTGTTCATCAGACCATTCTGCTCCAAGATCAGGTGACTATACACTTTTCCCCCCAATTCCCTTCATCTATTCCAAATCTATCCACTCAACACTGCTTATATCTTAGAACTGTGTATGTGTTCTGCTGCTTTGATAATTGAGTGCTTAAGGGTACCCCTAAAGGTATCCCTATCATCCCTTAATAAAACTGTTAAACTTTATTTGCTCTCCTGTGAATTTTCCTTCAAAAGCTGACATACATAGGCAACCAAAATCCCAAGCTTACTCAACCTTTTGCTAAGCCAAGAGCCTGCTCTTGCTAATCTTCCACGCTAAAAAGGACAGACTCCCACTATTGTGGGAGCAGCAGCAGCGTAGGAGGGGAGCAGCAGTGGCGTAGGAGGTTAAGAGCTCGTGTATCTAATCTGGAGGAACTGGGTTTGATTCCCAGCTCTGCCGCCTGAGCTGTGGAGGCTTATCTGGGGAATTCAGATTAGCCTGTACACTCCCACACATGCCAGCTGGGTGACCTTGGGCTAGTCACAGCTTCTCGGAGCTCTCTCAGCCCCACCTACCTCACAGGGTGTTTGCTGTGAGGGGGGAAGGGCAAGGAGATTGTAAGCCCCTTTGAGTCTCCTGCAGGAGAGAAAGGGGGGATATAAATCCAAACTCTTCTTCTTCTCTTCTTCGAGTAACAATGCTTTCCTGATTAAATGGGGAATCTGTATTGAACTGGGCTAAATTGTTGATTGGCTAAAAGTTTTCTCCATCTTGGATTTTTTTTAAAAT
The DNA here is from genome assembly GCF_021028975.2 of Sphaerodactylus townsendi. Lineage (NCBI taxonomy): Eukaryota > Metazoa > Chordata > Lepidosauria > Squamata > Sphaerodactylidae > Sphaerodactylus > Sphaerodactylus townsendi. Next base: position 63,354,695 of record NC_059433.1, read on the forward strand.
TTTGGCATGTGATTTTAATGAAGTTTGTACAACACTCCGAGCCCGACGTTGGTCAGGGCGGGTGGGATATACATTTTTGTTCTGCTAACATTGGTCTAGGATTACTTTGCTAGACCATGTCAATTTCTTGTCAAGTCTACTCGGTCTACTGCTACCTTGTGGTATTTTTTTTAAAAAAATTCTGATTGTTCTAAAACGGTGGCCTGAAGATTGGGGGGGGGGGGGGGAATTGTTGTGGTGTAGGTGGGGGAAGATGGGGAGGAGCACAACCCGCCCCCCCAAAAGCTAAATGCATGCTGATCTCCTTCACTTTCCCTGCTGAGAGGAAAAATCACACTTTCAATGCTTTTGGAACTCACAGGGATTCTCTGATCTGAAGTCAGGGTGACGGCCCCTCAGGGGAAAACATGTGCATAACCAAGAATCAAACCCAAAGAAAACGTATGCCGAATGCGAAGGACAGCACGAGTGCTTAAATGGCCCCTTCCGCACATGCAGAATAATGCACTTTCAATCCACATCCAATGCACTTTGAAGCTGGATTTTACTGTGTGGAATAGCAAAATCCACTTGCAAACAATTAAGAACATAAGAACATAAGAACAAGCCAGCTGGCTCAGACTAGAGTCCATCTAATCCAGCTCTCTGCTACTCGCAGTGGCCCACCAGGTGCCTTTGGGAGCTCACATGCAGGGTGTGAAAGCAATGGCCTTCTGCTGCTGCTGCTCCTGAGCACCTGGTCTGCAAAGGCATTTGCCATCTCAGATCAAGGCGGATCAAGATTGGTAGCCATAAATCGACTTCTCCTCCATAAATCTGTCCAAGCCCTTTTTAAAGCTATCCAGGTGAGTGGCCATCACCACCTCCTGTGGCAGGATATTCCAAACACCAATCACACGCTGTGTGAAGAAGTGTTTCCTTTGATTAGTCCTAATTCTTCCCCCCAGCATTTTCAATGGATGCCCCCTGGTTCTAGTATTGTGAGAAAGAGAGAAAAATTTCTCTCTGTCAACATTTTCTACCCCATGCATAATTTTATAGACTTCAGTCATATCCCCCCTCAGACATCTCCTCTCCAAACTAAAGAGTCCCAAATGCTGCAGCCTCTCCTCATAGGGAAGGTGCTCCAGTCCCTCAATCATCCTTGTTGCCCTTCTCTGCACTTTTTCTATCTCTTCAATATCCTTTTTGAGATATGGTGACCAGAACTGGACACAGTACTCCAAGTGCGGTCGCACCACTTCTTTATATAAGGGCATGACAATCCTTGCAGTTTTATTCTCAATTCCTTTCCTAATAATCCCCAGCATAGAGTTTGCCTTTTTCACAGCTGCCATGCATTGAGTTGACATTCCCATGGAACTATCAACTATGACGCCCAAATCCCTTTCCTGAAAGTGGGTTATTCTGCATGTGCGGAAGGGGCCAATGTCTATTATTTTACAGTTCAGTTTTATAGTTTTAAAGTTCAGCAGTGGAATCAGCCCCGGAGGCTTCTCGATCTATTAATACAAGTGATCCCAATTCAGAAATCTAGCCACTTTTGAAACTGGATAATCCCATCAAACCACTGACTTGAGTGGCCCAGGTTAGCTCAGTCATGTCAAAAACTCTGAAGCTAAGCAGGGTGGGCCCTTGTTTGTGCTTGAATGGGAGACCACCAAGGAAGTCTAGGGTTGCTATGAAGATGCAGGCAATGGGAAATCACCTCTGTCTGTCTCTTCCCTTGAAAACCCTGCTGGGTTCCCATAAGTCGGTTTTTGACTTGACAGCCTTTCTGCCACCTGTCCAGTTGAGTTATTATTCTTGTATCTGGAGCAGCAGTGGCGCTGGAGGTTCAGAGCTCGTGTATCTAATCTGGAGGAACTGGGTTTGATTCCCAGCTCTGCCGCCTGAGCTGTGGAGGCTTATCTGGGGAATTCAGATTAGCCTGTGCACTCCCACACACACCAGCTGGGTGACCTTGGGCTAGTCACAGCTTCTCGGAGCTCTCTCAGCCCCACCCACCTCACAGGGTGTTTGTTATGAGGGGAGAAGGGCAAGGAGATTGTCAGCCCCTTTGAGTCTCCTGCAGGAGAGAAAGGGGGGATATAAATCCAAACTGTCCTTCTTCTTCTTCTTCTTCTTGCTTTAACTTCTCATCCATTTCAAGAGTTTTCACACACTTCTCCCAGTTGATTATTGAAGAAGACTACATAATTTTTTATATTAATGTTTTAAGTCAACAATGACAAGAGGTTATATATGTTATGAAGACAATAACATGATTGAAATTTATAAAGCTGATTGGTAGCTAACAACTAAGTATGTACAATAAATATAACCTTGAAAATGTCTTTATTGAAATACAAATGGTTAGTTCATAATATATTAGTAAATAGAAATTAAAGTTGAAGATGAAGTCCTATAGATAATAATGTTAGACAAAAAAGACAAGAGACACGAGAAACGTGTTTCTTGCTATTTTCTTCCTTTTACTCACTGTTTCTACTCTTTTTAAACTTGTATCTCATTTTGCAAATTTTACAATAGATCTTCTTTTTCTCTACCTTTATTTTGGTAATTCTGTATAATCGTGATGAAACATTGTAGTTATATCAATTCATAGAATTGTAACTGAATTACTTATTTTAACCACTCTACTTACTTTTTCTTTTTCTGTAACTGTTGTTGAATTTAATAAAGCATTTATTTTTTTAAAAAAAGAGTTTACACACACTGATATGGGGGGGGGGATTGATTTCTCGCCTGAAACCGCTGAACACTTTTTTTAAAAAAAAGTCCATTTCATTCAAAGTGTTGGTACAAAACGATTTGTGCCATTAACAGATTGCTTTGACCTGCTTTGACTGAATACGTCTTGTACAGAACATCCAATTCGTGAACAGCAACAGGGCTTTTATCTCTTGCTTTTAGCCGGCTCGCTTAATGAAATGTCCTGTACCAGACAATGTTCAGTTCTGGTCAGGGACTAGTTTTTCTTTGGAGAGCCACTTAGAGATTGGAGGCAGATCCCATCTGAGCTATCCTTGTTTAAATTCATCTCCAGATGTGAAGATTCTAAATTGTGAGCTCGTTCGCAAGCGTTGCCAATGAGTCACCGTTTCGCACTTAGTTCGGGTCCCAGCGCTGGCTCAGTTTGTCCGAGATTTCTGTTCTTGTCCCCTTTTTGCTTCGCAACGCAATCAACGCACCCGTCTGCTCGAGCGTTGAGTATGCCCGGCTTCTAGCACGGAGCAAACGAATCCCGATGCAACAGATTCTTTGGTCCGGGCGAAACATGTCTGTGCAAAGTGGCAATCTTGAAAGAAAAACAAAAGGCAGGAGCTAAAAACTGAGAAAAAATGAAGTGGAACGAGAAGGTCATCAGATCAGACCATGAAATGGGAGAAAAAAAGAGGATGAAATCAATTTTAAAAAGAAAGGGATATCTGTGTCGGAATATGCCACATGGCTACATCTTTCATCTGTCTCCCCTTTTATTCACTTAACTACCTTGTGAGGTCCCTCAGTTTGCTCCCATGGAAGAGTGGAGCCTCGAACCTGGATGATGATGATGAAGAAGAAGTGGTCTCGACCGAGTGGTGGATTCATATAGCCCCGTGGTGGCGAACCTTTGGCACTCCAGATGTTATGGACTACAATTCCCATCAGCCCCTGCCAGATGTCCATAACATCTGGAGTAGCAAAGGTTCGCCACCACTGATATAGCCAATAAGTTGCAAGACCTAGCTGTGTCCCTTGATGATCTTCTTCTTATGACTGCTAATGAGAGATACCGTCTCACAAAGCAAAGACTCTTTGAGCAGGACTACCAGAAACTGATGGCACAAGCAAATAAAACCTGCTCTCCAATCCATCTGCAAATTTTGCCTCGTTTTCCCACTCCCTTCTGCCAATCCTTCATGGTACATCTTCTACATGAGCCACAGCCGCTGTCACCTTAGCCAGATGCAATGTTTCCTTCTCCTTCTACCAGATCGCGTTACATACAGAGAGCACCATCATCCATCCTCTCCTGATAGATCTTTGCACCTGCAATCCCTGGTCTTTAGAAGAAACCGTCCATCATGTTCTATTATATTGCCCTTTATATGCTGTAGAGCGGGAAAGACTACTTAATCCTCTCTTAGCTGATCTAGGCAACACTACAGATGCTGTCAAAACTTTGTTCTTGCGAGACAGCAACTCAACTGTTACCATCGAACAAACTGCTAGATTCTCGTGTGTTGTCATCACTGAACGTTCCCAAATGCTTAGCAGACTCAGTCCCAATTCAGTGGCTTAATATTCCAGCTCTCATGATGCTTGGTTTTTTAAAAACTTTTTTACCGGCCAATTTTAATTTCCATTGTATAATTTATATATATGCCATTAAAGGTTTCATCATCATCATCAAATGAAGAAGTGTTTGGATTTATGTCCCACCCTTCCCTCCTGTAAGGAGACTCAAGATGGCTTACAAGCTCCTTTCCCTTCCCCTCCCCACAACAGACACCTCGTGAGGTAGGCGGGGCTGAGAGAGTTCGGAGAGAACAGTGACTAGCCCAAGCTCACCCAGCAAGAATGTAGGAATGCGGAAACACACCTGGTTCACCAGATAAGTCTCTGCTGCTCATGTGGAGGAGTGGGGAATCAAACTCGGTTCTCCAGATTAGAATCCACCTGCTCTTAAGCACTACACCACGCAGGCTCTCAGTCCAACACTTTAACCACAAGCAGCTGTTTGTCACGGAAGAAGTATGTGTGGGGTGTGTGCATGCAGAAATACACAATAGCTGTGAACGTGAGAGGTGCTACCACTGATGGACCCCTGCACTGACAGATTTTGGAGTGGTCTGGGGGATTAAAGTATGACCACCGACTTGCGAGCACGACTCTCTGTACAGTGCATGCACACAAATGGCCACTTCTAGTGCAGTGACTGGGACTGGGCAGGGCACGACGGGGGCGTGGCCGGGCATTCCGGGGGCGGGGCATTCCTGGGCGTGGCTGTGGCATGGCCGGGCATTCCTGGGCGGGGCTGTGGCAAGGATTCAGCCACTGCACCGGTCCTTGGGCGGGAAACGAATGCACGCAGGCGCAGGCTGCCACGCACGCCGGTGCACCTCCTGCTAGACTGCTTCCAGTTCTGCGCGCTACTGCTGAGAGGAGGGGCGTAACCAAGGCAAAAATCACGTGGCAAAATCACCACTTAGTCACCCCCTCTCGGCACACACCAATAATTAGTCACCTACTCTCGGGAACCTGTGAGAACCTGCTGGATCCCACCTCTGCCTGTCACCCCGCAAAGTGAAATAGATTCAAAAGAGAACAGAAACGCTTGCAGAACCACTTTGGCATTTGTGGTCTGCCTTTCTCTTCGCAGCTTCATTCTCCCCCTTCCCTGTACATATGTGGAGAAGAGACACAAAAGCACACACACCGGAATGCACACCCAGCCGACTCCTGATTTAGATTCTTTCTGTGTTCCGACTTCATTCTTGTTATGATCTTTCAGGCATCTGCGGGCAACGCATGAAATCCACCGGGGGGAAAGGCAATTCAGCACACGCTGCCCTCTCGCCTCTAAACAGACAACAGGGATTGTCTAAATGGCTGACGTCAACTTTCTGGATCAGTTGGAGGACACGCGGCTCTGATCTGCATACAAAGCCATGTCAGAATGAAAAGGTGTTCTGCCAACACTGTGTTAAGTGGGCAGAATAGAAGAAGAAAAGTTTGGACTTATACCCCACCTTTCTCTTCTGTAAGGAAACTCAAGGTGGCTTGCAAACTCCTTTCCCTTCCTCTTGCCACAACAGACACCTTGTGACATACAGAGAGTACCGAGAGAGAACCGTGACAGGGTCAAGATCACCCAACTAGAATGCAGAAATGGGGAAAGAAATCTAGTTCACCAGATAAGCCACTGCCACTCGTGTAGAGGTATGAGGAATCAAACCTGGTTCTCCAGATTAGAATCCACCTGCTCTTAACTACCCCACGTTGTCTCCAAATAAAGGATTTGGCCTCCCCCTTTATGGGGAATCCCAGAAGCAGAGGTGGGATCCAGCAGGTTCTCACAGGTTCCCGAGAGTAGGTGACTAATTATTTGTGTGTGCCGAGAGGAGGTGACTAAGTGGTGATTTTGCCACGTGATTTTTCCCTTAGTTACGCCCCTCCTCTCAGCAGTAGTGCGCAGAACTGGAAGCAGTCTAGCAGGAGGTGCACCGGCATGCGTGGCAGCCTGTGCCTGTGTGCATTCGTTTCCCGCCCAAGGACCGGCGCAGCGGCTGTGTCCTTGCCACAGCCCCACCCAGGAATGCCCCGCCCCCGGAATGCCCCGCCACGCCCCTGTTGTGCCCCATTGGCGCTACACCACAGTTTGAATCCCACCACCATGGGAACCTGTTACTAAAAATTTTGGATCCCACCACTGCCCAGAGGGTTTGTATCTGGGTGACCTAGCTTATGTTGGCCCAGGCCATATCTTTCAGACCACTGCCTCAACTTTTTATTTTTAATGTGGAGAAACTCAAGGACTCCTCGACACGATGGGGTCTTGAGAATGCTTTGAGGGCAGCACATCCCGAGAATTGCTGGACCAGGCCCAAAAGCCAAATGGCTCTGTATGACTTTTGTGGTCAAAAGAATAGCCCTCCTCCTTTGCAGCAAAGCAAAGCAAAGCAAAGCAAAGCAAAGCAAAGCAAAGCAAAGCAAAGCAAAGCAAAGCAAAGCAAAGCAAAGCAAAGCAAAACCTTATTTGGATCATATCCACAGCGTTTGGGACTCTTTTGTTTGGAGAGGAGACGTCTGAGGGGGGATATGATCGAAGTCTATAAAATTATGCATGGGGTAGAAAATGGGGACAGAGAGAAATTTTTCTCTCTTTCTCACAATACTAGAACCAGGGAGCATCCATTGAAAATGCTGGGGGGAAGAATTAGGACTAATAAAAGGAAACACTTCTTCACGCAACGTGTGATTGGTGTTTGGAATATGCTGCCACAGGAGGTGGTGATGGCCACTCACCTGGATAGCTTTGAAAGGGGCTTGGAAAGATTGATGGAGGAGAAGTCGATTTATGGTTACCAATCTTGATCCTCTTTGATCTGAGATGGCCAATGCCTCAGCAGACCAGGTGCTCAGGAGCAGCAGCAGCAGAAGGCCATTGCTTTCACATCCTGCACGTGAGCTCCCAAAGGCACCTGGTGGGCCACTGTGAGTAGCAGAGAGCTGGACTAGATGGTCTCTGGTCTGATCCAGCTGGCTTGTTCTTATGTTCCTATGAGGGCAGCACATTCTGAGAATTGCTGGACCAGGCCAAAAAGCCAAATGGCTCCGTATGACTTTTGTGCTCAAAAGAATATCTCTCCTCCTTTGGATCATATCAAAGCAAAGCAAAGCCTTATTTGGATCATATCCACAGAAGTCCTCCCCTCTACAAGCCCCTCCCCCAAATCTCCAGATATTTTCCAACCAAGGGTTTCCAGCACTGATGAAAACTTAAGTATCCTGCTTAAGGTAAGTATCCGAAGCCTTTAATTCTAGCCCAGGATTTGGAGATAGCGGGCAAGGAATCCAATGGCATCATCCTTACGCCTCAGTAAAGAAAAGATTTTAGTGCTAATGGGAATGAACTGAGAATGACCCGGCTCTTTTTGTGTTCTCTGCCTCCTTCTGCTGCCAGAGTTCTTTCATGGAACTTAAAATTGTGACATGGTGTCAGTGTGGGCTTAATGTCTGGGGTCTTTTGGGGATTCTGAGTCTTCCTTCATTCCTTTGTACTCCCTTTGCTTCCAACAGTAGATCACAGAGGCATTTCTGGCCTTCTCCACCAAGGGAGGGGTAACGAGATGGCTCCATATCTTCCCCTGACCCTGGGAAAGGACTTTCACTTTCCTCTCACTTTTCCCGCTTTTACTTTACGTAGTTGGGGGCAGGGGAGGGAGTGGACAGTGGTCATAATAAAGCTGTGGACATTTGGGGGGTGCCTTAGAACTGGCTTTGCAAAAGCCAGAGTTTCAGCTCCTTGTGACTTAGGTCGATAACGCGACTTGGCGCGCATTGTCGACCTAATCTGGGTTCGAAGCTAAGCGTTCGACCTAAGTGCTCAAGAGCCATATCAAACCACTGGGATCGTGACGTGGTTTTGTACCACAGCTTCGCCCCTTGTAACGGTCAAATTTCTGACTCCAGTTGGGAACTACTTACTTTTCAGGGAACCACTGCTCAAACTCAGCTCGATTCCAGTAAAGCGCGGAATCTCTGGTGCCAGGAGTCCCCCATTCAGCCAATCACAGCTGAGTGTTTTGGGCATGCGTACAGCTGGCCAATCAAAAACCGCCACCTTCGTCCCTCCATTCCTGTGGCAGTTTTTTTATAATGTGTGTGGGGAAAGACGGAACATGGCCGTAGAACAGTAGCCAATCGGAATGGAGCGGCGAAGAGGCACAGGATGGTTCCGCCCTCCGAGCTGGGATCAAGCTGGTTGCAGTGGGAAACAACAATGGCTTCGACCTAGGTTAGCACCCTTCTCAGGGAACTGGGTCGAACCTATTTTACTCGTGTGCGGAATCGCCCTTAGTCCTCCCCTTGTCTCTTGACTTGAAAACCTGACTGGGTTGCCATAAATAGGTTGCGACTCGATGGAGCTTCCCACCACTAAAGGACTCAGTGGAAGTCTCCAGAATCTGACCATATAATACTTTTTTTTGGGGGGGGGGAGAACAGAGTTTAAGAATGTTTTCCGGGTCAACATGTGGAGTGATATTGTGTGCACAAGGCAGGCTATTATGGGCCTTTTCCAAGTGTAGATTATTTTAATTTGTAATAAATACATACATATTTTTCATTTTTAGCACGTTTATATATTTAGAAGAAGAAGAAGAGAAGAGTTTGGATTTATATCCCCCCTTTCTCTCCTGTAGGAGACCCAAAGGGGCTGACAATCTCCTTGCCCTTCGCCCCTCACAACAAACACCCTTTGGGGTAGGTGGGGCTGAGAGAGTGCCGAGAAGCGGTGACTAGCCCAAGGTCACCCAGCTGGCGTGTGTGTTAGTGTACATGCTAATCTCAGTTCCGCAGATAAGCCTCCACAGCTCAGGTGGCCGAGCTGGGAATCAAACCCAGTTCCTCCAGATTAGATACACGAGCTCTTAACCTCCTACGCCATTGCTGCTCCTTAAACAATTTCTTGACTTTTTAGGTACTTAATTCTAGTTTTGTAGGGTAACGTTTGTTCCCCATTTTGGTTTGTTCGTCCCCAAATCCCCAGGATTTTCCCAAACTGGATCAGGTCACCCCACCCCACACTTGTGGCCAGGGGAGACCTGACAACCTGGGGGGGGGGGTGCCCCAGTGTGATCATGGTCATGCTTGTACTTTTGTGTAGGTGTGATAGAGGAGGGGAGGAGTCAGAAAGGTGATACCCCTGAAGTGGAACATGAGGTTGCATGTTCAGATACCATTCCTATATAACTTGTTGCTACTGCGACCGTGATGGAGATCGGTTCGCATGTAAGGAAACCAAATGGTTCTACCTCAGATGTTCCTATGGACGCATGTCCACAAAGCGAAAAAGAAAACGAGGGAAATATCTTTCACTCCAAATTTCTCTTACTGACACAAGGATACTGATTTTTTTTTTTAAAAAAAATATATTTTCCTTAATCAAAAACAACCAGTCCAAAGAAAGGTACAATGAGAAAATGACAAGAACATTGATAGAAAGGCATAGACAGGCAGGGATAATTTGCAGGGGAGTTTTGTGTAAGAAAAAAACCCTAGCATGTTACTGAAAATTGAAGATTGTCTTCATATAAAACTCCTCTGATTTCTTTTCTAAGTTTAGATATTGCTACCCATTTTATAATTTTTGTTTTTTTAAAAAAACGGTAGAAATATGATTGTGATTGGTTGTTGTGGGTTTTCCAGGTTGTGTGGCCATGGTCCGATAGATCTTGTTCCCAACGTTTTGCCTGCCTCTGTGGCTGGCATCTTCAGAGATCACAGATACACCTCTGAAGATGCCAGCCACAGATGCAGGCGAAACGTTAGGAACAAGATCTACTACACCACGGCCACTCAGCCAGAGGTGGGATCCAACCAGTTCTCACCACTTCTGTAGAAGTGGTTACTAATTTTTTTCTGGTGCTGAGAAGGGGTTATTAAAGCAACCTCCCTGCCCAATAGGGACTGGAGGTGCGTGTGTGCGGTGGCGCCACTGTTTGAATCCCACCACCATCGGAACCTGTTATTAAAATTTTTGGATCCCACCACGGCCACTCAGCCCAGAAAACCGACAACAACCAGTTGAATCCAGCCGTGAAAGTCCTCAACCTTGGTTGTGATTCATTATTTCCGCGCAAAAAAGTAATTCCATGAATGTTCCTCTTGAAAAACTTCCAGAATTGCTCCCACTTACTATCACGGCTTCCCTATTGACCAGAACAATTTCCAGCTATCTTTGAAGGAAGCACAAATCTGTTTATTGTACATGCCGTGATAGCGTTTGGATAAAAAGATAAGAAAAAACGGATGATTCAGAAATGGTTGGAATATATATGGGAACCAGTGACATTAGACATTTTTGAAATATTGTCAAAGAATAAAACATGGCAAGGAAAACAGAATGAAATAATGAAGATATGGACAAGTTATGAGAACTGGATGAAGGAGACGGGAGTCAAAGAAAACATATGGATAAGAAGACAACAACGAATGAACTTACTGCTGTTTGGTTAAAGAAAAGTAAAACATAATATTAGGGGAGGGTGGAAGGAAAAAAAGGGAAAATGTATTGTTTGGAAATTATATCAGAAAGATGTAAATAGAATGATTATTTCAAACTATACAATAAAAATATTTTTAAAAAACAAATCCGTTTATTGGGTTGTTGACCCTGTTTTTAAAAAATGGTGGTTCATATTCCAGTGTTTGTGGGGACAGCTTTTTAGTAAGGAACAAGGTAATGGAGGAGGAAGTATGCTTAACTCCTCAACGCAAGGTCACGTTTCAACCCAAGGACAAGAAAAACAAGATGGCCGCCCCTTGCCTTTTCCCCTGGGGGCAGCTGGCACAGCCCATTAGATCTGCCCATAAACTAACGTACGGAACGGTGTTTGGCAGGACACAAGTCAAAGAAAGGAAAGCCCTAGGGTTTCAAGTTGTCTTTTTATTGAAGAAAAGAAAAAAAGAAGAAAAAAATAGATTTTTTTCCCAAGTGGATGTTACTCAATGTTTTTTTTTCAGTTTATCTCGAAGTCCTAAGGCAATGTTCTCCATAGTCTCAACTTCTCTGTTGACCGGGGCTTGTCCGCTTTGGGAAAAGCGTGAAGAGGGAAGGGTGTTGTTATCGAGTCTTTGAAAACAAAGAAACAAAAAAAATGTGGCCATGTGACCCTTGGAACAAAGGCCCGCCATGAGCTTGTCTATGATCTACTAACAGTCAATGTGATGACCTACATTCTTTCTTGTTTTTGTTTATTTTTAAAACCCTCCCCGCCCCAGTCAAGGCTGTTTTGTCTGGAGACAGGTTGAGCGGATCGGAATTGTCTTAAGAGGATCTCTCTCGCTTGATCGTACATCACACTTTTTTTTTTCGTTGAAGAGTTGAGAAAATCCAATATGGAAGAAGAACATGTTGAGGAATTCACCATGGAGACACCCTCTCCCATCCCACGCGGTTGCCCCAACGTGGAGTCCTTGGGGCTGGCTCATTGGAGGGCAGCTGGGGAAGGCCAGCTTGATGCAGAGGAGAATTCTGAAGCCGAAGAGCTCGAATTCCGGTTTCTTCTGGGTGGTGTTGAGGGAGTGGAAGGGAGATGGGCCCATTTTTCTCCCTTCCACCACCTAGAGAAGAATCAGCTGGTCGAAGGCGATCCAGTGGAATCGTTGGCCATCCACTGCTGGGCATATTTTCCTGATGACTCACCCGTCCCAAGTGCTACTTCGCCGACATCCGTTGCCACCGTTCAACCACCCTTACCTTCTTGGAAATGACCCTCTGCCACTAAAAGTGTCATCTTTTTTTTTAAAAAAAAATCTAGACTCCTCCCCTTTCCCCATTTGCTTCTCAGTCCCCGCCCCCCAAACTGCTCCCTTTCCCTCCAATCCTTTTTCCTTACCTGGGAAAGACGGTATTTCGTTGTGCACCTACTGTTACTACGTTCTACAAAGGAATACTGCTCCAAACTCTGTCTGCAGAGAACAAGACCAAGAATACTCCGTACTATCTTCTGTTTGGACAGCGAGGCTTCAAAAAGAAACCGTCAGGTTTTGCTCTCTCCGTCTCAGTGCCATTTGTTTTGTTTTTCTTGAAAAAATCTTATCTGCTTCGTATTCTGTTTTGTTTTCCAGTGGGGGAGAGGAAAAGACGCCCTAAGAGTCTCTTGTCTCTTTTCCTCTTCAGACCTCCGTCTGGAGGTCAATAATGTCCTGCCCCACCAGAGGAATCGTCGCTCCTGTTTTTTCCCATTCTACAGTTTTGAGTTCCAAGGGAGACTGGGCCACGGGCTCCGCGTCCTTTTTAACCCACGCCGGGGGCGAGTGGACCTTTCGGATTCCTTCCCAGGGTCTCTTGTTGGGAGTCGGCTGCTTCTCTTGCTGCACAGAAAGGGGGGAAGGGAAACAGAGAAAGAAAAATGGATGAGAGTTCAAAGGCACAAGGTCTAATCCTAAGGCAAAGCAAGGCTGCCAATTTCCAGGTAGAGCCAGGAGATCTCTGGAAATTACAACTGATCTCCAGACGACAGAGATCGATTCCCCTCAGGGAGATGGCTGCTTCGGCCGGTGCACACCATAATATGCCACTGAGGTCCTTTACATCCTCCAAAGCCCACCCTCGCCAGGCTCCCAACCCAAATCTCCAGGATAGGGAGGGCTATAAATATGATAAAAATAATTAAATATGAAATAAATAAATAAATAATTTTTCCCCACCCTGGGCTGGCTTCAGCTGGACAGTTGATTTAAAATAGTTTGCATTGGTGACAAATATGCTCTTGAGAAAGAAAGAAAGAAAGAAAGAAAGAAAGAAAGAAAGAAAGAAAGAAAGAAAGAAAGAAAGAAAGAAAGAAAGAAAGAAAGAAAGAAAGAAAGAAAGAAAGAAAGAAAGAAAGAAAGAAAGAAAGAAAGAAAGAAAGAAAGAAAGAAAGAAAGAAAGAAAGAAAGAAAGAAAGAAAGAAAAGCATCATAAAGTTGGAAGAGACCCCAAGGGCCATCCAGTCCAACCCCCTGCCATGCAGGAACACACAATCAAAGCATTCCCAACAGATGGCCATTCAGCCTCTGTTTAAAAATCTCCAAACAAGGAGACTCCACCACACTCCAAGACAGCATACTCTCCTGTCAAACAGACCTTACCGTCAGGAAGTTCTTCCTAATGTTCAGGTGGAATCTCTTTTCCTCTGCTTTGAATCCACTGTTCCTTGCCCTAATCTCTGGAGCAGCAGAAAACAAGTTTGCTCCCTCTTCAACATGACATGTGTTCAAATATTTAAACATGGGTGTCATGTCAACCCTTAGACTAAACGTACCTAGCTTTCTAAGCCACTCCTCATAGAGCATAGGTGTCAAACTCGTGGCCCTTCAGATGTTATGGACTACAGTTCCCAGCATCCCCTGCCAGCATCATGCATTAGGAGGGTGATGGGAACTGTAGTCCATAACATCTGGCAGGGCGCGAGTTTGACACGTGTGTCATAGAGCATGGAAGGAAGGAAGGAAGGAAGGAAGGAAGGAAGGAAGGAAGGAAGGAAGGAAGGAAGGAAGGAAGGAAGGAAGGAAGGAAGGAAGGAAGGAAGGAAGGAAAATTGTTCACAAACTCTGCAGAGGGAAGCTTGCTTGAATAAAAGCTTCACGATTCACAACAAATCCATCCACACAGGTTGATATTTCAAACAAGGTCCATGTTAATCTACATTTGCATGTAAATTCATATAGTTCCCTGAGACAGAATGTGTTTACTGCTACAGAGTTTCTTGCACCCCCTACCCTGGAATTATTTTGAGATTGCGCAACAGCTCGGAAGTTGCAGGGTGGGGGGAGCATGTCCCCTGTCCTGTGCGATGCACCAGAGGACACGGTGAGGTGTTTGGGAAAGGGGAGAGGGAATGGCACCTTCCAGCCGCTGCCGTTCGCACGGCAGTGACTGGAAGCTGCTGTTTCCCAAACACCTTGCTGGGGAAGCAAGGTCGGGAAACAGCGGCTTCGTGCCGCTGGGGAGGCGTGAGGGTGGCGCGGCTGCGATGCAGCTGCGCCCCCCATGCAAACAGCTCCCTGGGGACTGCATTTTTGCCGTCCCCAGGGCGCTGTTTTTCCCATGCGGAAAGGGCCTAACATTCTCCCTGCACCAGTTATAGGTTAATGATGCAAAAAGGGAGAAAAACCCCCATCAAGACCAGCAATGAAAATGAGGGAGACCCAAACCCCTGACCAACACAATGGGTGCAATCTGAAAGAACAAAAAAAGCGGCCCAGTCAGTTGATCTGAAGAGAGCCACTTTGTTAGATTAGACAGGGCAGTAATCTCCATCACATTTACTTGATGAGATGGGATGGCTCGCATAGCTGCAGGTTCATCAGCGGACAACTGCGTGACGATCTGCACACGAGTATCGCCCGTCATGAATCCCGAGCTATCGTTTATCATTATTGACTTGGCTCCAGAGTTCAGCAAACCAATCAATTTTCTATCTGCCTAACAACAAAAGGCTCAATGTATTGTTGAAGGCTTTCACGGCCGGAATCACTGGGGTGCTGTGTGGTTTCCGGGCTGTATGGCCGTGTCCTAGCAGCGTTCTCTCCTGACGTTTCGCCTGCATCTGTGGCTGGCATCTTCAGAGGATCTGATAGTAGGAATGGAAAGCAAGTGGAGTATATATACTGTGAGGTCAAAAAGGTGAGGCCCTCTGAAAAGAGTAGCCTGGTATGTGAGTCACAAGGAAGTTTGTAGCCTGGGAGTAACAATGAAGATAGCAAGGTCAATAGGTGAATGAATCTAAATAGAAGTATCCTGGTCTTTATTTCCTTTGATTGATATTGTCTATAGTTGTCCTGTGTTTGTGTGGAGCTGATTGGTCACTGTCTTGATTCTAGAGTTTTTCAACACCGGCAGCCAAATTCTGTTCATTTTCATGGTTTCTTCCTTCCGGTTGAAGTTGTCCACATGCTTGTGAATTTCAATGGCTTCTCTGTGCAGTCTGGCATAGTGGTAGATCTGTGGTAGATGCCAGCCACAGATGCAGGCGAAACGTCAGGAGAGAATGCTGCTAGAACACGGCCATACAGCCTGGAAACCACACAGCACCCCAACGAAAGACTCCTTTCCTTACAGTACCGACACTTGTAAGTGCTGTCAAGTTGTGACCAACTTATGGCGACCCCAGCAGGGGGGTTTCCAAGGAAAGTAAAAAGCAGAGACTTCCTTGGCGGTCTCTCGTCCAAGTACCAACCCCGTTTAGCTTCTGATGAGATGAGGTTATCCCATGCTGCTTCCCTCCCTTACAACACCTACCTCTACTGAATTACGCCCGATTCAAATTTGCAAACGTCTAACAGCTAAGTTGATTCATGGTGTTCAGAACAACCAGACTCCAGAATTTGCTGAATGAAGACCTGCACAAGAGCAGCCTTCCTGGATCAGACCGGCTGTCCATCTAGTCCAACATCCTGTCTCCACCAGTAGCCAATCAGCTGACACGAAGCCCCAAGCTGGGCCTGAAGACATACATCCTCACAGGTGACTGCTTGCAAACCATTAGTCATCAATTGATTTTTTTTGTTTATGAAGTTTATGAAGGGTTTCCAAATGTCCATCAACTTAGAATCATAGAGTTGGAAGAGACCACAAGGGCCATCCAGTCCAACCCCCTGCAATGCAGGAACACACAATCAAAGCACTCCCGACAGATGGCCCTCCAGCTTCTCTTTGGTCGATTCTGCACTTGGGTTATCAACCTAAGTTCGAGCTGCGTTCGACCTAAGTGCTCCGCACAACCACTGGGATCGACGTGGTTTTGTACCAGTTTCGCCCCGTGTTAACGGTCAAATTTCTGAGTCCAGTTGGGAACTACTACTTTTTCAGGGAACCCCGCTCGAACTCAGCTTGATTCCAGTGAAGTGCAGAATCTCTGGTGCCAGGAGTCCCCCATTCAGCCAATCACAAACGGCGCACAATTTCGGCGTACCAATGTAATCGGCCAATCAAAAAATGCCACCTTCGTCCCTCCATTCCTGTGGCAGTTTTTTTTATAACGTGTATGGGGATAGACGGAACATGGCCGTAGAACAGTAGCCAATTGGAACAGAGCGACGAAGAGGCACAGGATGATTCCGCCCTCCGAGCTGGGTTCAAGCTGGTTGCAGTGGGGAACAACAATGGCTTCGACCTAGGTTAGAACCCTTCTCAGGGAACTGGGTCGAACCTATTTTACTTGTGTGCGGAATCGCCCTTTAAAAACCTCCACCACACTCTGAGGCAGTGAATTCCACTGTCGAACAGCCCTGACGGTCAGGAAGTTCTTCCTAATGTTTAGGTGGAATCTCTTTTAATTAAGTTCTTATCTTTGAGTAGTGAAGTAACAACAGGGTCAATCCAGAGGGAAAAGAGAATGCAGGACCAAAGAAGACATTGCGGAGGAAGGCGATGATGCCAAACCCTCTCTGCTTCTCACTTGCCTTGAAAGACCCTTGCTAGAGGAAGCCAAGCAGGGTCCGTAGTTGGACGGGAGACCACCATGGAAGGTTCTAGAGAGGAAGGCAATGGCAAACCACCTCTGCATCTTACTTGCCTTGAAAGACCCTTTCCGGAGTCAATGTAAGTCGGTAATGACTTGACAGCCCTTAGGTAAGTAGGTGCTGAAAATGACGGAGTCTTTTGTCTGTTGTGGGTTTTCTGGACTGTGTGACTGTGGTCTGGTAGTTTTTGCATCTAACGTTTCACTCGCAACTACGGCTGCCATTTTCAGTGGCACATCATGGTGAGACGTATCTTACCGTGACATACCTCTGAAGATGCCAGCCACAGGTGCAGGTGAAATGCTGGACAGCTGGGTAGTTAATTTGTTGATTGAAGGTCACCTTCAATGTCTGCATATTATGGTATAGCCTTCCCTGCTCCACACTCCTTTTTCCTTCTCCTTTTGCTCTCCTCCATGTTTTTATGCTGCATTATTGTATGCTGTGCTATGCTGATGTATTTTTTCCTTGTTTGCTTATTTCGAGAGCATATTCAACCTGTGTTGCGCTGCCTGCATTGGCTCCCGGTTGAATTCCGAATCATCTTCAAGGTGTGGGTGTTGACCTTTAAGGCCTTGCGCAGCCTGGGACCCTCGTACCTTTGGGACTGCATTACCCTATATGTCCTAACTCGACCTCTGCGCTCAGCAGAGGCCAATTTACTGGAGGTCCCCGGCCCCTCAATGATGCGGCTGGCCTCCACTCGAGCCAGGGCCTTCACGGCTCTGGCGCCGGCCTGGTGGAACACTCTCCCTCCAACTGTCCGGGCCCTGCGGGACCTTGGGGATTTCCGCAGGGTCTGTAAGACTGAGTTGTTCCACTGGGCCTCTGGAGAGACCGGCTGCTGAGGGTGCCCCTACCCCCTCTTCTTTACCCCCATGGGCCCTAATACCATCAGGACCCATTATTTCGCATTAGGAGGGTTTCGTAAGGGCACGGGCGATGTTTTAAGATATTACTGTTGTTTTAATTATATGTATGTTTTTAGCTGATGTTTTATCCGTACACTGGCCTGAGCCCTTCGGGGATAGGGCGGTATACTAAATGTAATTAATAATAATAATAATAATAATAATAATAATAATAATAATAATAATAATAATAATAATAATAATAATAATAATAATAATAATAATAATAATAATAACTTGTTTGCTCGCCAGTGCTTTTTAGCACATGACTATTTTGTTTTCCTCTTTTTGTAAATATATATTTTTGTAGCCTGACTTTTTTATATTTGGAACTTTATTAAAGGATAACTCCTTTTTATAAAACTCTGCTGCATTTTGTTTTTCTCTGCTGAAGAACTAGGTAGTTTCAGTTCGTCTTACAAAGAGCACAAACTACCAGATCACGGCACAACCAGCCTGAGAAATGGCCCACAATAGCCAATTGATTCCGGCCTTGAAAGCCTTCGACAATACAATGGAGCCTGTTCTTTTCTGTTAGGCGCACAGGAAATTGATTTGCTTGCTAAATGCAGGAGCAAAGTCAATAACAATCAGAAATGACAGCTCTGGATTTGTGATGGACTATTCCTGTGTGCTGATCATCACGTACTCACCCGGTGATAAAGGGGTAGCTGGATGAGCTATCTCTTAAAGGTAAAGTTTCCCTTTCAGTCGTGTCCCACCCTGGGGTACCACTGCAAGCAGTGATTTTACAGGCAAGCCTCTTTTGTGGGGTAGTTTGCCATTGCTTTCCCCGGCTATTCTTTACCCCCTAGCTATGAGCTAGGTACTCATTTACCGACCAAGAAATGGATGGATGGCTGAGTTGACCATGAGCCAGCTGCCAGGATATCTGACCCACAGGGGGCTCGAACTTCTGACCGTGTGAGTGGCAGTGCAAGCACTTAACCACTATGCCACGTGGCTCTTCAGCTATCTCTTATTGTTATGTAAATATAGCTGAGATCACAGTTCTCTCAAATTTCCCAGTTTCAGAGGTTAGACATACTGGCCTGAAATAGAAAATCTATTGTGGGTGGACACTGCAACAGATATATATACTCCACCCACCCTGGACACTCCAACAGATATAGATACTCCACTTGCTTTCCCAACATCAGATCCACTGAAGATGCCAGCCACAGATGCAGGCGAAACGTCAGGAGAGAATGCTGCTAGAACACGGCCATACAGCCCGGAAGCCACACAGCACCCAAGTGATTCCGGCCGTGAAAGCCTTCGACAATACATTTTAAAAATTCTTTTGGATCACATCTGCTCTGCTTGGATCACATCTATTCTGCTAATATGTCAGTATTATAAGAAAATATGTACTAGTTCTATCTTGCAACTGCTACATAGAGTTCCAGGTCATGAAAGACAATTTTATATTTCTCCGCTGCTTACAGATCCCATTCCTGATATAACATACAGTGTTGCCAGGTTTTGTGTAGCAATACTTGAAGTACATCACAGGACAGTCTGTACTATAAAACAGGCTTAATGAATACTAAGGTTGTCTTACTAGAGTGCAAAATATTGTAAGAGTTATCTTCATTTATCTGCCAATTTTATTGCTCTCTTACAACTTGCTTCCTTTTAATATTTACATTTGTTTTCCCTGTCTTTTATGTACCTATTCCTTTTTTGCATTGCCAGTTTTCTTCTGCCAGTAGATTCTTTGAGATATTTAAAGTTTAAATATATTTTATCTTTTTAAGTGTATCTTATATACTTTATGCTGGTCTACGATAGTAATAAAGACTGATTGATGGAGCATCTGTTCAAGTTATCACTGATTTTGGTCTACTTCATAGGCTTGGTCAAAACCTTAGAAATTCGGTAAAATTTGGATTTGGATTTATTCAGGCATACAGATAATTTTATAAGACAAATGACATATTTGAATATACTCGAATATTCAGGTGTATGCAAAAAATTCGGCTCCATCTGATTTTTTTTGGTATTTTGGTGTGTTTTTTCATGTTTGTGCCTGCAAGGGGGACATTTTTAAAGCTAGCAGCACCTAAATTTCCAGGTAACATCTGGAGACTCACTTGATGATACCAACCAAGTTTGGAGAAGTTTGGTACTGGGGGTGCCCCTTTCCCCATTGTTTCTAATGGGAGCTAACTGGAGATGGGGCTACTTCTTTGAGGGTCCATAGGTTTGGCCCCCCTGAACCAATCTTCGCCAAACCCAGGTGGTCTCATCAGGACAGTCTCTGGTTGATACCCTGGAATGTTGGTGCCCTTAGCTTTAAAAATGCACTCCTGATAGACACCCCAAGAAATTGACCAAGATTCTCTGATCTGCAGTGCCTTGGCTCCATTGTACCCAATGTGGAATTTCTGTGCAGGCTGCACATTTTTTAAGATAGAGGCACCAGACTTTCAAGGATGGGGGCACCCACTTTGGGGGTCCATAACTTTTGCCCCCATGAACCAAACTTCACCAAACCTGGGTGACATCATCAGGACAGACTCCGGATGAAATGTTGGTGCCACTAGCTTCAAAGATGCACTCCTGCAGGCCAAAACGTAACCCCTGCAAAACCCTTCAAAATAAAAGCTTGAATGTCTTGCATTCAGATTCGTTCATATTCGGCAGGACACATTTGGGCCAATTTTGGCTTGAATATGCCCAAATGTGCCCAGATTCAGGATGAATCTGGAATTCGGCGCACCTGAATCTTCAAGCCTACTACTTCATTTTCATGGCTGCTCTCGACCCCCCCCCCAGTTTTATATTATTTATTTGAATGGACGCACAAAGAATATTAGAACATGTGTACATATTGGAAGTTTGGCACGAGGAGATAGAACATGGGGCCCGAACGGAGATTCATGGGTTTGATTTACACAAGGGAGGCTTGATCTGGGATGGTCGGCAAGGTCAGCACTTGGATGGGAGGCTGTTAGCTTTGCAGATGAGTCTTTCTCTGTCGTCAGTTTCATGTTATCTGGTTGCTCTGCCCAGTGAAGGCAATTGATGGATGCTGCAATCAGTGAGTAACATTCTACTAGTGTACCTAGCCCAAAAGACGTCCGAATACCCTTGACCAGAGCCAGGGATGTTTTGTTCCTGGTCCCAACCTGGTGGAACTCTCTGTCTAGTGAGACCAAGACCTTGTGGGATTTAGCCCAATTCTGCAGGACTTAGAAGACAGAGATGTTCCGGCAAGCATATAGCTGAATCAATCACAATTTTCATCATTCAACTGACCTCCCTCTGAACTTCCGCTCCTTTTTCTAGGTTTTGGATTTCCATTCCTATAAGATAGC
Source organism: Sphaerodactylus townsendi (assembly GCF_021028975.2). Lineage (NCBI taxonomy): Eukaryota > Metazoa > Chordata > Lepidosauria > Squamata > Sphaerodactylidae > Sphaerodactylus > Sphaerodactylus townsendi. The sequence continues at coordinate 63,375,651 of NC_059433.1, forward strand.
TTCAGGTTTAGTATTTAGACTATTTCAGGAGAAGGGGCTAACCACCATCAGAGATTTTAATTGTAATTTATGTTTTCATTGCTGTAATACGTTGAAGGCCACCTTGAGCCCAGGTTGGGAAGGCCGGCATACAAGTAAAACAAACCAGTAAAATAAACACACGTTCTTGGGATCGGATGTAGATATGCCCCGATGACTTTTGTGATTCTCCTTCTAGACTGACTTTATAAGCTGCTATGGAATCAGGGTGACATCACCTAGTTGGCCTCCTTCATTGTTAAGTGTTAGAGAAGCACCTGGCAATACCGGCTGCATACAAGGCAAACCAGCAACGGCATTTATTTAGGACTATTTCTTGAGTCCCATCTTGTTGCCTGATCAGTCGGGCAAATGTGCCAGTGGAATTGTTTCTAGTTGTGCTGTATGGCTCTGATATGCAGCCACTTACCTGACTTTAGGGCACACCCACTAATCGAACAGATTGACGACCAAATTTAAAAACGGTTACATATGCTTCTACTGCTTCACCTGTAGGAACAGGCCCTGTGATGTCCCAAAAAATAAAGCAGGGCAGAAAGGGGTGTTTCCAGTGATGGGATCCAAAAAATTTAGTAACAGGTTCCCATGGTGGTGGGATTCAAACTGTGGCGTAGCGCCAATGGGGCTGGGCAGGACACGATGGGGGCATGGCCAGGCATTCTGGGGCGGGGCATTCCTGGGTGGGGCTGTGGCAAGGACGCAGCCACTGCGCCGGTCCTTGGGCGGGAAACGAATGCACGCAGGCGCAGGCTGCCACGCACGCCACTGCACCTCCCGCTAGACTGCTTCAAGTTCTGTGCGCTACTGCAGAGAGGAGGGGCATAACTAAGGCAGAAATCATGTGGCAAAATCACCAATCAGTAACCCCCTCTCGGCACACACAAATAGCTAGTCACCTACTCTTGGGAACCTGTGAGAACCTGCTGGATCCCACCTCTGGGTGTTTCCCTGAGACTTTTTCATGCACTCCCATTTCAAGTTCAGAAACTTCTACAAAGCACGTCCAGCTCAAGACTGTGATGTGTACAAGGAACCAGTCCTGAGTTCCTTATTGAAAAGAAGAAGAAGAAGAAGAAAAAGAAGAGTTTGGATTCATATCCCCCCTTTCTCTCCTGCAGGAGACTCAAAGGGGCTGACAATCTCCTTGCCCTTCCCCCCTCACAACAAACACCCTGTGAGGTAGGTGGGGCTGAGAGAGCTCCGAGAAGTTGTGACTAGCCCAAGGTCACCCAGCTGGTGTGTGTGGGAGTGTATAGGCTAATCTGAATTCCCCAGATAAGCCTCCACAGCTCAGGCGGCAGAGCTAGGAATCAAACCCGGTTCCTACACGAGCTCTTAACCTCCTACGCCACTGCTGCTCCCAGAGACCCCAGACTCTCCTGCCCCCTTCCTACAGTAACCATTTCTTCTAATCCCACAGTAATTCCATCCAGGGAAGCAAGCCGAACGCACGAGCATGCTCTTAAATTTCCACCTCTAAGAATACTGTCATGATCGAAACACAGTACAAAAACATAAAACCCAGTCCCACGTCTATGGCAGCCTTCCCCCCAGGCAAGATTAGGCTGTGAATATCTTGCAAGCATTCCACTAATGTTTTATTTTTAATCCATTCAAGGATGATTGGTTGGTGTTGGGATTAGGGGAAAAATAAATTGTGTGCCAACATGCTACCATGAAAGATGGGAAATGCCTTGGCAAAAGCAATCCTTGAGTCAGGGATGGTTTGGGAGAAATGTAGTCAAGGCTTTTGAAATGTATATGGATATGCCCTGGGTCCTCTTTTGGGTGATGTTGGGTGCAGGTTGGGGTTAAGGAGGCATTCCGAGGGTGCTGGATGTGTGACCACGAGGGCTGGGGAAGGGCGGAGTTTCTAGTGGAGAGAGGTGCTTTGAAGTCATGCGTCATGGCGCCATTGGGCGGGAAGGGATGTCTATGGGGTTCCTCAAGGCAAACGATGCAGTAAGACTTACGCTAGTGTTTGTTTTATCACTTCCGCCCGAAGAAAGCGGCTCAAATAGTTTTTTATGGCCTAAAACATACCAAGAGAGAACCAGGATTGGGTTTTACTCCTCAGCACCATTTGAAGCTCAAAGCGTTTAGGTGCTGGACACACTGCAGGCGTCCTAGAGGATTTGAGTCTCTTTGACTTCAGGCAGGACAGTGTGGTAAGAAGAAGAAGAAGAAGAAGAGTTTGGATTTATATCCCCCCTTTCTCTCCTGCAGGAGACTCAAAGGGGCTTACAATCTCCTTGCCCTTCCCCCCTCACAACAAACACCCTGTGAGGTAGGTGGGGCTGAGAGAGCTCCGAGAAGCTGTGACTAGCCCAAGGTCACCCAGCTGGCGTGTGTGGGAGTGTACAGGCTAATCTGAGTTCCCCAGATAAGCCTCCACAGCTCAGGAGGCAGAGCTGGGAATCAAACCCGGTTCCTCCAGATTAGATACACGAGCTCTTAACCTCCTACGCCACTGCTGAGAGAGTTCTGAATGAACTGTGACTAGCCCAAGGACACCCAGCAGGCTTCATGGGAAGAAGCGAGGAAATAAACCTAGTTCACTAGATCAGAGTCTCCGGCTCACAGGGAGGAATGGGGAATCGAACCTGGTTCTCGACATTAGAGTCCATTGCTCTTAACCACACCACCACGCTCTCTCTTTGGGGGGCTTTTGAGAGTCAAGGCTCTGCCAGATGTCTCTCTCTCTGTTTCTCCTCCCTCAATCCCTGATTTGTCACTCCATCCATGGCTTACAAAAATGTCAGAGGCCATTTCCGCATGGCACGATCATTCCTGGTTATAGCCAGTTTCTTACAATTCTGATCTGTTTTATCGTGGTTTCTCCCTTCACATGGCCGCTTGTTTTGTGAAGGAATTCAATAAAGACGGGGAAGAAATACTCCAGTTTGTTTCGCGTGAGCCTGGGACTTTTGTATTTACATTGCGAGCATGTCTGAGCATGCCTGGTGTCCGGTGTTCTGATTGGCTATTGTTTTTGAGTGGCAGCTTGAATGAACATCAGGCAGGAAGGTCAGGAGGGTGGGAGGAGGGGCAGGGAGATCAGGTGGCTGGGCGGGAAAAATAAACCAGTTCTGCTCCCCTGGTGTTTGCATGGTAGTGGGCTCACCCCAGGATTACTGAAAAGAATCACCAATTTGGCGATTTTTGAATACCCCAGGATGGGAGAAATATTGCAGGGCAAACTCACTTGAGGACAGGGAACTGGGCAAAATTCTTGTATGGAATGGGGTATTCCTCCTGCTCAACCAGGATATTTGGACCATGCGTGAGCGATCTCACGGGACTGTAGAGAATTAATGAAAAAAAGAGATGTCCTATTCCATTCTGGCCAGTTTGAAATTTTTCAGACATATACCAGTAGGCTAATCAATTCTATGATGACACCGAATTTTCGCATTTGGCGCGAATTTGCTGTAATACGAATTCCCTGATAGCTGTAACGCGGCTTGTATAGCAGAGGAGTCGGGTCCAAAGATGCCAAATCACAGTTTTGGGAGAAGGGGAAGGAGGGGACAATCTCTCAGGTCCCCTCTTTGCCAGAATCAGAGCATACACCCTGAAAGACGGGGATTTCGGGTAGAGGATTCGGAGAGCTCACCTTGCTGTCCGCCGTCGGAGACTCCTTCTCTTTCTCTGCATGCTGCAATTTCCGATTCAAGAAGTCCGCAGGAACATATGTCTAGGTGACGTTTTCTCGTGTGCGTGCCTGGAAGCAGGCAAGAAAGACAGAAGGATTACAAGGATTCTGTGAGCCCCGAGGCTTTCACAAGAAGGGGGTCTTACAGGCCTTAAGCTCTGTTTGATGTAGAAGCTTCCAACTAGCTCAGAAATTGCTCCCCGGGTTCAAAAGATTTCCTGCGCCTGATTCCACTAAAGTCCCTGAACGTGAGCTTTTCAGCATGAAAATCAAAATTCACAACTTCGCTCAGCTTTCTTTCAGCGTGGATTTTTTGTTGGTGGTGAATGTACACCTGTACCATGGACAACGGAGGGGAAAAGGAGGGTCTTTTCTCAAGTCACCTGTCCTTCAGTCTAACACACCCTTCCCATGATGAAAAGCACTCACCTCAAAATCTAGCTCTGCATACCGGGATTTCCGTCTCTGGGGGTAGAAAGACATAAAACGTATTAATAGTGGAGGATAGCAAATTTCCCTCTTTCTACGGATAGTTTCACGGGGCAACTTTTGCTGCTGAATTTTCTCGACTCAGAAGTGCCCTGAGACAAGGTGTTCCGCGGAACCATTCTGACACTGCGCAAACCGGTGGTGTACCTGCTTCAACGCCTCTTTCGCTGTTCCTCCTGGTGATCGCTTCCGCTGCTGAGGTGCGGTGGGGAGTGGGGGGGCACGGGGAGGGATTTCTCTATGGGTAAAGGCTCAGAAGTGCCAGAAACAACCTCCTTTTAAGAGTGTTAAGTCCCGTGCCAACCTGATATGGGTTCAGGCGCAAGGTGAAAACATTGCTGTTTACCCAGGCCTTTAGTAGTTGTTGGTTTCAATGGATTTCATGGAACACCCTTATGTTTTATTGTTCTGAGTTTTATTCTGGAACTATATGCATAGCGCCGAGATTTGGGTTATAAATTGCACATTAGATAGATAGATAGATAGATAGATAGATAGATAGATAGATAGATAGATAGATAGATAGATAGATAGATAGATAGATAGATAGATAGATAGATAGATAGATAGATAGATAGATAGATAGATAGATAGATAGATAGATAGATAGATAGATAGATAGATAGATAGATAGATAGATAGATAGATAGATAGATAGATAGATAGATAGATAGATAGATAGATAGATAGATAGATAGATAGATAGATAGATAGATAGATAGATAGATAGATAGATAGATAGATAGATAGATAGATAGATAGGTAGATAGATAGATAGATAGATAGATAGATAGATAGATAGATAGATAGATAGATAGATAGATAGATGGGTAGATAGATGGGTAGATAGATGGGTAGATAGATAGGTAGATAGATGGGTAGATAGATAGATAGATAGATAGATAGATAGATAGATAGATAGATAGATAGATAGATAGATAGATAGATAGATAGATAGATAGATAGATAGATAGATAGATAGATAGAGAGGGAGGGAGGGAGGGAGGGAGGGAGGGAGGGAGATTAGAAGTGTGCCCTGAACCAAATTTATTCAGAAGCTCCTTCCAATTGCTGTGGGCACTATGAATGCTGAAAATGTGATTTATTTATTGTTGGACACTGATTCATATTTATCAAACCAAGCTGCGCTATTCGCACATGCTGCAAGGAAAATGAGGTTAAATATCACAAGGTGGCTTGCATGTTAGATCATTTTTACGGCTGTGAACACCTGTTTTATCACTGCGTAAAGTTTACCCTTCGGTACATTTTAGTCCATTTAGTTGTTCATGTTTTTACAAGTGTTAAGCTGTTGGGGTACATTTGTTGTTTTCTTCCCCTTCTTTGACATATTTATCTGACTGTATCGTTCAGGATATGGAAAGATTTTTGCTTCCTCACTATACATGTGCCCAGTTGCAATGGGTGGGGACTGAACTTGAGAACATCTGCGTACATGCCACAACTCTCGATGGGCCTCCCCATAGCATCCACAGAGGTAAGGAGCCTCAAACCCCTTCTGCGTGGCAGACCCCTGGATTCCAAAGGAAGAAGCTGAATTGCTCTTTTTAAAGAATTCAATGTTACACATGAAGTTACCTTCCACTAAGGAGGACCCTTGGTTCCCCACAGTTAGTAGGGTCTACTCAGACTTGGCAACGGCTCTCCCAAGTATCAGGAAGAGATTTCACATCGTCTACTATCTTGTTCTTTTAACTTGGAAATGCTGGTGATTGAACCTGCAGCCAAAGCACTGAGCCGCAGCCCCTGCCTAAACACGCCCGAAGCTGGCCTTTGACTGAATCAGGCCACTGGTCCAGCAAGGTCAGTATTGTCTGCTCAGGTTAGCAGCGGCTCTCTAGGGCAGGGGTCTGCAACCTGTGGCTCTCCAGATGTTCATAGACTACAATTCCCATCAGCCCCTGCCAGAATGGCCAATTGTAGTCCATGAACATCAGGAGAGCCCCAGGTTGCAGACCCCTGCTCTAGAGCCCTTCGGGGATAGGGCGGTATACCAAATCAAATAAATAATAATAAATTATAAATAGGGGCCCTTTCCCCACTTACACCCTTGTCAGAGGGTTGCTGTGCGCAACTCACAGCGTGCGCAATTCCTGGCACATGCCCCAGCTTCTCCACGACCCTGCGCTTTGTGAGAGGGTGTCAAAAGGAGCTGTTTGAAAAGGCGTAGAAGACGTGTGCTGAGGGGGCATGAGAGAGGCAGGCTCAGGGCAGCTCGCGTTCTCGCCGCCGCTTCAGTGGGGAGTGCAGCTGGACCCAGCGCTACTTTAGGAGAGTGGCGCGGAGCTTAAGATAAGGTGGGGAAAGGGCCAGGGACACCAGGTGGAAGTCTTTTACATGCATTACCCAGTCCATACTATCCTCCCCCACACCACCAAAAAGCCTGGTGGAGATAATTCATTTTGGAGACCCTGCCAGAACCTGCTCAAGAGCCCATAAGGCCCTACCGGATGATGGCAAGAGGAATCCCCCCCCCCCCCCCCCACCCCCGGTCCTACCCCCCCCCCACCCCCCCCCCCCCCCACCCCCCCCCCCCCCCACCCCCCCCCCCCCCCACCCCCCCCCCCCCCCACCCCCCCCCCCCCCCACCCCCCCCCCCCCCCACCCCCCCCCCCCCCCACCCCCCCCCCCCCCCACCCCCCCCCCCCCCCACCCCCCCCCCCCCCCACCCCCCCCCCCCCCCACCCCCCCCCCCCCCCACCCCCCCCCCCCCCCACCCCCCCCCCCCCCCACCCCCCCCCCCCCCCACCCCCCCCCCCCCCCACCCCCCCCCCCCCCCACCCCCCCCCCCCCCCACCCCCCCCCCCCCCCACCCCCCCCCCCCCCCACCCCCCCCCCCCCCCACCCCCCCCCCCCCCCACCCCCCCCCCCCCCCACCCCCCCCCCCCCCCACCCCCCCCCCCCCCCACCCCCCCCCCCCCCCACCCCCCCCCCCCCCCACCCCCCCCCCCCCCCACCCCCCCCCCCCCCCACCCCCCCCCCCCCCCACCCCCCCCCCCCCCCACCCCCCCCCCCCCCCACCCCCCCCCCCCCCCACCCCCCCCCCCCCCCACCCCCCCCCCCCCCCACCCCCCCCCCCCCCCACCCCCCCCCCCCCCCACCCCCCCCCCCCCCCACCCCCCCCCCCCCCCACCCCCCCCCCCCCCCACCCCCCCCCCCCCCCACCCCCCCCCCCCCCCACCCCCCCCCCCCCCCACCCCCCCCCCCCCCCACCCCCCCCCCCCCCCACCCCCCCCCCCCCCCACCCCCCCCCCCCCCCACCCCCCCCCCCCCCCACCCCCCCCCCCCCCCACCCCCCCCCCCCCCCACCCCCCCCCCCCCCCACCCCCCCCCCCCCCCACCCCCCCCCCCCCCCACCCCCCCCCCCCCCCACCCCCCCCCCCCCCCACCCCCCCCCCCCCCCACCCCCCCCCCCCCCCACCCCCCCCCCCCCCCACCCCCCCCCCCCCCCACCCCCCCCCCCCCCCACCCCCCCCCCCCCCCACCCCCCCCCCCCCCCACCCCCCCCCCCCCCCACCCCCCCCCCCCCCCACCCCCCCCCCCCCCCACCCCCCCCCCCCCCCACCCCCCCCCCCCCCCACCCCCCCCCCCCCCCACCCCCCCCCCCCCCCACCCCCCCCCCCCCCCACCCCCCCCCCCCCCCACCCCCCCCCCCCCCCACCCCCCCCCCCCCCCACCCCCCCCCCCCCCCACCCCCCCCCCCCCCCACCCCCCCCCCCCCCCACCCCCCCCCCCCCCCACCCCCCCCCCCCCCCACCCCCCCCCCCCCCCACCCCCCCCCCCCCCCACCCCCCCCCCCCCCCACCCCCCCCCCCCCCCACCCCCCCCCCCCCCCACCCCCCCCCCCCCCCACCCCCCCCCCCCCCCACCCCCCCCCCCCCCCACCCCCCCCCCCCCCCACCCCCCCCCCCCCCCACCCCCCCCCCCCCCCACCCCCCCCCCCCCCCACCCCCCCCCCCCCCCACCCCCCCCCCCCCCCACCCCCCCCCCCCCCCACCCCCCCCCCCCCCCACCCCCCCCCCCCCCCACCCCCCCCCCCCCCCACCCCCCCCCCCCCCCACCCCCCCCCCCCCCCACCCCCCCCCCCCCCCACCCCCCCCCCCCCCCACCCCCCCCCCCCCCCACCCCCCCCCCCCCCCACCCCCCCCCCCCCCCACCCCCCCCCCCCCCCACCCCCCCCCCCCCCCACCCCCCCCCCCCCCCACCCCCCCCCCCCCCCACCCCCCCCCCCCCCCACCCCCCCCCCCCCCCACCCCCCCCCCCCCCCACCCCCCCCCCCCCCCACCCCCCCCCCCCCCCACCCCCCCCCCCCCCCACCCCCCCCCCCCCCCACCCCCCCCCCCCCCCACCCCCCCCCCCCCCCACCCCCCCCCCCCCCCACCCCCCCCCCCCCCCACCCCCCCCCCCCCCCACCCCCCCCCCCCCCCACCCCCCCCCCCCCCCACCCCCCCCCCCCCCCACCCCCCCCCCCCCCCACCCCCCCCCCCCCCCACCCCCCCCCCCCCCCACCCCCCCCCCCCCCCACCCCCCCCCCCCCCCACCCCCCCCCCCCCCCACCCCCCCCCCCCCCCACCCCCCCCCCCCCCCACCCCCCCCCCCCCCCACCCCCCCCCCCCCCCACCCCCCCCCCCCCCCACCCCCCCCCCCCCCCACCCCCCCCCCCCCCCACCCCCCCCCCCCCCCACCCCCCCCCCCCCCCACCCCCCCCCCCCCCCACCCCCCCCCCCCCCCACCCCCCCCCCCCCCCACCCCCCCCCCCCCCCACCCCCCCCCCCCCCCACCCCCCCCCCCCCCCACCCCCCCCCCCCCCCACCCCCCCCCCCCCCCACCCCCCCCCCCCCCCACCCCCCCCCCCCCCCACCCCCCCCCCCCCCCACCCCCCCCCCCCCCCACCCCCCCCCCCCCCCACCCCCCCCCCCCCCCACCCCCCCCCCCCCCCACCCCCCCCCCCCCCCACCCCCCCCCCCCCCCACCCCCCCCCCCCCCCACCCCCCCCCCCCCCCACCCCCCCCCCCCCCCACCCCCCCCCCCCCCCACCCCCCCCCCCCCCCACCCCCCCCCCCCCCCACCCCCCCCCCCCCCCACCCCCCCCCCCCCCCACCCCCCCCCCCCCCCACCCCCCCCCCCCCCCACCCCCCCCCCCCCCCACCCCCCCCCCCCCCCACCCCCCCCCCCCCCCACCCCCCCCCCCCCCCACCCCCCCCCCCCCCCACCCCCCCCCCCCCCCACCCCCCCCCCCCCCCACCCCCCCCCCCCCCCACCCCCCCCCCCCCCCACCCCCCCCCCCCCCCACCCCCCCCCCCCCCCACCCCCCCCCCCCCCCACCCCCCCCCCCCCCCACCCCCCCCCCCCCCCACCCCCCCCCCCCCCCACCCCCCCCCCCCCCCACCCCCCCCCCCCCCCACCCCCCCCCCCCCCCACCCCCCCCCCCCCCCACCCCCCCCCCCCCCCACCCCCCCCCCCCCCCACCCCCCCCCCCCCCCACCCCCCCCCCCCCCCACCCCCCCCCCCCCCCACCCCCCCCCCCCCCCACCCCCCCCCCCCCCCACCCCCCCCCCCCCCCACCCCCCCCCCCCCCCACCCCCCCCCCCCCCCACCCCCCCCCCCCCCCACCCCCCCCCCCCCCCACCCCCCCCCCCCCCCACCCCCCCCCCCCCCCACCCCCCCCCCCCCCCACCCCCCCCCCCCCCCACCCCCCCCCCCCCCCACCCCCCCCCCCCCCCACCCCCCCCCCCCCCCACCCCCCCCCCCCCCCACCCCCCCCCCCCCCCACCCCCCCCCCCCCCCACCCCCCCCCCCCCCCACCCCCCCCCCCCCCCACCCCCCCCCCCCCCCACCCCCCCCCCCCCCCACCCCCCCCCCCCCCCACCCCCCCCCCCCCCCACCCCCCCCCCCCCCCACCCCCCCCCCCCCCCACCCCCCCCCCCCCCCACCCCCCCCCCCCCCCACCCCCCCCCCCCCCCACCCCCCCCCCCCCCCACCCCCCCCCCCCCCCACCCCCCCCCCCCCCCACCCCCCCCCCCCCCCACCCCCCCCCCCCCCCACCCCCCCCCCCCCCCACCCCCCCCCCCCCCCACCCCCCCCCCCCCCCACCCCCCCCCCCCCCCACCCCCCCCCCCCCCCACCCCCCCCCCCCCCCACCCCCCCCCCCCCCCACCCCCCCCCCCCCCCACCCCCCCCCCCCCCCACCCCCCCCCCCCCCCACCCCCCCCCCCCCCCACCCCCCCCCCCCCCCACCCCCCCCCCCCCCCACCCCCCCCCCCCCCCACCCCCCCCCCCCCCCACCCCCCCCCCCCCCCACCCCCCCCCCCCCCCACCCCCCCCCCCCCCCACCCCCCCCCCCCCCCACCCCCCCCCCCCCCCACCCCCCCCCCCCCCCACCCCCCCCCCCCCCCACCCCCCCCCCCCCCCACCCCCCCCCCCCCCCACCCCCCCCCCCCCCCACCCCCCCCCCCCCCCACCCCCCCCCCCCCCCACCCCCCCCCCCCCCCACCCCCCCCCCCCCCCACCCCCCCCCCCCCCCACCCCCCCCCCCCCCCACCCCCCCCCCCCCCCACCCCCCCCCCCCCCCACCCCCCCCCCCCCCCACCCCCCCCCCCCCCCACCCCCCCCCCCCCCCACCCCCCCCCCCCCCCACCCCCCCCCCCCCCCACCCCCCCCCCCCCCCACCCCCCCCCCCCCCCACCCCCCCCCCCCCCCACCCCCCCCCCCCCCCACCCCCCCCCCCCCCCACCCCCCCCCCCCCCCACCCCCCCCCCCCCCCACCCCCCCCCCCCCCCACCCCCCCCCCCCCCCACCCCCCCCCCCCCCCACCCCCCCCCCCCCCCACCCCCCCCCCCCCCCACCCCCCCCCCCCCCCACCCCCCCCCCCCCCCACCCCCCCCCCCCCCCACCCCCCCCCCCCCCCACCCCCCCCCCCCCCCACCCCCCCCCCCCCCCACCCCCCCCCCCCCCCACCCCCCCCCCCCCCCACCCCCCCCCCCCCCCACCCCCCCCCCCCCCCACCCCCCCCCCCCCCCACCCCCCCCCCCCCCCACCCCCCCCCCCCCCCACCCCCCCCCCCCCCCACCCCCCCCCCCCCCCACCCCCCCCCCCCCCCACCCCCCCCCCCCCCCACCCCCCCCCCCCCCCACCCCCCCCCCCCCCCACCCCCCCCCCCCCCCACCCCCCCCCCCCCCCACCCCCCCCCCCCCCCACCCCCCCCCCCCCCCACCCCCCCCCCCCCCCACCCCCCCCCCCCCCCACCCCCCCCCCCCCCCACCCCCCCCCCCCCCCACCCCCCCCCCCCCCCACCCCCCCCCCCCCCCACCCCCCCCCCCCCCCACCCCCCCCCCCCCCCACCCCCCCCCCCCCCCACCCCCCCCCCCCCCCACCCCCCCCCCCCCCCACCCCCCCCCCCCCCCACCCCCCCCCCCCCCCACCCCCCCCCCCCCCCACCCCCCCCCCCCCCCACCCCCCCCCCCCCCCACCCCCCCCCCCCCCCACCCCCCCCCCCCCCCACCCCCCCCCCCCCCCACCCCCCCCCCCCCCCACCCCCCCCCCCCCCCACCCCCCCCCCCCCCCACCCCCCCCCCCCCCCACCCCCCCCCCCCCCCACCCCCCCCCCCCCCCACCCCCCCCCCCCCCCACCCCCCCCCCCCCCCACCCCCCCCCCCCCCCACCCCCCCCCCCCCCCACCCCCCCCCCCCCCCACCCCCCCCCCCCCCCACCCCCCCCCCCCCCCACCCCCCCCCCCCCCCACCCCCCCCCCCCCCCACCCCCCCCCCCCCCCACCCCCCCCCCCCCCCACCCCCCCCCCCCCCCACCCCCCCCCCCCCCCACCCCCCCCCCCCCCCACCCCCCCCCCCCCCCACCCCCCCCCCCCCCCACCCCCCCCCCCCCCCACCCCCCCCCCCCCCCACCCCCCCCCCCCCCCACCCCCCCCCCCCCCCACCCCCCCCCCCCCCCACCCCCCCCCCCCCCCACCCCCCCCCCCCCCCACCCCCCCCCCCCCCCACCCCCCCCCCCCCCCACCCCCCCCCCCCCCCACCCCCCCCCCCCCCCACCCCCCCCCCCCCCCACCCCCCCCCCCCCCCACCCCCCCCCCCCCCCACCCCCCCCCCCCCCCACCCCCCCCCCCCCCCACCCCCCCCCCCCCCCACCCCCCCCCCCCCCCACCCCCCCCCCCCCCCACCCCCCCCCCCCCCCACCCCCCCCCCCCCCCACCCCCCCCCCCCCCCACCCCCCCCCCCCCCCACCCCCCCCCCCCCCCACCCCCCCCCCCCCCCACCCCCCCCCCCCCCCACCCCCCCCCCCCCCCACCCCCCCCCCCCCCCACCCCCCCCCCCCCCCACCCCCCCCCCCCCCCACCCCCCCCCCCCCCCACCCCCCCCCCCCCCCACCCCCCCCCCCCCCCACCCCCCCCCCCCCCCACCCCCCCCCCCCCCCACCCCCCCCCCCCCCCACCCCCCCCCCCCCCCACCCCCCCCCCCCCCCACCCCCCCCCCCCCCCACCCCCCCCCCCCCCCACCCCCCCCCCCCCCCACCCCCCCCCCCCCCCACCCCCCCCCCCCCCCACCCCCCCCCCCCCCCACCCCCCCCCCCCCCCACCCCCCCCCCCCCCCACCCCCCCCCCCCCCCACCCCCCCCCCCCCCCACCCCCCCCCCCCCCCACCCCCCCCCCCCCCCACCCCCCCCCCCCCCCACCCCCCCCCCCCCCCACCCCCCCCCCCCCCCACCCCCCCCCCCCCCCACCCCCCCCCCCCCCCACCCCCCCCCCCCCCCACCCCCCCCCCCCCCCACCCCCCCCCCCCCCCACCCCCCCCCCCCCCCACCCCCCCCCCCCCCCACCCCCCCCCCCCCCCACCCCCCCCCCCCCCCACCCCCCCCCCCCCCCACCCCCCCCCCCCCCCACCCCCCCCCCCCCCCACCCCCCCCCCCCCCCACCCCCCCCCCCCCCCACCCCCCCCCCCCCCCACCCCCCCCCCCCCCCACCCCCCCCCCCCCCCACCCCCCCCCCCCCCCACCCCCCCCCCCCCCCACCCCCCCCCCCCCCCACCCCCCCCCCCCCCCACCCCCCCCCCCCCCCACCCCCCCCCCCCCCCACCCCCCCCCCCCCCCACCCCCCCCCCCCCCCACCCCCCCCCCCCCCCACCCCCCCCCCCCCCCACCCCCCCCCCCCCCCACCCCCCCCCCCCCCCACCCCCCCCCCCCCCCACCCCCCCCCCCCCCCACCCCCCCCCCCCCCCACCCCCCCCCCCCCCCACCCCCCCCCCCCCCCACCCCCCCCCCCCCCCACCCCCCCCCCCCCCCACCCCCCCCCCCCCCCACCCCCCCCCCCCCCCACCCCCCCCCCCCCCCACCCCCCCCCCCCCCCACCCCCCCCCCCCCCCACCCCCCCCCCCCCCCACCCCCCCCCCCCCCCACCCCCCCCCCCCCCCACCCCCCCCCCCCCCCACCCCCCCCCCCCCCCACCCCCCCCCCCCCCCACCCCCCCCCCCCCCCACCCCCCCCCCCCCCCACCCCCCCCCCCCCCCACCCCCCCCCCCCCCCACCCCCCCCCCCCCCCACCCCCCCCCCCCCCCACCCCCCCCCCCCCCCACCCCCCCCCCCCCCCACCCCCCCCCCCCCCCACCCCCCCCCCCCCCCACCCCCCCCCCCCCCCACCCCCCCCCCCCCCCACCCCCCCCCCCCCCCACCCCCCCCCCCCCCCACCCCCCCCCCCCCCCACCCCCCCCCCCCCCCACCCCCCCCCCCCCCCACCCCCCCCCCCCCCCACCCCCCCCCCCCCCCACCCCCCCCCCCCCCCACCCCCCCCCCCCCCCACCCCCCCCCCCCCCCACCCCCCCCCCCCCCCACCCCCCCCCCCCCCCACCCCCCCCCCCCCCCACCCCCCCCCCCCCCCACCCCCCCCCCCCCCCACCCCCCCCCCCCCCCACCCCCCCCCCCCCCCACCCCCCCCCCCCCCCACCCCCCCCCCCCCCCACCCCCCCCCCCCCCCACCCCCCCCCCCCCCCACCCCCCCCCCCCCCCACCCCCCCCCCCCCCCACCCCCCCCCCCCCCCACCCCCCCCCCCCCCCACCCCCCCCCCCCCCCACCCCCCCCCCCCCCCACCCCCCCCCCCCCCCACCCCCCCCCCCCCCCACCCCCCCCCCCCCCCACCCCCCCCCCCCCCCACCCCCCCCCCCCCCCACCCCCCCCCCCCCCCACCCCCCCCCCCCCCCACCCCCCCCCCCCCCCACCCCCCCCCCCCCCCACCCCCCCCCCCCCCCACCCCCCCCCCCCCCCACCCCCCCCCCCCCCCACCCCCCCCCCCCCCCACCCCCCCCCCCCCCCACCCCCCCCCCCCCCCACCCCCCCCCCCCCCCACCCCCCCCCCCCCCCACCCCCCCCCCCCCCCACCCCCCCCCCCCCCCACCCCCCCCCCCCCCCACCCCCCCCCCCCCCCACCCCCCCCCCCCCCCACCCCCCCCCCCCCCCACCCCCCCCCCCCCCCACCCCCCCCCCCCCCCACCCCCCCCCCCCCCCACCCCCCCCCCCCCCCACCCCCCCCCCCCCCCACCCCCCCCCCCCCCCACCCCCCCCCCCCCCCACCCCCCCCCCCCCCCACCCCCCCCCCCCCCCACCCCCCCCCCCCCCCACCCCCCCCCCCCCCCACCCCCCCCCCCCCCCACCCCCCCCCCCCCCCACCCCCCCCCCCCCCCACCCCCCCCCCCCCCCACCCCCCCCCCCCCCCACCCCCCCCCCCCCCCACCCCCCCCCCCCCCCACCCCCCCCCCCCCCCACCCCCCCCCCCCCCCACCCCCCCCCCCCCCCACCCCCCCCCCCCCCCACCCCCCCCCCCCCCCACCCCCCCCCCCCCCCACCCCCCCCCCCCCCCACCCCCCCCCCCCCCCACCCCCCCCCCCCCCCACCCCCCCCCCCCCCCACCCCCCCCCCCCCCCACCCCCCCCCCCCCCCACCCCCCCCCCCCCCCACCCCCCCCCCCCCCCACCCCCCCCCCCCCCCACCCCCCCCCCCCCCCACCCCCCCCCCCCCCCACCCCCCCCCCCCCCCACCCCCCCCCCCCCCCACCCCCCCCCCCCCCCACCCCCCCCCCCCCCCACCCCCCCCCCCCCCCACCCCCCCCCCCCCCCACCCCCCCCCCCCCCCACCCCCCCCCCCCCCCACCCCCCCCCCCCCCCACCCCCCCCCCCCCCCACCCCCCCCCCCCCCCACCCCCCCCCCCCCCCACCCCCCCCCCCCCCCACCCCCCCCCCCCCCCACCCCCCCCCCCCCCCACCCCCCCCCCCCCCCACCCCCCCCCCCCCCCACCCCCCCCCCCCCCCACCCCCCCCCCCCCCCACCCCCCCCCCCCCCCACCCCCCCCCCCCCCCACCCCCCCCCCCCCCCACCCCCCCCCCCCCCCACCCCCCCCCCCCCCCACCCCCCCCCCCCCCCACCCCCCCCCCCCCCCACCCCCCCCCCCCCCCACCCCCCCCCCCCCCCACCCCCCCCCCCCCCCACCCCCCCCCCCCCCCACCCCCCCCCCCCCCCACCCCCCCCCCCCCCCACCCCCCCCCCCCCCCACCCCCCCCCCCCCCCACCCCCCCCCCCCCCCACCCCCCCCCCCCCCCACCCCCCCCCCCCCCCACCCCCCCCCCCCCCCACCCCCCCCCCCCCCCACCCCCCCCCCCCCCCACCCCCCCCCCCCCCCACCCCCCCCCCCCCCCACCCCCCCCCCCCCCCACCCCCCCCCCCCCCCACCCCCCCCCCCCCCCACCCCCCCCCCCCCCCACCCCCCCCCCCCCCCACCCCCCCCCCCCCCCACCCCCCCCCCCCCCCACCCCCCCCCCCCCCCACCCCCCCCCCCCCCCACCCCCCCCCCCCCCCACCCCCCCCCCCCCCCACCCCCCCCCCCCCCCACCCCCCCCCCCCCCCACCCCCCCCCCCCCCCACCCCCCCCCCCCCCCACCCCCCCCCCCCCCCACCCCCCCCCCCCCCCACCCCCCCCCCCCCCCACCCCCCCCCCCCCCCACCCCCCCCCCCCCCCACCCCCCCCCCCCCCCACCCCCCCCCCCCCCCACCCCCCCCCCCCCCCACCCCCCCCCCCCCCCACCCCCCCCCCCCCCCACCCCCCCCCCCCCCCACCCCCCCCCCCCCCCACCCCCCCCCCCCCCCACCCCCCCCCCCCCCCACCCCCCCCCCCCCCCACCCCCCCCCCCCCCCACCCCCCCCCCCCCCCACCCCCCCCCCCCCCCACCCCCCCCCCCCCCCACCCCCCCCCCCCCCCACCCCCCCCCCCCCCCACCCCCCCCCCCCCCCACCCCCCCCCCCCCCCACCCCCCCCCCCCCCCACCCCCCCCCCCCCCCACCCCCCCCCCCCCCCACCCCCCCCCCCCCCCACCCCCCCCCCCCCCCACCCCCCCCCCCCCCCACCCCCCCCCCCCCCCACCCCCCCCCCCCCCCACCCCCCCCCCCCCCCACCCCCCCCCCCCCCCACCCCCCCCCCCCCCCACCCCCCCCCCCCCCCACCCCCCCCCCCCCCCACCCCCCCCCCCCCCCACCCCCCCCCCCCCCCACCCCCCCCCCCCCCCACCCCCCCCCCCCCCCACCCCCCCCCCCCCCCACCCCCCCCCCCCCCCACCCCCCCCCCCCCCCACCCCCCCCCCCCCCCACCCCCCCCCCCCCCCACCCCCCCCCCCCCCCACCCCCCCCCCCCCCCACCCCCCCCCCCCCCCACCCCCCCCCCCCCCCACCCCCCCCCCCCCCCACCCCCCCCCCCCCCCACCCCCCCCCCCCCCCACCCCCCCCCCCCCCCACCCCCCCCCCCCCCCACCCCCCCCCCCCCCCACCCCCCCCCCCCCCCACCCCCCCCCCCCCCCACCCCCCCCCCCCCCCACCCCCCCCCCCCCCCACCCCCCCCCCCCCCCACCCCCCCCCCCCCCCACCCCCCCCCCCCCCCACCCCCCCCCCCCCCCACCCCCCCCCCCCCCCACCCCCCCCCCCCCCCACCCCCCCCCCCCCCCACCCCCCCCCCCCCCCACCCCCCCCCCCCCCCACCCCCCCCCCCCCCCACCCCCCCCCCCCCCCACCCCCCCCCCCCCCCACCCCCCCCCCCCCCCACCCCCCCCCCCCCCCACCCCCCCCCCCCCCCACCCCCCCCCCCCCCCACCCCCCCCCCCCCCCACCCCCCCCCCCCCCCACCCCCCCCCCCCCCCACCCCCCCCCCCCCCCACCCCCCCCCCCCCCCACCCCCCCCCCCCCCCACCCCCCCCCCCCCCCACCCCCCCCCCCCCCCACCCCCCCCCCCCCCCACCCCCCCCCCCCCCCACCCCCCCCCCCCCCCACCCCCCCCCCCCCCCACCCCCCCCCCCCCCCACCCCCCCCCCCCCCCACCCCCCCCCCCCCCCACCCCCCCCCCCCCCCACCCCCCCCCCCCCCCACCCCCCCCCCCCCCCACCCCCCCCCCCCCCCACCCCCCCCCCCCCCCACCCCCCCCCCCCCCCACCCCCCCCCCCCCCCACCCCCCCCCCCCCCCACCCCCCCCCCCCCCCACCCCCCCCCCCCCCCACCCCCCCCCCCCCCCACCCCCCCCCCCCCCCACCCCCCCCCCCCCCCACCCCCCCCCCCCCCCACCCCCCCCCCCCCCCACCCCCCCCCCCCCCCACCCCCCCCCCCCCCCACCCCCCCCCCCCCCCACCCCCCCCCCCCCCCACCCCCCCCCCCCCCCACCCCCCCCCCCCCCCACCCCCCCCCCCCCCCACCCCCCCCCCCCCCCACCCCCCCCCCCCCCCACCCCCCCCCCCCCCCACCCCCCCCCCCCCCCACCCCCCCCCCCCCCCACCCCCCCCCCCCCCCACCCCCCCCCCCCCCCACCCCCCCCCCCCCCCACCCCCCCCCCCCCCCACCCCCCCCCCCCCCCACCCCCCCCCCCCCCCACCCCCCCCCCCCCCCACCCCCCCCCCCCCCCACCCCCCCCCCCCCCCACCCCCCCCCCCCCCCACCCCCCCCCCCCCCCACCCCCCCCCCCCCCCACCCCCCCCCCCCCCCACCCCCCCCCCCCCCCACCCCCCCCCCCCCCCACCCCCCCCCCCCCCCACCCCCCCCCCCCCCCACCCCCCCCCCCCCCCACCCCCCCCCCCCCCCACCCCCCCCCCCCCCCACCCCCCCCCCCCCCCACCCCCCCCCCCCCCCACCCCCCCCCCCCCCCACCCCCCCCCCCCCCCACCCCCCCCCCCCCCCACCCCCCCCCCCCCCCACCCCCCCCCCCCCCCACCCCCCCCCCCCCCCACCCCCCCCCCCCCCCACCCCCCCCCCCCCCCACCCCCCCCCCCCCCCACCCCCCCCCCCCCCCACCCCCCCCCCCCCCCACCCCCCCCCCCCCCCACCCCCCCCCCCCCCCACCCCCCCCCCCCCCCACCCCCCCCCCCCCCCACCCCCCCCCCCCCCCACCCCCCCCCCCCCCCACCCCCCCCCCCCCCCACCCCCCCCCCCCCCCACCCCCCCCCCCCCCCACCCCCCCCCCCCCCCACCCCCCCCCCCCCCCACCCCCCCCCCCCCCCACCCCCCCCCCCCCCCACCCCCCCCCCCCCCCACCCCCCCCCCCCCCCACCCCCCCCCCCCCCCACCCCCCCCCCCCCCCACCCCCCCCCCCCCCCACCCCCCCCCCCCCCCACCCCCCCCCCCCCCCACCCCCCCCCCCCCCCACCCCCCCCCCCCCCCACCCCCCCCCCCCCCCACCCCCCCCCCCCCCCACCCCCCCCCCCCCCCACCCCCCCCCCCCCCCACCCCCCCCCCCCCCCACCCCCCCCCCCCCCCACCCCCCCCCCCCCCCACCCCCCCCCCCCCCCACCCCCCCCCCCCCCCACCCCCCCCCCCCCCCACCCCCCCCCCCCCCCACCCCCCCCCCCCCCCACCCCCCCCCCCCCCCACCCCCCCCCCCCCCCACCCCCCCCCCCCCCCACCCCCCCCCCCCCCCACCCCCCCCCCCCCCCACCCCCCCCCCCCCCCACCCCCCCCCCCCCCCACCCCCCCCCCCCCCCACCCCCCCCCCCCCCCACCCCCCCCCCCCCCCACCCCCCCCCCCCCCCACCCCCCCCCCCCCCCACCCCCCCCCCCCCCCACCCCCCCCCCCCCCCACCCCCCCCCCCCCCCACCCCCCCCCCCCCCCACCCCCCCCCCCCCCCACCCCCCCCCCCCCCCACCCCCCCCCCCCCCCACCCCCCCCCCCCCCCACCCCCCCCCCCCCCCACCCCCCCCCCCCCCCACCCCCCCCCCCCCCCACCCCCCCCCCCCCCCACCCCCCCCCCCCCCCACCCCCCCCCCCCCCCACCCCCCCCCCCCCCCACCCCCCCCCCCCCCCACCCCCCCCCCCCCCCACCCCCCCCCCCCCCCACCCCCCCCCCCCCCCACCCCCCCCCCCCCCCACCCCCCCCCCCCCCCACCCCCCCCCCCCCCCACCCCCCCCCCCCCCCACCCCCCCCCCCCCCCACCCCCCCCCCCCCCCACCCCCCCCCCCCCCCACCCCCCCCCCCCCCCACCCCCCCCCCCCCCCACCCCCCCCCCCCCCCACCCCCCCCCCCCCCCACCCCCCCCCCCCCCCACCCCCCCCCCCCCCCACCCCCCCCCCCCCCCACCCCCCCCCCCCCCCACCCCCCCCCCCCCCCACCCCCCCCCCCCCCCACCCCCCCCCCCCCCCACCCCCCCCCCCCCCCACCCCCCCCCCCCCCCACCCCCCCCCCCCCCCACCCCCCCCCCCCCCCACCCCCCCCCCCCCCCACCCCCCCCCCCCCCCACCCCCCCCCCCCCCCACCCCCCCCCCCCCCCACCCCCCCCCCCCCCCACCCCCCCCCCCCCCCACCCCCCCCCCCCCCCACCCCCCCCCCCCCCCACCCCCCCCCCCCCCCACCCCCCCCCCCCCCCACCCCCCCCCCCCCCCACCCCCCCCCCCCCCCACCCCCCCCCCCCCCCACCCCCCCCCCCCCCCACCCCCCCCCCCCCCCACCCCCCCCCCCCCCCACCCCCCCCCCCCCCCACCCCCCCCCCCCCCCACCCCCCCCCCCCCCCACCCCCCCCCCCCCCCACCCCCCCCCCCCCCCACCCCCCCCCCCCCCCACCCCCCCCCCCCCCCACCCCCCCCCCCCCCCACCCCCCCCCCCCCCCACCCCCCCCCCCCCCCACCCCCCCCCCCCCCCACCCCCCCCCCCCCCCACCCCCCCCCCCCCCCACCCCCCCCCCCCCCCACCCCCCCCCCCCCCCACCCCCCCCCCCCCCCACCCCCCCCCCCCCCCACCCCCCCCCCCCCCCACCCCCCCCCCCCCCCACCCCCCCCCCCCCCCACCCCCCCCCCCCCCCACCCCCCCCCCCCCCCACCCCCCCCCCCCCCCACCCCCCCCCCCCCCCACCCCCCCCCCCCCCCACCCCCCCCCCCCCCCACCCCCCCCCCCCCCCACCCCCCCCCCCCCCCACCCCCCCCCCCCCCCACCCCCCCCCCCCCCCACCCCCCCCCCCCCCCACCCCCCCCCCCCCCCACCCCCCCCCCCCCCCACCCCCCCCCCCCCCCACCCCCCCCCCCCCCCACCCCCCCCCCCCCCCACCCCCCCCCCCCCCCACCCCCCCCCCCCCCCACCCCCCCCCCCCCCCACCCCCCCCCCCCCCCACCCCCCCCCCCCCCCACCCCCCCCCCCCCCCACCCCCCCCCCCCCCCACCCCCCCCCCCCCCCACCCCCCCCCCCCCCCACCCCCCCCCCCCCCCACCCCCCCCCCCCCCCACCCCCCCCCCCCCCCACCCCCCCCCCCCCCCACCCCCCCCCCCCCCCACCCCCCCCCCCCCCCACCCCCCCCCCCCCCCACCCCCCCCCCCCCCCACCCCCCCCCCCCCCCACCCCCCCCCCCCCCCACCCCCCCCCCCCCCCACCCCCCCCCCCCCCCACCCCCCCCCCCCCCCACCCCCCCCCCCCCCCACCCCCCCCCCCCCCCACCCCCCCCCCCCCCCACCCCCCCCCCCCCCCACCCCCCCCCCCCCCCACCCCCCCCCCCCCCCACCCCCCCCCCCCCCCACCCCCCCCCCCCCCCACCCCCCCCCCCCCCCACCCCCCCCCCCCCCCACCCCCCCCCCCCCCCACCCCCCCCCCCCCCCACCCCCCCCCCCCCCCACCCCCCCCCCCCCCCACCCCCCCCCCCCCCCACCCCCCCCCCCCCCCACCCCCCCCCCCCCCCACCCCCCCCCCCCCCCACCCCCCCCCCCCCCCACCCCCCCCCCCCCCCACCCCCCCCCCCCCCCACCCCCCCCCCCCCCCACCCCCCCCCCCCCCCACCCCCCCCCCCCCCCACCCCCCCCCCCCCCCACCCCCCCCCCCCCCCACCCCCCCCCCCCCCCACCCCCCCCCCCCCCCACCCCCCCCCCCCCCCACCCCCCCCCCCCCCCACCCCCCCCCCCCCCCACCCCCCCCCCCCCCCACCCCCCCCCCCCCCCACCCCCCCCCCCCCCCACCCCCCCCCCCCCCCACCCCCCCCCCCCCCCACCCCCCCCCCCCCCCACCCCCCCCCCCCCCCACCCCCCCCCCCCCCCACCCCCCCCCCCCCCCACCCCCCCCCCCCCCCACCCCCCCCCCCCCCCACCCCCCCCCCCCCCCACCCCCCCCCCCCCCCACCCCCCCCCCCCCCCACCCCCCCCCCCCCCCACCCCCCCCCCCCCCCACCCCCCCCCCCCCCCACCCCCCCCCCCCCCCACCCCCCCCCCCCCCCACCCCCCCCCCCCCCCACCCCCCCCCCCCCCCACCCCCCCCCCCCCCCACCCCCCCCCCCCCCCACCCCCCCCCCCCCCCACCCCCCCCCCCCCCCACCCCCCCCCCCCCCCACCCCCCCCCCCCCCCACCCCCCCCCCCCCCCACCCCCCCCCCCCCCCACCCCCCCCCCCCCCCACCCCCCCCCCCCCCCACCCCCCCCCCCCCCCACCCCCCCCCCCCCCCACCCCCCCCCCCCCCCACCCCCCCCCCCCCCCACCCCCCCCCCCCCCCACCCCCCCCCCCCCCCACCCCCCCCCCCCCCCACCCCCCCCCCCCCCCACCCCCCCCCCCCCCCACCCCCCCCCCCCCCCACCCCCCCCCCCCCCCACCCCCCCCCCCCCCCACCCCCCCCCCCCCCCACCCCCCCCCCCCCCCACCCCCCCCCCCCCCCACCCCCCCCCCCCCCCACCCCCCCCCCCCCCCACCCCCCCCCCCCCCCACCCCCCCCCCCCCCCACCCCCCCCCCCCCCCACCCCCCCCCCCCCCCACCCCCCCCCCCCCCCACCCCCCCCCCCCCCCACCCCCCCCCCCCCCCACCCCCCCCCCCCCCCACCCCCCCCCCCCCCCACCCCCCCCCCCCCCCACCCCCCCCCCCCCCCACCCCCCCCCCCCCCCACCCCCCCCCCCCCCCACCCCCCCCCCCCCCCACCCCCCCCCCCCCCCACCCCCCCCCCCCCCCACCCCCCCCCCCCCCCACCCCCCCCCCCCCCCACCCCCCCCCCCCCCCACCCCCCCCCCCCCCCACCCCCCCCCCCCCCCACCCCCCCCCCCCCCCACCCCCCCCCCCCCCCACCCCCCCCCCCCCCCACCCCCCCCCCCCCCCACCCCCCCCCCCCCCCACCCCCCCCCCCCCCCACCCCCCCCCCCCCCCACCCCCCCCCCCCCCCACCCCCCCCCCCCCCCACCCCCCCCCCCCCCCACCCCCCCCCCCCCCCACCCCCCCCCCCCCCCACCCCCCCCCCCCCCCACCCCCCCCCCCCCCCACCCCCCCCCCCCCCCACCCCCCCCCCCCCCCACCCCCCCCCCCCCCCACCCCCCCCCCCCCCCACCCCCCCCCCCCCCCACCCCCCCCCCCCCCCACCCCCCCCCCCCCCCACCCCCCCCCCCCCCCACCCCCCCCCCCCCCCACCCCCCCCCCCCCCCACCCCCCCCCCCCCCCACCCCCCCCCCCCCCCACCCCCCCCCCCCCCCACCCCCCCCCCCCCCCACCCCCCCCCCCCCCCACCCCCCCCCCCCCCCACCCCCCCCCCCCCCCACCCCCCCCCCCCCCCACCCCCCCCCCCCCCCACCCCCCCCCCCCCCCACCCCCCCCCCCCCCCACCCCCCCCCCCCCCCACCCCCCCCCCCCCCCACCCCCCCCCCCCCCCACCCCCCCCCCCCCCCACCCCCCCCCCCCCCCACCCCCCCCCCCCCCCACCCCCCCCCCCCCCCACCCCCCCCCCCCCCCACCCCCCCCCCCCCCCACCCCCCCCCCCCCCCACCCCCCCCCCCCCCCACCCCCCCCCCCCCCCACCCCCCCCCCCCCCCACCCCCCCCCCCCCCCACCCCCCCCCCCCCCCACCCCCCCCCCCCCCCACCCCCCCCCCCCCCCACCCCCCCCCCCCCCCACCCCCCCCCCCCCCCACCCCCCCCCCCCCCCACCCCCCCCCCCCCCCACCCCCCCCCCCCCCCACCCCCCCCCCCCCCCACCCCCCCCCCCCCCCACCCCCCCCCCCCCCCACCCCCCCCCCCCCCCACCCCCCCCCCCCCCCACCCCCCCCCCCCCCCACCCCCCCCCCCCCCCACCCCCCCCCCCCCCCACCCCCCCCCCCCCCCACCCCCCCCCCCCCCCACCCCCCCCCCCCCCCACCCCCCCCCCCCCCCACCCCCCCCCCCCCCCACCCCCCCCCCCCCCCACCCCCCCCCCCCCCCACCCCCCCCCCCCCCCACCCCCCCCCCCCCCCACCCCCCCCCCCCCCCACCCCCCCCCCCCCCCACCCCCCCCCCCCCCCACCCCCCCCCCCCCCCACCCCCCCCCCCCCCCACCCCCCCCCCCCCCCACCCCCCCCCCCCCCCACCCCCCCCCCCCCCCACCCCCCCCCCCCCCCACCCCCCCCCCCCCCCACCCCCCCCCCCCCCCACCCCCCCCCCCCCCCACCCCCCCCCCCCCCCACCCCCCCCCCCCCCCACCCCCCCCCCCCCCCACCCCCCCCCCCCCCCACCCCCCCCCCCCCCCACCCCCCCCCCCCCCCACCCCCCCCCCCCCCCACCCCCCCCCCCCCCCACCCCCCCCCCCCCCCACCCCCCCCCCCCCCCACCCCCCCCCCCCCCCACCCCCCCCCCCCCCCACCCCCCCCCCCCCCCACCCCCCCCCCCCCCCACCCCCCCCCCCCCCCACCCCCCCCCCCCCCCACCCCCCCCCCCCCCCACCCCCCCCCCCCCCCACCCCCCCCCCCCCCCACCCCCCCCCCCCCCCACCCCCCCCCCCCCCCACCCCCCCCCCCCCCCACCCCCCCCCCCCCCCACCCCCCCCCCCCCCCACCCCCCCCCCCCCCCACCCCCCCCCCCCCCCACCCCCCCCCCCCCCCACCCCCCCCCCCCCCCACCCCCCCCCCCCCCCACCCCCCCCCCCCCCCACCCCCCCCCCCCCCCACCCCCCCCCCCCCCCACCCCCCCCCCCCCCCACCCCCCCCCCCCCCCACCCCCCCCCCCCCCCACCCCCCCCCCCCCCCACCCCCCCCCCCCCCCACCCCCCCCCCCCCCCACCCCCCCCCCCCCCCACCCCCCCCCCCCCCCACCCCCCCCCCCCCCCACCCCCCCCCCCCCCCACCCCCCCCCCCCCCCACCCCCCCCCCCCCCCACCCCCCCCCCCCCCCACCCCCCCCCCCCCCCACCCCCCCCCCCCCCCACCCCCCCCCCCCCCCACCCCCCCCCCCCCCCACCCCCCCCCCCCCCCACCCCCCCCCCCCCCCACCCCCCCCCCCCCCCACCCCCCCCCCCCCCCACCCCCCCCCCCCCCCACCCCCCCCCCCCCCCACCCCCCCCCCCCCCCACCCCCCCCCCCCCCCACCCCCCCCCCCCCCCACCCCCCCCCCCCCCCACCCCCCCCCCCCCCCACCCCCCCCCCCCCCCACCCCCCCCCCCCCCCACCCCCCCCCCCCCCCACCCCCCCCCCCCCCCACCCCCCCCCCCCCCCACCCCCCCCCCCCCCCACCCCCCCCCCCCCCCACCCCCCCCCCCCCCCACCCCCCCCCCCCCCCACCCCCCCCCCCCCCCACCCCCCCCCCCCCCCACCCCCCCCCCCCCCCACCCCCCCCCCCCCCCACCCCCCCCCCCCCCCACCCCCCCCCCCCCCCACCCCCCCCCCCCCCCACCCCCCCCCCCCCCCACCCCCCCCCCCCCCCACCCCCCCCCCCCCCCACCCCCCCCCCCCCCCACCCCCCCCCCCCCCCACCCCCCCCCCCCCCCACCCCCCCCCCCCCCCACCCCCCCCCCCCCCCACCCCCCCCCCCCCCCACCCCCCCCCCCCCCCACCCCCCCCCCCCCCCACCCCCCCCCCCCCCCACCCCCCCCCCCCCCCACCCCCCCCCCCCCCCACCCCCCCCCCCCCCCACCCCCCCCCCCCCCCACCCCCCCCCCCCCCCACCCCCCCCCCCCCCCACCCCCCCCCCCCCCCACCCCCCCCCCCCCCCACCCCCCCCCCCCCCCACCCCCCCCCCCCCCCACCCCCCCCCCCCCCCACCCCCCCCCCCCCCCACCCCCCCCCCCCCCCACCCCCCCCCCCCCCCACCCCCCCCCCCCCCCACCCCCCCCCCCCCCCACCCCCCCCCCCCCCCACCCCCCCCCCCCCCCACCCCCCCCCCCCCCCACCCCCCCCCCCCCCCACCCCCCCCCCCCCCCACCCCCCCCCCCCCCCACCCCCCCCCCCCCCCACCCCCCCCCCCCCCCACCCCCCCCCCCCCCCACCCCCCCCCCCCCCCACCCCCCCCCCCCCCCACCCCCCCCCCCCCCCACCCCCCCCCCCCCCCACCCCCCCCCCCCCCCACCCCCCCCCCCCCCCACCCCCCCCCCCCCCCACCCCCCCCCCCCCCCACCCCCCCCCCCCCCCACCCCCCCCCCCCCCCACCCCCCCCCCCCCCCACCCCCCCCCCCCCCCACCCCCCCCCCCCCCCACCCCCCCCCCCCCCCACCCCCCCCCCCCCCCACCCCCCCCCCCCCCCACCCCCCCCCCCCCCCACCCCCCCCCCCCCCCACCCCCCCCCCCCCCCACCCCCCCCCCCCCCCACCCCCCCCCCCCCCCACCCCCCCCCCCCCCCACCCCCCCCCCCCCCCACCCCCCCCCCCCCCCACCCCCCCCCCCCCCCACCCCCCCCCCCCCCCACCCCCCCCCCCCCCCACCCCCCCCCCCCCCCACCCCCCCCCCCCCCCACCCCCCCCCCCCCCCACCCCCCCCCCCCCCCACCCCCCCCCCCCCCCACCCCCCCCCCCCCCCACCCCCCCCCCCCCCCACCCCCCCCCCCCCCCACCCCCCCCCCCCCCCACCCCCCCCCCCCCCCACCCCCCCCCCCCCCCACCCCCCCCCCCCCCCACCCCCCCCCCCCCCCACCCCCCCCCCCCCCCACCCCCCCCCCCCCCCACCCCCCCCCCCCCCCACCCCCCCCCCCCCCCACCCCCCCCCCCCCCCACCCCCCCCCCCCCCCACCCCCCCCCCCCCCCACCCCCCCCCCCCCCCACCCCCCCCCCCCCCCACCCCCCCCCCCCCCCACCCCCCCCCCCCCCCACCCCCCCCCCCCCCCACCCCCCCCCCCCCCCACCCCCCCCCCCCCCCACCCCCCCCCCCCCCCACCCCCCCCCCCCCCCACCCCCCCCCCCCCCCACCCCCCCCCCCCCCCACCCCCCCCCCCCCCCACCCCCCCCCCCCCCCACCCCCCCCCCCCCCCACCCCCCCCCCCCCCCACCCCCCCCCCCCCCCACCCCCCCCCCCCCCCACCCCCCCCCCCCCCCACCCCCCCCCCCCCCCACCCCCCCCCCCCCCCACCCCCCCCCCCCCCCACCCCCCCCCCCCCCCACCCCCCCCCCCCCCCACCCCCCCCCCCCCCCACCCCCCCCCCCCCCCACCCCCCCCCCCCCCCACCCCCCCCCCCCCCCACCCCCCCCCCCCCCCACCCCCCCCCCCCCCCACCCCCCCCCCCCCCCACCCCCCCCCCCCCCCACCCCCCCCCCCCCCCACCCCCCCCCCCCCCCACCCCCCCCCCCCCCCACCCCCCCCCCCCCCCACCCCCCCCCCCCCCCACCCCCCCCCCCCCCCACCCCCCCCCCCCCCCACCCCCCCCCCCCCCCACCCCCCCCCCCCCCCACCCCCCCCCCCCCCCACCCCCCCCCCCCCCCACCCCCCCCCCCCCCCACCCCCCCCCCCCCCCACCCCCCCCCCCCCCCACCCCCCCCCCCCCCCACCCCCCCCCCCCCCCACCCCCCCCCCCCCCCACCCCCCCCCCCCCCCACCCCCCCCCCCCCCCACCCCCCCCCCCCCCCACCCCCCCCCCCCCCCACCCCCCCCCCCCCCCACCCCCCCCCCCCCCCACCCCCCCCCCCCCCCACCCCCCCCCCCCCCCACCCCCCCCCCCCCCCACCCCCCCCCCCCCCCACCCCCCCCCCCCCCCACCCCCCCCCCCCCCCACCCCCCCCCCCCCCCACCCCCCCCCCCCCCCACCCCCCCCCCCCCCCACCCCCCCCCCCCCCCACCCCCCCCCCCCCCCACCCCCCCCCCCCCCCACCCCCCCCCCCCCCCACCCCCCCCCCCCCCCACCCCCCCCCCCCCCCACCCCCCCCCCCCCCCACCCCCCCCCCCCCCCACCCCCCCCCCCCCCCACCCCCCCCCCCCCCCACCCCCCCCCCCCCCCACCCCCCCCCCCCCCCACCCCCCCCCCCCCCCACCCCCCCCCCCCCCCACCCCCCCCCCCCCCCACCCCCCCCCCCCCCCACCCCCCCCCCCCCCCACCCCCCCCCCCCCCCACCCCCCCCCCCCCCCACCCCCCCCCCCCCCCACCCCCCCCCCCCCCCACCCCCCCCCCCCCCCACCCCCCCCCCCCCCCACCCCCCCCCCCCCCCACCCCCCCCCCCCCCCACCCCCCCCCCCCCCCACCCCCCCCCCCCCCCACCCCCCCCCCCCCCCACCCCCCCCCCCCCCCACCCCCCCCCCCCCCCACCCCCCCCCCCCCCCACCCCCCCCCCCCCCCACCCCCCCCCCCCCCCACCCCCCCCCCCCCCCACCCCCCCCCCCCCCCACCCCCCCCCCCCCCCACCCCCCCCCCCCCCCACCCCCCCCCCCCCCCACCCCCCCCCCCCCCCACCCCCCCCCCCCCCCACCCCCCCCCCCCCCCACCCCCCCCCCCCCCCACCCCCCCCCCCCCCCACCCCCCCCCCCCCCCACCCCCCCCCCCCCCCACCCCCCCCCCCCCCCACCCCCCCCCCCCCCCACCCCCCCCCCCCCCCACCCCCCCCCCCCCCCACCCCCCCCCCCCCCCACCCCCCCCCCCCCCCACCCCCCCCCCCCCCCACCCCCCCCCCCCCCCACCCCCCCCCCCCCCCACCCCCCCCCCCCCCCACCCCCCCCCCCCCCCACCCCCCCCCCCCCCCACCCCCCCCCCCCCCCACCCCCCCCCCCCCCCACCCCCCCCCCCCCCCACCCCCCCCCCCCCCCACCCCCCCCCCCCCCCACCCCCCCCCCCCCCCACCCCCCCCCCCCCCCACCCCCCCCCCCCCCCACCCCCCCCCCCCCCCACCCCCCCCCCCCCCCACCCCCCCCCCCCCCCACCCCCCCCCCCCCCCACCCCCCCCCCCCCCCACCCCCCCCCCCCCCCACCCCCCCCCCCCCCCACCCCCCCCCCCCCCCACCCCCCCCCCCCCCCACCCCCCCCCCCCCCCACCCCCCCCCCCCCCCACCCCCCCCCCCCCCCACCCCCCCCCCCCCCCACCCCCCCCCCCCCCCACCCCCCCCCCCCCCCACCCCCCCCCCCCCCCACCCCCCCCCCCCCCCACCCCCCCCCCCCCCCACCCCCCCCCCCCCCCACCCCCCCCCCCCCCCACCCCCCCCCCCCCCCACCCCCCCCCCCCCCCACCCCCCCCCCCCCCCACCCCCCCCCCCCCCCACCCCCCCCCCCCCCCACCCCCCCCCCCCCCCACCCCCCCCCCCCCCCACCCCCCCCCCCCCCCACCCCCCCCCCCCCCCACCCCCCCCCCCCCCCACCCCCCCCCCCCCCCACCCCCCCCCCCCCCCACCCCCCCCCCCCCCCACCCCCCCCCCCCCCCACCCCCCCCCCCCCCCACCCCCCCCCCCCCCCACCCCCCCCCCCCCCCACCCCCCCCCCCCCCCACCCCCCCCCCCCCCCACCCCCCCCCCCCCCCACCCCCCCCCCCCCCCACCCCCCCCCCCCCCCACCCCCCCCCCCCCCCACCCCCCCCCCCCCCCACCCCCCCCCCCCCCCACCCCCCCCCCCCCCCACCCCCCCCCCCCCCCACCCCCCCCCCCCCCCACCCCCCCCCCCCCCCACCCCCCCCCCCCCCCACCCCCCCCCCCCCCCACCCCCCCCCCCCCCCACCCCCCCCCCCCCCCACCCCCCCCCCCCCCCACCCCCCCCCCCCCCCACCCCCCCCCCCCCCCACCCCCCCCCCCCCCCACCCCCCCCCCCCCCCACCCCCCCCCCCCCCCACCCCCCCCCCCCCCCACCCCCCCCCCCCCCCACCCCCCCCCCCCCCCACCCCCCCCCCCCCCCACCCCCCCCCCCCCCCACCCCCCCCCCCCCCCACCCCCCCCCCCCCCCACCCCCCCCCCCCCCCACCCCCCCCCCCCCCCACCCCCCCCCCCCCCCACCCCCCCCCCCCCCCACCCCCCCCCCCCCCCACCCCCCCCCCCCCCCACCCCCCCCCCCCCCCACCCCCCCCCCCCCCCACCCCCCCCCCCCCCCACCCCCCCCCCCCCCCACCCCCCCCCCCCCCCACCCCCCCCCCCCCCCACCCCCCCCCCCCCCCACCCCCCCCCCCCCCCACCCCCCCCCCCCCCCACCCCCCCCCCCCCCCACCCCCCCCCCCCCCCACCCCCCCCCCCCCCCACCCCCCCCCCCCCCCACCCCCCCCCCCCCCCACCCCCCCCCCCCCCCACCCCCCCCCCCCCCCACCCCCCCCCCCCCCCACCCCCCCCCCCCCCCACCCCCCCCCCCCCCCACCCCCCCCCCCCCCCACCCCCCCCCCCCCCCACCCCCCCCCCCCCCCACCCCCCCCCCCCCCCACCCCCCCCCCCCCCCACCCCCCCCCCCCCCCACCCCCCCCCCCCCCCACCCCCCCCCCCCCCCACCCCCCCCCCCCCCCACCCCCCCCCCCCCCCACCCCCCCCCCCCCCCACCCCCCCCCCCCCCCACCCCCCCCCCCCCCCACCCCCCCCCCCCCCCACCCCCCCCCCCCCCCACCCCCCCCCCCCCCCACCCCCCCCCCCCCCCACCCCCCCCCCCCCCCACCCCCCCCCCCCCCCACCCCCCCCCCCCCCCACCCCCCCCCCCCCCCACCCCCCCCCCCCCCCACCCCCCCCCCCCCCCACCCCCCCCCCCCCCCACCCCCCCCCCCCCCCACCCCCCCCCCCCCCCACCCCCCCCCCCCCCCACCCCCCCCCCCCCCCACCCCCCCCCCCCCCCACCCCCCCCCCCCCCCACCCCCCCCCCCCCCCACCCCCCCCCCCCCCCACCCCCCCCCCCCCCCACCCCCCCCCCCCCCCACCCCCCCCCCCCCCCACCCCCCCCCCCCCCCACCCCCCCCCCCCCCCACCCCCCCCCCCCCCCACCCCCCCCCCCCCCCACCCCCCCCCCCCCCCACCCCCCCCCCCCCCCACCCCCCCCCCCCCCCACCCCCCCCCCCCCCCACCCCCCCCCCCCCCCACCCCCCCCCCCCCCCACCCCCCCCCCCCCCCACCCCCCCCCCCCCCCACCCCCCCCCCCCCCCACCCCCCCCCCCCCCCACCCCCCCCCCCCCCCACCCCCCCCCCCCCCCACCCCCCCCCCCCCCCACCCCCCCCCCCCCCCACCCCCCCCCCCCCCCACCCCCCCCCCCCCCCACCCCCCCCCCCCCCCACCCCCCCCCCCCCCCACCCCCCCCCCCCCCCACCCCCCCCCCCCCCCACCCCCCCCCCCCCCCACCCCCCCCCCCCCCCACCCCCCCCCCCCCCCACCCCCCCCCCCCCCCACCCCCCCCCCCCCCCACCCCCCCCCCCCCCCACCCCCCCCCCCCCCCACCCCCCCCCCCCCCCACCCCCCCCCCCCCCCACCCCCCCCCCCCCCCACCCCCCCCCCCCCCCACCCCCCCCCCCCCCCACCCCCCCCCCCCCCCACCCCCCCCCCCCCCCACCCCCCCCCCCCCCCACCCCCCCCCCCCCCCACCCCCCCCCCCCCCCACCCCCCCCCCCCCCCACCCCCCCCCCCCCCCACCCCCCCCCCCCCCCACCCCCCCCCCCCCCCACCCCCCCCCCCCCCCACCCCCCCCCCCCCCCACCCCCCCCCCCCCCCACCCCCCCCCCCCCCCACCCCCCCCCCCCCCCACCCCCCCCCCCCCCCACCCCCCCCCCCCCCCACCCCCCCCCCCCCCCACCCCCCCCCCCCCCCACCCCCCCCCCCCCCCACCCCCCCCCCCCCCCACCCCCCCCCCCCCCCACCCCCCCCCCCCCCCACCCCCCCCCCCCCCCACCCCCCCCCCCCCCCACCCCCCCCCCCCCCCACCCCCCCCCCCCCCCACCCCCCCCCCCCCCCACCCCCCCCCCCCCCCACCCCCCCCCCCCCCCACCCCCCCCCCCCCCCACCCCCCCCCCCCCCCACCCCCCCCCCCCCCCACCCCCCCCCCCCCCCACCCCCCCCCCCCCCCACCCCCCCCCCCCCCCACCCCCCCCCCCCCCCACCCCCCCCCCCCCCCACCCCCCCCCCCCCCCACCCCCCCCCCCCCCCACCCCCCCCCCCCCCCACCCCCCCCCCCCCCCACCCCCCCCCCCCCCCACCCCCCCCCCCCCCCACCCCCCCCCCCCCCCACCCCCCCCCCCCCCCACCCCCCCCCCCCCCCACCCCCCCCCCCCCCCACCCCCCCCCCCCCCCACCCCCCCCCCCCCCCACCCCCCCCCCCCCCCACCCCCCCCCCCCCCCACCCCCCCCCCCCCCCACCCCCCCCCCCCCCCACCCCCCCCCCCCCCCACCCCCCCCCCCCCCCACCCCCCCCCCCCCCCACCCCCCCCCCCCCCCACCCCCCCCCCCCCCCACCCCCCCCCCCCCCCACCCCCCCCCCCCCCCACCCCCCCCCCCCCCCACCCCCCCCCCCCCCCACCCCCCCCCCCCCCCACCCCCCCCCCCCCCCACCCCCCCCCCCCCCCACCCCCCCCCCCCCCCACCCCCCCCCCCCCCCACCCCCCCCCCCCCCCACCCCCCCCCCCCCCCACCCCCCCCCCCCCCCACCCCCCCCCCCCCCCACCCCCCCCCCCCCCCACCCCCCCCCCCCCCCACCCCCCCCCCCCCCCACCCCCCCCCCCCCCCACCCCCCCCCCCCCCCACCCCCCCCCCCCCCCACCCCCCCCCCCCCCCACCCCCCCCCCCCCCCACCCCCCCCCCCCCCCACCCCCCCCCCCCCCCACCCCCCCCCCCCCCCACCCCCCCCC
Source organism: Sphaerodactylus townsendi (assembly GCF_021028975.2). Classification (NCBI taxonomy): domain Eukaryota; kingdom Metazoa; phylum Chordata; class Lepidosauria; order Squamata; family Sphaerodactylidae; genus Sphaerodactylus; species Sphaerodactylus townsendi. The sequence continues at coordinate 63,408,260 of NC_059433.1, forward strand.
CCCCCCACCCCCCCCCCCCCCCACCCCCCCCCCCCCCCACCCCCCCCCCCCCCCACCCCCCCCCCCCCCCACCCCCCCCCCCCCCCACCCCCCCCCCCCCCCACCCCCCCCCCCCCCCACCCCCCCCCCCCCCCACCCCCCCCCCCCCCCACCCCCCCCCCCCCCCACCCCCCCCCCCCCCCACCCCCCCCCCCCCCCACCCCCCCCCCCCCCCACCCCCCCCCCCCCCCACCCCCCCCCCCCCCCACCCCCCCCCCCCCCCACCCCCCCCCCCCCCCACCCCCCCCCCCCCCCACCCCCCCCCCCCCCCACCCCCCCCCCCCCCCACCCCCCCCCCCCCCCACCCCCCCCCCCCCCCACCCCCCCCCCCCCCCACCCCCCCCCCCCCCCACCCCCCCCCCCCCCCACCCCCCCCCCCCCCCACCCCCCCCCCCCCCCACCCCCCCCCCCCCCCACCCCCCCCCCCCCCCACCCCCCCCCCCCCCCACCCCCCCCCCCCCCCACCCCCCCCCCCCCCCACCCCCCCCCCCCCCCACCCCCCCCCCCCCCCACCCCCCCCCCCCCCCACCCCCCCCCCCCCCCACCCCCCCCCCCCCCCACCCCCCCCCCCCCCCACCCCCCCCCCCCCCCACCCCCCCCCCCCCCCACCCCCCCCCCCCCCCACCCCCCCCCCCCCCCACCCCCCCCCCCCCCCACCCCCCCCCCCCCCCACCCCCCCCCCCCCCCACCCCCCCCCCCCCCCACCCCCCCCCCCCCCCACCCCCCCCCCCCCCCACCCCCCCCCCCCCCCACCCCCCCCCCCCCCCACCCCCCCCCCCCCCCACCCCCCCCCCCCCCCACCCCCCCCCCCCCCCACCCCCCCCCCCCCCCACCCCCCCCCCCCCCCACCCCCCCCCCCCCCCACCCCCCCCCCCCCCCACCCCCCCCCCCCCCCACCCCCCCCCCCCCCCACCCCCCCCCCCCCCCACCCCCCCCCCCCCCCACCCCCCCCCCCCCCCACCCCCCCCCCCCCCCACCCCCCCCCCCCCCCACCCCCCCCCCCCCCCACCCCCCCCCCCCCCCACCCCCCCCCCCCCCCACCCCCCCCCCCCCCCACCCCCCCCCCCCCCCACCCCCCCCCCCCCCCACCCCCCCCCCCCCCCACCCCCCCCCCCCCCCACCCCCCCCCCCCCCCACCCCCCCCCCCCCCCACCCCCCCCCCCCCCCACCCCCCCCCCCCCCCACCCCCCCCCCCCCCCACCCCCCCCCCCCCCCACCCCCCCCCCCCCCCACCCCCCCCCCCCCCCACCCCCCCCCCCCCCCACCCCCCCCCCCCCCCACCCCCCCCCCCCCCCACCCCCCCCCCCCCCCACCCCCCCCCCCCCCCACCCCCCCCCCCCCCCACCCCCCCCCCCCCCCACCCCCCCCCCCCCCCACCCCCCCCCCCCCCCACCCCCCCCCCCCCCCACCCCCCCCCCCCCCCACCCCCCCCCCCCCCCACCCCCCCCCCCCCCCACCCCCCCCCCCCCCCACCCCCCCCCCCCCCCACCCCCCCCCCCCCCCACCCCCCCCCCCCCCCACCCCCCCCCCCCCCCACCCCCCCCCCCCCCCACCCCCCCCCCCCCCCACCCCCCCCCCCCCCCACCCCCCCCCCCCCCCACCCCCCCCCCCCCCCACCCCCCCCCCCCCCCACCCCCCCCCCCCCCCACCCCCCCCCCCCCCCACCCCCCCCCCCCCCCACCCCCCCCCCCCCCCACCCCCCCCCCCCCCCACCCCCCCCCCCCCCCACCCCCCCCCCCCCCCACCCCCCCCCCCCCCCACCCCCCCCCCCCCCCACCCCCCCCCCCCCCCACCCCCCCCCCCCCCCACCCCCCCCCCCCCCCACCCCCCCCCCCCCCCACCCCCCCCCCCCCCCACCCCCCCCCCCCCCCACCCCCCCCCCCCCCCACCCCCCCCCCCCCCCACCCCCCCCCCCCCCCACCCCCCCCCCCCCCCACCCCCCCCCCCCCCCACCCCCCCCCCCCCCCACCCCCCCCCCCCCCCACCCCCCCCCCCCCCCACCCCCCCCCCCCCCCACCCCCCCCCCCCCCCACCCCCCCCCCCCCCCACCCCCCCCCCCCCCCACCCCCCCCCCCCCCCACCCCCCCCCCCCCCCACCCCCCCCCCCCCCCACCCCCCCCCCCCCCCACCCCCCCCCCCCCCCACCCCCCCCCCCCCCCACCCCCCCCCCCCCCCACCCCCCCCCCCCCCCACCCCCCCCCCCCCCCACCCCCCCCCCCCCCCACCCCCCCCCCCCCCCACCCCCCCCCCCCCCCACCCCCCCCCCCCCCCACCCCCCCCCCCCCCCACCCCCCCCCCCCCCCACCCCCCCCCCCCCCCACCCCCCCCCCCCCCCACCCCCCCCCCCCCCCACCCCCCCCCCCCCCCACCCCCCCCCCCCCCCACCCCCCCCCCCCCCCACCCCCCCCCCCCCCCACCCCCCCCCCCCCCCACCCCCCCCCCCCCCCACCCCCCCCCCCCCCCACCCCCCCCCCCCCCCACCCCCCCCCCCCCCCACCCCCCCCCCCCCCCACCCCCCCCCCCCCCCACCCCCCCCCCCCCCCACCCCCCCCCCCCCCCACCCCCCCCCCCCCCCACCCCCCCCCCCCCCCACCCCCCCCCCCCCCCACCCCCCCCCCCCCCCACCCCCCCCCCCCCCCACCCCCCCCCCCCCCCACCCCCCCCCCCCCCCACCCCCCCCCCCCCCCACCCCCCCCCCCCCCCACCCCCCCCCCCCCCCACCCCCCCCCCCCCCCACCCCCCCCCCCCCCCACCCCCCCCCCCCCCCACCCCCCCCCCCCCCCACCCCCCCCCCCCCCCACCCCCCCCCCCCCCCACCCCCCCCCCCCCCCACCCCCCCCCCCCCCCACCCCCCCCCCCCCCCACCCCCCCCCCCCCCCACCCCCCCCCCCCCCCACCCCCCCCCCCCCCCACCCCCCCCCCCCCCCACCCCCCCCCCCCCCCACCCCCCCCCCCCCCCACCCCCCCCCCCCCCCACCCCCCCCCCCCCCCACCCCCCCCCCCCCCCACCCCCCCCCCCCCCCACCCCCCCCCCCCCCCACCCCCCCCCCCCCCCACCCCCCCCCCCCCCCACCCCCCCCCCCCCCCACCCCCCCCCCCCCCCACCCCCCCCCCCCCCCACCCCCCCCCCCCCCCACCCCCCCCCCCCCCCACCCCCCCCCCCCCCCACCCCCCCCCCCCCCCACCCCCCCCCCCCCCCACCCCCCCCCCCCCCCACCCCCCCCCCCCCCCACCCCCCCCCCCCCCCACCCCCCCCCCCCCCCACCCCCCCCCCCCCCCACCCCCCCCCCCCCCCACCCCCCCCCCCCCCCACCCCCCCCCCCCCCCACCCCCCCCCCCCCCCACCCCCCCCCCCCCCCACCCCCCCCCCCCCCCACCCCCCCCCCCCCCCACCCCCCCCCCCCCCCACCCCCCCCCCCCCCCACCCCCCCCCCCCCCCACCCCCCCCCCCCCCCACCCCCCCCCCCCCCCACCCCCCCCCCCCCCCACCCCCCCCCCCCCCCACCCCCCCCCCCCCCCACCCCCCCCCCCCCCCACCCCCCCCCCCCCCCACCCCCCCCCCCCCCCACCCCCCCCCCCCCCCACCCCCCCCCCCCCCCACCCCCCCCCCCCCCCACCCCCCCCCCCCCCCACCCCCCCCCCCCCCCACCCCCCCCCCCCCCCACCCCCCCCCCCCCCCACCCCCCCCCCCCCCCACCCCCCCCCCCCCCCACCCCCCCCCCCCCCCACCCCCCCCCCCCCCCACCCCCCCCCCCCCCCACCCCCCCCCCCCCCCACCCCCCCCCCCCCCCACCCCCCCCCCCCCCCACCCCCCCCCCCCCCCACCCCCCCCCCCCCCCACCCCCCCCCCCCCCCACCCCCCCCCCCCCCCACCCCCCCCCCCCCCCACCCCCCCCCCCCCCCACCCCCCCCCCCCCCCACCCCCCCCCCCCCCCACCCCCCCCCCCCCCCACCCCCCCCCCCCCCCACCCCCCCCCCCCCCCACCCCCCCCCCCCCCCACCCCCCCCCCCCCCCACCCCCCCCCCCCCCCACCCCCCCCCCCCCCCACCCCCCCCCCCCCCCACCCCCCCCCCCCCCCACCCCCCCCCCCCCCCACCCCCCCCCCCCCCCACCCCCCCCCCCCCCCACCCCCCCCCCCCCCCACCCCCCCCCCCCCCCACCCCCCCCCCCCCCCACCCCCCCCCCCCCCCACCCCCCCCCCCCCCCACCCCCCCCCCCCCCCACCCCCCCCCCCCCCCACCCCCCCCCCCCCCCACCCCCCCCCCCCCCCACCCCCCCCCCCCCCCACCCCCCCCCCCCCCCACCCCCCCCCCCCCCCACCCCCCCCCCCCCCCACCCCCCCCCCCCCCCACCCCCCCCCCCCCCCACCCCCCCCCCCCCCCACCCCCCCCCCCCCCCACCCCCCCCCCCCCCCACCCCCCCCCCCCCCCACCCCCCCCCCCCCCCACCCCCCCCCCCCCCCACCCCCCCCCCCCCCCACCCCCCCCCCCCCCCACCCCCCCCCCCCCCCACCCCCCCCCCCCCCCACCCCCCCCCCCCCCCACCCCCCCCCCCCCCCACCCCCCCCCCCCCCCACCCCCCCCCCCCCCCACCCCCCCCCCCCCCCACCCCCCCCCCCCCCCACCCCCCCCCCCCCCCACCCCCCCCCCCCCCCACCCCCCCCCCCCCCCACCCCCCCCCCCCCCCACCCCCCCCCCCCCCCACCCCCCCCCCCCCCCACCCCCCCCCCCCCCCACCCCCCCCCCCCCCCACCCCCCCCCCCCCCCACCCCCCCCCCCCCCCACCCCCCCCCCCCCCCACCCCCCCCCCCCCCCACCCCCCCCCCCCCCCACCCCCCCCCCCCCCCACCCCCCCCCCCCCCCACCCCCCCCCCCCCCCACCCCCCCCCCCCCCCACCCCCCCCCCCCCCCACCCCCCCCCCCCCCCACCCCCCCCCCCCCCCACCCCCCCCCCCCCCCACCCCCCCCCCCCCCCACCCCCCCCCCCCCCCACCCCCCCCCCCCCCCACCCCCCCCCCCCCCCACCCCCCCCCCCCCCCACCCCCCCCCCCCCCCACCCCCCCCCCCCCCCACCCCCCCCCCCCCCCACCCCCCCCCCCCCCCACCCCCCCCCCCCCCCACCCCCCCCCCCCCCCACCCCCCCCCCCCCCCACCCCCCCCCCCCCCCACCCCCCCCCCCCCCCACCCCCCCCCCCCCCCACCCCCCCCCCCCCCCACCCCCCCCCCCCCCCACCCCCCCCCCCCCCCACCCCCCCCCCCCCCCACCCCCCCCCCCCCCCACCCCCCCCCCCCCCCACCCCCCCCCCCCCCCACCCCCCCCCCCCCCCACCCCCCCCCCCCCCCACCCCCCCCCCCCCCCACCCCCCCCCCCCCCCACCCCCCCCCCCCCCCACCCCCCCCCCCCCCCACCCCCCCCCCCCCCCACCCCCCCCCCCCCCCACCCCCCCCCCCCCCCACCCCCCCCCCCCCCCACCCCCCCCCCCCCCCACCCCCCCCCCCCCCCACCCCCCCCCCCCCCCACCCCCCCCCCCCCCCACCCCCCCCCCCCCCCACCCCCCCCCCCCCCCACCCCCCCCCCCCCCCACCCCCCCCCCCCCCCACCCCCCCCCCCCCCCACCCCCCCCCCCCCCCACCCCCCCCCCCCCCCACCCCCCCCCCCCCCCACCCCCCCCCCCCCCCACCCCCCCCCCCCCCCACCCCCCCCCCCCCCCACCCCCCCCCCCCCCCACCCCCCCCCCCCCCCACCCCCCCCCCCCCCCACCCCCCCCCCCCCCCACCCCCCCCCCCCCCCACCCCCCCCCCCCCCCACCCCCCCCCCCCCCCACCCCCCCCCCCCCCCACCCCCCCCCCCCCCCACCCCCCCCCCCCCCCACCCCCCCCCCCCCCCACCCCCCCCCCCCCCCACCCCCCCCCCCCCCCACCCCCCCCCCCCCCCACCCCCCCCCCCCCCCACCCCCCCCCCCCCCCACCCCCCCCCCCCCCCACCCCCCCCCCCCCCCACCCCCCCCCCCCCCCACCCCCCCCCCCCCCCACCCCCCCCCCCCCCCACCCCCCCCCCCCCCCACCCCCCCCCCCCCCCACCCCCCCCCCCCCCCACCCCCCCCCCCCCCCACCCCCCCCCCCCCCCACCCCCCCCCCCCCCCACCCCCCCCCCCCCCCACCCCCCCCCCCCCCCACCCCCCCCCCCCCCCACCCCCCCCCCCCCCCACCCCCCCCCCCCCCCACCCCCCCCCCCCCCCACCCCCCCCCCCCCCCACCCCCCCCCCCCCCCACCCCCCCCCCCCCCCACCCCCCCCCCCCCCCACCCCCCCCCCCCCCCACCCCCCCCCCCCCCCACCCCCCCCCCCCCCCACCCCCCCCCCCCCCCACCCCCCCCCCCCCCCACCCCCCCCCCCCCCCACCCCCCCCCCCCCCCACCCCCCCCCCCCCCCACCCCCCCCCCCCCCCACCCCCCCCCCCCCCCACCCCCCCCCCCCCCCACCCCCCCCCCCCCCCACCCCCCCCCCCCCCCACCCCCCCCCCCCCCCACCCCCCCCCCCCCCCACCCCCCCCCCCCCCCACCCCCCCCCCCCCCCACCCCCCCCCCCCCCCACCCCCCCCCCCCCCCACCCCCCCCCCCCCCCACCCCCCCCCCCCCCCACCCCCCCCCCCCCCCACCCCCCCCCCCCCCCACCCCCCCCCCCCCCCACCCCCCCCCCCCCCCACCCCCCCCCCCCCCCACCCCCCCCCCCCCCCACCCCCCCCCCCCCCCACCCCCCCCCCCCCCCACCCCCCCCCCCCCCCACCCCCCCCCCCCCCCACCCCCCCCCCCCCCCACCCCCCCCCCCCCCCACCCCCCCCCCCCCCCACCCCCCCCCCCCCCCACCCCCCCCCCCCCCCACCCCCCCCCCCCCCCACCCCCCCCCCCCCCCACCCCCCCCCCCCCCCACCCCCCCCCCCCCCCACCCCCCCCCCCCCCCACCCCCCCCCCCCCCCACCCCCCCCCCCCCCCACCCCCCCCCCCCCCCACCCCCCCCCCCCCCCACCCCCCCCCCCCCCCACCCCCCCCCCCCCCCACCCCCCCCCCCCCCCACCCCCCCCCCCCCCCACCCCCCCCCCCCCCCACCCCCCCCCCCCCCCACCCCCCCCCCCCCCCACCCCCCCCCCCCCCCACCCCCCCCCCCCCCCACCCCCCCCCCCCCCCACCCCCCCCCCCCCCCACCCCCCCCCCCCCCCACCCCCCCCCCCCCCCACCCCCCCCCCCCCCCACCCCCCCCCCCCCCCACCCCCCCCCCCCCCCACCCCCCCCCCCCCCCACCCCCCCCCCCCCCCACCCCCCCCCCCCCCCACCCCCCCCCCCCCCCACCCCCCCCCCCCCCCACCCCCCCCCCCCCCCACCCCCCCCCCCCCCCACCCCCCCCCCCCCCCACCCCCCCCCCCCCCCACCCCCCCCCCCCCCCACCCCCCCCCCCCCCCACCCCCCCCCCCCCCCACCCCCCCCCCCCCCCACCCCCCCCCCCCCCCACCCCCCCCCCCCCCCACCCCCCCCCCCCCCCACCCCCCCCCCCCCCCACCCCCCCCCCCCCCCACCCCCCCCCCCCCCCACCCCCCCCCCCCCCCACCCCCCCCCCCCCCCACCCCCCCCCCCCCCCACCCCCCCCCCCCCCCACCCCCCCCCCCCCCCACCCCCCCCCCCCCCCACCCCCCCCCCCCCCCACCCCCCCCCCCCCCCACCCCCCCCCCCCCCCACCCCCCCCCCCCCCCACCCCCCCCCCCCCCCACCCCCCCCCCCCCCCACCCCCCCCCCCCCCCACCCCCCCCCCCCCCCACCCCCCCCCCCCCCCACCCCCCCCCCCCCCCACCCCCCCCCCCCCCCACCCCCCCCCCCCCCCACCCCCCCCCCCCCCCACCCCCCCCCCCCCCCACCCCCCCCCCCCCCCACCCCCCCCCCCCCCCACCCCCCCCCCCCCCCACCCCCCCCCCCCCCCACCCCCCCCCCCCCCCACCCCCCCCCCCCCCCACCCCCCCCCCCCCCCACCCCCCCCCCCCCCCACCCCCCCCCCCCCCCACCCCCCCCCCCCCCCACCCCCCCCCCCCCCCACCCCCCCCCCCCCCCACCCCCCCCCCCCCCCACCCCCCCCCCCCCCCACCCCCCCCCCCCCCCACCCCCCCCCCCCCCCACCCCCCCCCCCCCCCACCCCCCCCCCCCCCCACCCCCCCCCCCCCCCACCCCCCCCCCCCCCCACCCCCCCCCCCCCCCACCCCCCCCCCCCCCCACCCCCCCCCCCCCCCACCCCCCCCCCCCCCCACCCCCCCCCCCCCCCACCCCCCCCCCCCCCCACCCCCCCCCCCCCCCACCCCCCCCCCCCCCCACCCCCCCCCCCCCCCACCCCCCCCCCCCCCCACCCCCCCCCCCCCCCACCCCCCCCCCCCCCCACCCCCCCCCCCCCCCACCCCCCCCCCCCCCCACCCCCCCCCCCCCCCACCCCCCCCCCCCCCCACCCCCCCCCCCCCCCACCCCCCCCCCCCCCCACCCCCCCCCCCCCCCACCCCCCCCCCCCCCCACCCCCCCCCCCCCCCACCCCCCCCCCCCCCCACCCCCCCCCCCCCCCACCCCCCCCCCCCCCCACCCCCCCCCCCCCCCACCCCCCCCCCCCCCCACCCCCCCCCCCCCCCACCCCCCCCCCCCCCCACCCCCCCCCCCCCCCACCCCCCCCCCCCCCCACCCCCCCCCCCCCCCACCCCCCCCCCCCCCCACCCCCCCCCCCCCCCACCCCCCCCCCCCCCCACCCCCCCCCCCCCCCACCCCCCCCCCCCCCCACCCCCCCCCCCCCCCACCCCCCCCCCCCCCCACCCCCCCCCCCCCCCACCCCCCCCCCCCCCCACCCCCCCCCCCCCCCACCCCCCCCCCCCCCCACCCCCCCCCCCCCCCACCCCCCCCCCCCCCCACCCCCCCCCCCCCCCAAGCCCCCAACTCCCCCCGCCCCCCCCCCCCCCCCCCCACCCCCCCCCCCCCCCGCCCCCCCCCCCCCCCACCCCCGCCCTCCCCCACCCCCCCAGTGCTAACATTTAGTTAGCACTGCAATCCCCACCCCTCATTTGTGTGTCTGAGGCAGTTCTATGCCAATATATACAAAACTACGCCTTACTTCGATGCTTACTTTGGCCTCAGGTTCAGAATGGTTTGAGCTGCTGTGATTTTATAGTGCGCATCTGAGAAGATGCATTTACCAAGCACTCGCAAATCACACCACACCAGAAAAACCCTCTCTGTCGCAACGTAACCAAAGCCCACTCGGACATTTTCTATCATTTTCTGTCACTTCATTCCTTGCTCCAGCCAGGTTATCGATAGTGGCTTTTTCAAATTTCCAGTTCCACTCTTTGCTTAGAGGAATTATGATTGATATAAGGCATACCCTGCCCGTTCCTTCAGTTTCTTATCTGTTATTCCATCTTTGGATACAAGTTTGTTAAACACCAGAATACCAATAACCATGTTCACCTGTAGGAAGAGAAACAACAACAGATATGTTCAAATTCAGAAATGCAACCACATACAAAATGACCCTTTAAAGCTGCCCATTCATCATGGCCACCTACCTCAGCCCCCGCCCCCGCCCCCGGCCTGCTTAGCAATGCTAAAGAGAGGAATTGTTTTTCATACTCTATTTTTCTCTCCTATTAAATGTCTCAAAGTGCCCTTCCCCTCTTTTCCCCACAACAGGCACTTTGTGAGGTAGGTAGGGCTGAGGGAATTTGGAGAGAATGGTGACTGGCCCAAAGTTAGGCTGACCAGACGTCCCGCTTTGGGCGGGACAGTCCCGCCTTAAAACAATTTGTCCCGCGTCCCGCAGGTTTTTTCCAAGTGTCCTGATTTTTGTAAGACTGCCACACTGCCTTCTGGGGTGCAAGGCAGTGCGGCAGCCTCCCGTGCATGCGGCCGCAGGAGTGCACGGCCTTCTGGGGCACTCCCATTTCCTGCCCTGTCACAGGGTGGGAAACAGGAGCGCCCCAGAAGGCCATGCGCTCCTGCGGTTGTGCGCGCGGCCGCCCGCCTACCCACCTGTCCCGGTTCACAAAGGTGACATTCTGGTCATCTTACCCAAAGTCACCCAGTAGGCTTTATGTGGAGGAGTGGGGAATCGAACCCGGTAGGGTTGATCAATACTAAAAAAATTCGGTAAAATTCGGATTTGCGTATTTTGGGGCATAAAATGATTTGTATGCCCGAATCCGAATCATAGCTGATTCGGATATGCCCGAAAATTCGGGTAAATCCGAAAAATTCGGGTCCGTTTTATTATTTTTTTGAATTTTTGGTGTTTTTACACGTTTTGGCCTGCAGGGGGTGCATTTTTAAAGCTAGCAGCACTAAACTTTCAGGATATCATCTGGAGACTGTCCTAATGATTCTCCCCAAGTTTGGTGCAGTTTGGTTCAGGGGGGGCAAAGTTATTGACCCTCAAAAAGGGTGCCCCATCCCCCATTGTTTCCAATGGAAGCTAACAGGAAATGGGGGCTACACTTTTGAAGGTCCATAACTTTGGACCCCCTGAACCAAACTTCACCAAACTTGGGGAGTATCATAGGGACAGTACCTGTATGATACCCTGAAATTTTGGTGACAGTAGCTCTAAAACTGCACCCCTCATAGTCACCCAAAGAAATTTGCCCAGATTCTGTGCTCTGTAGTGGCTGGCTGGCTCCATTGCAGCCAATGGGAAATTTCTGTGGGAGGGCTGTGGAGTGCACATTTCTCATGGTAAACCCACAAAACTTTCAGGGTGTCTTCAGGAGAGTCTCTTCATGACACCATCCAGGTTTGGTGACCGTTGCTTCAAGGGGTTCAATGTTACGGGTAGGGTCCATCTCCCACTGCCCCCATAAGCAAAGTTCCTCAAACCTGGATGGTGTCATCCAAAGACTCTCCTGAAGATACCCTGAACATTTTGTGACTGTACCTTGATAAATGTGCACCCCACAGCCCTCCACCAGAAATTCCCCATTGACAGCAATGCAGAAGTCACTGCAGAAAAAAGAATCTTGGGCAAATTTCTTTGGGGGTGCCTGCAGGGGCGCATTTTTAGACATATCAGCACCAAAATATCAGGGTATCATCAGGAGACTGTCCTGATGACACCCCCCAAGCTTGGTGCAGTTTGGTTTAGGGGGGCCAAAGTTATGGACCCTCAAAATGGTAGCCACCATCTCCTTAGCTCTCATTGGAAACAATGGGGGATAGAGGCCCCCCTTTGAGGGTCCATAACTTTGCCCCCCCTGAACCAAACTGCACCAAACTTGGGGGGTGTCATCAGGACAGTCTCCTGATGATACCCTGAAATTTGGTGCCACTAGCTTTAAAAATTCTGGTTTTCATGTTTCACCGCTCCTGCACATGAAGCCTGCTGGAGTGAGTGAGCGGTGAAACACGCAAACCAGCATTTTTAAAGCTAGTGACACCAAACTTTCAGGGTATCATCAGGAGACTGTCCTGATGATACCCCCAAAGCTTGGTGCAGTTTGGTTCAGGGAAGCCAAAGTTATGGATTCTCAAAGGTGTAGCCCCCATCCCCCATCAGCTCCCATTGGAAACAATGGGGGATAGTTGCACCCCTTTTGAGGGTCCATACCTGAACCAAACTGCACCAAACTTGGTGGGCAACATCGGGACAGTCACCTGATGATACCCTGATAATTTGGTGCCGATACATCTCAAAATGCATCCCCTGCAGGCACCCCCAGAAATTTGCTCAAGATTCTTTGTTCTGCAGTGACTTAGCTGTATTGCTGTCAATGGGGAATTTCTGGTAGAGGGCTGTGAGGTGCACATTTCTGAAGGTATGGTCACAAAACTTTCAGGGTATCTTCAGGAGAGTCTCTGGATGACACCATCCAGGTTTGGGGAATTTTGCTTCAGGGGGTTTAATTCTATGGGACCCAAAAAGGGTAGGGTACATCTCCCACTGCCCCCTGAAGTAAAGTTCCCCAAACTTGGATGGTGTCATCCAGAGACTCTCCTGAAGATACCCTGAAAGTTTTGTGGGTTTACCATGAAAAATGTGCACTCCACAGCCCTCTTTCAGAAATTCCCTATTGACAGCAACACAGCTAAGTCACTGCAGAACAAAGAATCTTGTGCAAATTTCTGGGGGTGCCTGCAGGGGGTGCATTTGTAGATGTATCGGTACCAATATTTCAGTGTATCATCAGGAGACTGTCCTGATGATACCCTCCAAGTTTGGTGCAGTTTGGTTCAGGGGGGGCCAAAGTTATGGACCCTCAAAAGGGTAGCCCTCATCTCCTTAGTTCCCATTGGAAAGAATGGGAGATAGGGACACCCCTTTTGGGGGTCCATAACTTTGGCCCCCCTAAACCAAACTGCACCAAACTTGGAGGGTATCATCAGGACAGTCTCCTGATGATACCCTGAAAATTTGGTGCTGATATGTTTAAAAGTGCGCCCCCTGCAGGCCGAAATGTGAAAAAACACAAAAAAATGAAAACGCAATTCGGCTGGTGATCCGAATCCCATGGATTCGGATCTGTTAGGATTCGGACAGCTCAGGTTCGGACCCTGCTCGTCCGAATCCGTCCGAATCAGTGCAGATTCGGTAAAAATTCAGATTTGGACTGTCCGAATCTCCAACCCTAGAACCCGGTTCTCCAGACTACAGTCCGCCACGCACGTGGACAGAGGCATACAGCCTGTAGGGACATGGGGTCACCTACACAGAGGAGGGGGGCGGGGCTTGGTTGTGGGCAGCTGTGGTGTCCGCCTGGTGCACCCGCTGCTGCCAAGCCCCGCCCCCCACGCCTCCGTGCAGGCCGGCTTTTGGGCAAAAATTGGCCTGCACAGAGCTTGGGAGCAGGGCCCTGCCCCCACCCCCTGGCCCCGCCTTCAAGCACGGGGGGCACAGGAGGTGGGGCACCCAGAGAAGGAGTTGTCTCCAAGTGCCATTCCCCCCCCAATACACCTCTGCATGTCTAGGAATGGGAAATCAAACCTAGTTCTCCAGATTAGAGTCCGTTGCTTTTAACCGCCAGCCCACACGGGCTAAGGGCTAAGAGCAAACTGGAGGGGTCATCAGGATTCACGACAAGGTCACGAGGAACCTGTTTTGCGACCACCTCCAGTTCTCATCCCTGGCACAATTTGCATGATGAACGTTCAGTGTCTGAGAGGGAAGACGCTGGAGTCAAACCAATTTTTCAGGAGGGTCTCATGGAATACCAATAGAAAGGAGGAAACCGGCAGCGTGAGCATGAAGAACGACATGTCTGTTTGGTCAAGGGCACTGCTTTTCAGCACCTTCAATACGAGTCACACTGCAGCTGTTGAGACATGTCAGCATCCCAATTTTTTTGGGGAGGGGGACGGGTGGCTGTAGGTTGCTTCAACCATTTCAAGGTTAGCACAATTTTCTTTGTGAGGGGACCTCTGGGAGAGATGCAGTGTGTCAATTTACATGACTGGCAAGGTGACCCTAGAGTTGGAACTACAATCATAAGATCTTTGTGAATAATACGCCAATACATTACAAAGTCCTAGGCCTCTGGGTGAGGTTCGAATTGTAATGGAACACCAACATCCAGCTAAAGAAATGGCAGCTGTGAATTGGAAGAGACTTCATTTCCCATGATGCAGCGTCCCAGGGAAATAATGCCAAAGCATTATACCAGGTACGTTTAATCAGGTGGTCTGTTCTGTACTGTGCCTCTGCTAACTATGTTTTATGGCTTTTATGGCTTCAATATTTTCTAAATTTTGGAATTTTTAAAAACACCTACTGGCTTTATTTTGATGGCTGGATACTTGTTGTCAATTGCCCACAGAGCATTGGCATACAAATGAAATTATTATTATTTAATTTGGTTTAATATCCCAGCTGCCAGTTCTGTAGCTGGTTGTTGGCCTTTCATTACAATTCGAACCTCACCCAGAGCATTTTCAATGGATGCCCCCTGGTTCTAGAAACATCAGCCTCCTCCATGTGGGTTTCCAGACATAAGTCTGAGCAAGGAAACACCCACTGGGAACATCGAGGGACAAAAACCGTTATCAGACGAGACATTTTCAGGCAGGGTAGATCACGCCTAGATTTTCTGCAAAAGATCTTCTCACAATACTAGAACCAGGGGGCATCCATTGAAAATGCTGGGGGGAAGAATTGGGACTAATAAAAGGAAACACTTCTTCACGCAACGTGTGATTGGTGTTCGGAATATGCTGCCACAGGAGGTGGTGATGGCCACTAACCTGGATAGCTTTAAAAAGAGCTTGGACAGATTGATGGAGGAGAAGTCGATCTATGGCTACCAATCTTGATCTTCCTTGATCTGAGATGGCAAAGGCCTTAGCAGACCAGGTGCTCAGGAGCAGCAGCAGCAGCTGCAGGCCATTGCTTTCACATCCGGCACGTGAGCTCCCACAGGCACCTGTTGGGCCACTGCGAGTAGCAGAGAGCTGGACTAGATTGGCCTGATCCAGCAGGCTCTTTCTTATGTTCTTATGTTTTTAAAAGGACATTTTTCTAAAACAATCAGGTCCTACCTACCTTAGACATTTCAGATATGTTTACATTTCTGAATTAGGATTTTGTCTATGGACCGTGATATGGTTGAAGATAGCTTGCCACCAAAATGCCACTGAAGCTAAGTGGGTCAGAATCGGGTCAGAATCGGGTCAGAATCGGGAACACAAGGTCACCAGGGGCAACCATCCCCACCCAACTGGTTTCCTCCTTGATTTCCACGGTGGAAGAGAGTCAGGATAAGAGTGCAGTTAGTACATATATGGATAGTGATAATTTGGGCATCACTTTAGCATAGCCTCAGGCCTCTGTTACTTCAACAATACAACCATTTTTCAAAATACGGCCATTTTGATAGTGTCTTCATTCAGACTAGCCCATTGCTATGATAATTACCAGGGGCGTAATGCCCATTGGGCAAGGTGGGCAGCTGCCCATTGGGCAAGGTGGGCAGGGTTCGTTTTTGGGTATTCTTAGTGGTTTTCCATTTTTGGCCTGCAGGGGGTGCAGTTTTTAGGCTAGCGGAGGGGTAGGGAACCTGTGGCTCTCCAGATGTTCAGGATCTACAATTCCCATCAGCCCCTGTCAGCATGGCCAATTGGCCATGCTGGCTGGGGCTGATGGGAATTGTAGTTCCTGAACATCTGGAGAGCTGCAGGTTCCCTACCCCTGGGCCGCTAGCGGCACCAAAATTTCAGCATATCATCAGGAGACTGTCCTTAGTTTGGTGATGTTTGGTTCAGGGAGTCCAAAGTTATCGACTCCCAAAGGGGATGCTCCATCCCCCATTGTTTCCAATGGAAGCTAATAGGAGATGGGGGCTACAGTTTTGAGGGTTCATAAATTTGGCCCCCCGGAACCAAACTGCACCAAACCTGGGGGGTATCATTAGGGCAGTCTCCTGATAAGACCCTGCAAATTTTGAGACTGTGCCTTCAGAAATGTGCCCCCCAGCCTGCAACACCCATTGACAGCAATTCAGAAAACTCAATGCAGAAGATTCTTGGGCAAATTTCTAGGATGTTCCTGCAGAGGGTGCACAGAACGTAAGACACCTGTATTTCAGGGGATTATCTGGAGATTGTCTCTCATGGCATTCCCTGTTGTTTGGTGCAGTTTGGTTCTGTGGGTTCAAAGCAGAATCCTGCTGGGTAGCCCCATCTCCTATTAGCTCCCATTGGAAACAATGGGGGATGGGGGCACCCCCTTTGGGAGTCCATAACTTTGAACTCCTTGAACCAAACCTTACCAAACTTGGGGGGCAGCATAAGGACAGTCTCCTGATGATATGCTGAAATTTTGGTGCCGATATGTCTAAAAATGCACCCCCTGCAGGCACCAATGTCCTGGTGCAAAAAATGTTTTGGTTGTGGTGGGGTGGCTGCCCGGGGGGGGGTGGGGGGTGGCATCCAACTCAGGTTTTGCCCAGGGCTCCAGTTTGCCCCGTTACACCCCTGATAATTACACTCAAGCGATCTGGGAAAAAAAATCTCCTATGGGGAAAGGACCATAGATCAAACATTTTTTGCTTTCTTTCAGGGTTAGAAATATTCTTTTTGCGGGGGAGGGGAATGGCCTTTGGGGGCATCGGAGGCACGGGGAAAGACACACACACAGAACAAGAAGGTTTCAGAAGCAGGGTCAAGTACCAAAACAACAGCGGCCGCCGGTCCCACGAAGGCATAAAGGAGACGACCTTCCAGAGACAGCCAGCAGCTAGGAAAGAAAGGAGGAGAAAAGAGAGGTCAGCTGAGCGCCACCCCAAAGGCACCATCGAAGAAGCACACATCAGGATGATAGAAATCAAAGCAAAGGGGAATTCTTCCCATGGAGGAGGCCAGTTGTAGCAGAGACCAGTGGTGAAGCCCATTGTATGAACAAATACAACGGACTCTAGAAAGCTGTTGATGGGAACACTGTCCTCTCTTCCAACCAATTCCAACAGAGCAGCAGTGGTGTAGGAGGTTAAGAGCTCGTGTATCTAATCTGGAGGAACCGGGTTTGATTCCCAGCTCTGCCGCCTGAGCTGTGGAGGCTTATCTGGGGTATTCAGATGAGCCTGTACACTCCCACACACGCCAGCTGGGTGACCTTGGGCTAGTCACAGCTTCTCAGAGCTCTCTCAGCCCCACCCACCTCTCAGGGTGTTTGTTGTGAGGGGGGAAGGGCAAGGAGATTGTCAGCCCCTTTGTGTCTCCTGCTGGAGAGAAAGGGGGGATATAAATCCAAACTCCTCCCCCTCCTCCTCTCCTCCTCCTCCTCCTCCTCCTCCTCCTCCTCTGAGGGGGGCAACTTCTCCTGCCTTTCCTCCCCTTTGGCCCTACTGGATCCGCCCTCTTTGCAAAGCCAGGATACAGCTCTGCCAATTTGGGGGGAGGGTGCCTAAGGAGATGGGGGGTAAGAGCCAACAGGGTGCCTGTGAAGTTCTCCCCATCTTCGTAGGCACCTCCCCTTCACAAAACTGGGATCCCAGCTTTGCAAAAGAAGGAAGGAGTCAACAGGGAGAGTTCTTCCCAAGTCCATCCCCAGTTGGCAAAGCTGGATCAAGGCTTTGCAAAGGTGTGTGTGTGTGCTGAGTTCAGCAGGCAGGATTGGGCCCTCTTCTGCCCTCACCCCCAATCTACTCTCCACAGGTCCCCACTTCCAGAGTTTGGGGGGGGGGTCCAGTCCAGCACACTGAATCCAGCAGGCCGGATCTTCTGCCCCCACCTCTCTCCTCAAGGCCCATGGGTCTTGGGAAGAGAGGTAGGGGCTCCAATCCTCCTTGCCAGATTCAACGCGCTGAGTCCAGCAGGCAGGATCAAGCCCTCTTCTGCGCCCCCCTCACTTCTCGAGGACCGCTGGTCTTAGGAAGGGAAGTTGGGGGTGTTTGGAATGTGAGGGGCACACCTCCGACCAATTCCAACAGAACTGACAAAAATTGTACTAGTTTCAGTGGATACAAGAGGACTAGAACACGGGTCAGCGTGCACTGATGGAACAATAAGGAATTGGTGAACTCTTCATAGAAACTGCCCATTGTGCAATTTAGTGACATTTCTATAAATAGAAAGAGGGTTTAGAATAATAGGTTGGGACAGCTTTTGCAAAGGGAAGAAGACTATAGTCTATTCTGCTGTTTGTTACTTGTTCTTCCGGTATTGTTTTCTGCATTCATAATTTCATTTTTGCAAGGTTTTTTAACATATGTTTGATATTCTGTGTTCGCATTGTTTCTAATGTTTGTGATGCTAGTCCAGTGGTGGCGAACCTTTGGCACTCCAGATGTTATGGACTACAATTCCCATCAGCCCCTGTCAATTGGCCATGCTGGCAGGGGCTGATGGGAATTGTAGTCCATAACATCTGGAGTGCCAAAGGTTTGCCACCATGGTGCTAGTCCTATTGTTTGTGATGCTTGTCCTATTGCATTATTTGTTACACAGCTCATGCTCTTGGACAGGTTTGTCTATCTGCCTTGAGTCTCGATGAAAAAAAGGTGGGTTATAAAGGAAGCAAATAAATAAAAATAAACAGACATGGTGCTAGTAAATTGGTCATATTTCCTTAAAACCCCAAAAATGCTTAATGGCACTGCAAATCTTATCATGCTGGAGAATTGTCAAAGATATTCAGAAACATTAAATATCTGGAGAGCTGATTACGAAGTGGGAGGAATTGCAAGAAAAGCAGGGGCGTAGCGAGGAGGTGCGGGCGGAGGCTAGAACCCCAGGCACCTCTTCCCACAGTCACGTGGGGGTTGGCTCACCTCACAACTGCTACTGTAACCCCCATGCTCAGAATGGGTTGACCCAGAAAGGGGTGGAGACTCAAAGCAGCAGAAGGCTGCAGAGCTCATGTAGTTTGGAGGAGACAAAGCTACCAGACTCAGACCTTGGTTGGTATAAGTCCTTAACACCTTGTTAAGGTAACTGCAATGTTGTTGGGAACTAGTGGGAAGGGAGTTGTTTATTTTTGCTATGTTGTAAATGTTGGAGTTTATTGTTTCAGGGCTTCTTGTTGTGGTTGTAATGGGTGAGAGTTCTCCTGGAAACCTTCATCCTGTTGAATCCTGTTCATCCAGCCCTTGGAGTCTTCAGGAGCCAACCCACTTGCAAAGAAGAATTGGACTTGGCAGTATCAGTAGACTGTAAATATAAGGACTTGAAATTGCAACCTGAACAGGACCTTGAAGTGTGATGTTAAATGTTGATGTTATATGTTTTATGTTAAGAAAGTAAACCATTTTGTTTTTAAAATTTGTTGTTGCAAACTCATTCCAAGTTCTGCCCCACAGAACCCACAGATAGAGGTCACACTACACTGTCCTTTCTGAGCTACCTATCAACCTGAAAATCTCTGTGCACACATCGTGGGGATCGCGAGGCAGGGTGAGGGTGCTCGCGGGTTGGCAGGATGGGCCCTACAAGCTGCCGACCCTTTGGAGCTGGATCCTGTGCTGGCATGCTGACTTGGCCCAGAGGTGGGATCCAACCAGTTCTCACCACTTCTCTAGAAGTGGTTAGTAATTTTTTTCTGAGTGCCGAGAAGGGGTTACTAAAACCCAATAGGGACTGGAGGGGTGTGAGTGCGGCGGCGCCACTGTTTGAATCCCACCGCCATCGGAACCTGTTATTAAAAATTTTGGATCCCACCACTGGCTTGGCCCCTTCCAGCCTACCGAGTGGTAGATCTGGGCCCCTTCCAGCCTACCCAGTGGTAGACCTGGGCCCCTTCCAGCCTGCCCAGCAGCAAACCTGGGTGCTCCTCTGTGAGACTGGCAGATGGTTCAATCTCTCTCCCCTCCCTCCCCATATCTTGGGAAAGTGGAGCCTGTGAGTGTGTTTGGGGGGGGGAGAGGCGGAAAACTCAAGATTGTGCCCGGGGCTCCATTTCCCCTAGATACGCCTCTGCAATGCCATGACCGAAATCTTGCACTTTGTGAACAGCCAAGAACTGACATCTTCCCTCCTGGCAAATATTAACACGGCTGTCTTTGCAAACTCTGCGGCCACTGTGCCTGCATAACAGATTTCGAGCTCTGCAGAGGTGAGGGGTGTGTGTGTTTCCTTGAGAACCAACATCACATGAGAATTTTTACTAGGCAGACGATGTTTACGGGGCGATGCGCCGTTGCCTTCCCTAATCGCCTACATTTTATTCCCAGCAAATGGGTACTCATTGTACCAACCTTGGAAGAACGGAAGGCTGAGCCAACCTGGAGCCGGCTACCTGAAATGGACTTCTGCTGGGATCAAACTCAAGTTGCGAGCAGAGCTTGGACTGCAATATTGCAGCTTGTCTCTCTGTGCCTTACGGGGCCCCTCCCATTTATATATTTATATTGCATTTTTGGTGTCCTGATCCAAAGCTCTTTGATAGTCAGATTCTCTAATCTGGAGAACCAGGTTTGAGTGGCGGATTCCAACCCAGAGGACCGAGTTATACTCCTTGCTCCTCCACATGAAGCCTGCTAGGTGACCGTGGGCAAGTCACAGTTTTCTTCAAACTTATTCTCTAGCTCCCATCTCATCTCTACAAAGCTTGATCCCTTTAGTGGAGGTGGAGTGGAAGGGAGTGGCAAATTTGTGAAATCTGACACACGATTGGAGGACTCTGGCAGAAAAGTAGAGAAAAGCAAGGTATCAAAACCAACTCTTTCTTTAAGTTCTGATCCTTATAGGCCCCAGACAGAGCAGTCAACCAATTCACTTCTTCTGCGTTATCTCTTACATTCAATAAGGGCTGCCCTCTCTCTCTCTCTCTCTCTCTCTCTTGAAGAAGGTGTGAGTTGATTGATCATATTCCCTTAAAAGTCAAAGAATGCTTAATGACACTGCAAATCTTATCACACTGTAGAATAGTCAAAGACATTCAGAAATATTTAATCAGAAGAAGAAGAAGAGGAGAAGGAGAAGTTTGGATTTATATCCCTTTTTACTCTCCTGTAAGGAGACTCAAAGGGGCTTACAATCTCCGTTGCCTTCCCCACCCCCTCCCACAACAAACACCCTGTGAGGTAAGTGGGGCTGAGAGAGCTCCAAAGAATTGTGACTAGCCCAAAGTCACCCAGCAGGCATGTGTTGGGGTACACAAGCTAATCTGGTTCACCAGGTAAGGCTCCACAGCTCATGGGGCAGAGAGAACCAAATCTGATCCTCCAGATTAAAGTGCACCTGCTCTTAACCGTTATACCACGCTGGCTTTCTGGAGTGCCCATTAAATTGGAATGCACATTAAATTGATTTCATAAACTATTCATTCATTCATTCATTCATTCATTCATTCATTCATTCATTCATTCATTCTTTAGACTTTTATACCGTCATATTCCCGGAGGGCTCCAGGTGGTGCACAACATACAGTCATAGTACAGTCATAAGACAATCATAAAATAAACTATGTAGGTTTCCAAGACGATATATTTTCCCAGAATGATTTACACATATTATATTTCTGGAGACGGGCAGGAGTATTTCTTTTTTGTCTAGATGCCCTGTAATTTTGCACACGATTGCCTGTTTTTTTCACTCCTCTACAGGACAATTTCCGCTGGCCCTCTTGTCTGTTTATCTATGACCACCAGGGACCTATCACATGGACATGAGAATTATTGAGCTTGGAGTTCTCATTCATTTTGTCTTTCCGAGCATCTGCTCCTGTTCATATCTATGCCAACACGGTGCCCCTGGGATCTTTTGCTAGCCAATATTCCCAAGCAACATTTGGAGGAGTGAAACTCAGCGGTAGAACATTTTGTAAACATGTAAAATACCCCGGGTTCAGTTTTCTACAGCTGATCGTGGACTCAGCTGAAATCTCCGGTTCAAAACACAGAGTTGTTTCTCTTAAATATTATGGGGAAAAAAATGGGGAAAAAGACTGAAACGGTATTTCTATATATGTCAGTTGCTGGGAGAATCCAATTTGCAAAAAAAAATGGAAGAGTTCTGCAGTACCAACAATGGAAGATTGGATGAACCAACTCTTGGAATTTGCCTCCTATGATAAATTATCTAAAGTGTTAAGTACGAGTACAATTGATGAATTTGTATTAACCTGGGAACCAGTGATTAATTTCTTAAGGAAAAATGAAGATTATAAATAATTTTTGTTACGCCTGCAATGTTGATGAAAATATTGGACTGACGTAGAATTATATAACAGACGAATGATATCAGAAGATGGACTGATTCCAAGCGGAAAGTCAAATGCACTAAGGGTGGGGTGACGGTTTTATGTAATGTGAATGTAGGGAATGTGGGGTAAGGGCATTATGTATGTTTGTATGAATTTGTTATAATAAACTGAAAATACTATTTTAAAAAAAGAACTCTCTGGTTCAAAACAAAGGCCTCTCTGCTCCTTTCCACACAAACCTTTTAAAACTTTTTGAGGCAGGAAATAAAACTTTTCCTCCGTGGAATTCCACGTTGTACTGTTGAAAGCTTTCACGGCCAGAATCACTAGGCTGTTGTGAGTTTTCCGGGTTGTACGGCCATATTCCAGTAGCATTTTCTGATCCTCTGAAGATGCCAGCCACAGATATTGGGGAAACGTCAGGAGAAAATGCTACCGGAACACGGCCATACAGCCCAGAAAGCCCACAACACCCTAGAGTTCCGCATTGTTTTTACCCTCAAACGATTCTTCAGCTGAAATGTTTTCAAAACGCTTTCAGCCTCCCAGTAAATAAGTTTCCATCGCCTCTGATCATGGAATTTCATAACTATGCTGTGTGGTTTCCGGGCTGTATGGCCGTGTTCTAGCAGCATTCTCTCCTGACGTTTTGCCTGCATCAGATCCTCTGAAGATGCCAGCCACAGATGCAGGCGAAACGTCAGGAGAGAATGCTGCTAGAACACGGCCAGACAGCCCAGAAACCAAACAGCACCCCAGTGATTCCGGCCGTAAAAGCCTTCGACAATACATTGAGTCTTTCGTTGCCAATGAAGAAGAGTGAAGAGTGGGAGAGTTTGTACATAAAAATAAATAAATACTTACTAATTCACAGTGCCGTACCCCTTGGCTTTTGTGAATCCCACAGAAATGGCGACGACCAATGCTGGCAGGCCTAAACAGAGTGGAATAAAAGAGGGAAAAGATTATTTGAAAATTGAGCATCATTTTGCTTTCGGAATCTGCTTCTGTCCTTCAGCTGCACCTGCTGACCTCCAGACTGCAGAGTTCAGCTTCCTTGGAGAACGTGGCTGCTGTGTAAGGTACACTATAAGAATATAAGAATATAAGAACTAGCCTGCTGAATCAGACCAGAGTCAATCTAGTCCAGCACTCTGGTTCTAGTATTGTGAGAAAGAGAGAAACATTTCTCTCTGTCAACATTTTCTACCCCATGCATAATTTTATAGACTTCAATCATATCCCCCCTCAGACGTCTCCTCTCCAAACTAAAGAGTCGCAAACGCTGCAGCCTCTCCTCATAAGGAAGGTGCTCCAGTCCCTCAATCATCCTCGTTGCCCTTCTCTGCACTTTTTCTATCTCTTCAATATCCTTTTTGAGATGTGGCGACCAGAACTGAACACAGGACTCCAAGTGTGGTCGCACCACGGCTTTATATAAGGGCATGACAATCCTTGCAGTTTTATTATCAACTCCTTTCCTAATGATCCCCAGCATAGAGTTTGCCTTTTTCACAGCTGCCATGCATTGAGTTGACATTCCCATGGAACTATCAACTAAGACGCCCAAATCCCTTTCCTGGTCTGTGACTGATAGCACTGACCCCTGTAGCGTGTATGTGAAGTTTGTGGCATTATATCCCCTCTCCAAGCCCTGTCCTTTCTGAGCTCCACTATGGTCTCCAGGAATTTCCCAGCCTGGAGTTGGAAATCCTAGTGGCTGATGTGACGATCCTGGATGAGAAGAACCTAATATTAGAGGACAACCCAAAGAAACCTCCTATCCCCCTAGGAGGGGACCAGGCACTACACAAGGCAGCCAGTTAAGGTGTTACGTGGGGGATGGCAGGGGAGGCAATCAACGAGCAGCCCCTCAAAAGCCTGCCGGGACAACTCCATTTTGCAGGCCCTGTGGAACTGTCCAAGGTCCTGCAGGGCCCTGATAGCTGGAGGGAGAGCGTTCCGCCAGGCAGGGGGAGAGGCCAGTCACATCACTGTGGGGCCGGGGACCGTCACCAGACTTGCCACCGTGGATCACAGAGGCCGAGCAGGGACATACGGGATTTGATGGTCCCTAAGGTATGAAGATCCCAAGCAGCAAAGGGCCTTAAAGGTAAGAACCAACACCTCCTACCTCCTACCTCCTCTCACAATACTAGACAACACAGTATCAACAGTAGAGACCTTTAAATTTCTAGGCTCCATCATATCTCATGACCTAAAATGGACACCTAATATCAAAAATGTCATTAAAAAAGCACAACAAAGAATGTTCTTTCTGCGCCAACTCAGGAAGCTCAGCAAACTGCCCAAGGAGCCAAGGCTGATACAGTGCCTCTACCACAGAGGAATCATTGAGTTCTCGAAAGTTATTCCTGCACTACCTGCTATTCAACTGTGTGGTTTGGTTCTGCAACCCAACAAAGATCGACACACAGACTTCAGAGAATAATCAGAACTGCAGAAAAAACAATTGCTGCTAACCTGCCTTCCATTGCGGACCTGTATACTGCACTCGGGTCAAAAAAAGGGCTGTGAAAATATTTACTGACCCCTCGCGATCCCTTGGACATAAACTGTTTCCAACTCTTACCCTCCTAAACGCCGCTTTACAGAGCACTGCACACCAAGACAACTAGACATAAGAACAGTTTTTTCCCGAATGCCATCACTCTGTTAAACAAATAATTCCCTCGATAATGTCAAACTATTTATTATATATTTATTATATAATTACTGCACTACTTTTTTCATCATTCCTATTACCCATCTCCTCCCAATTATGACTGTATGACTATAGCCTGTTCTGACATTTCATTTTATTTTATGATTTTACATTTTATGTTTTTATTACTATTGATTGTTTCCTGATTGCTTACTAGACCTATATGACAATCATTAAGTGCTGTACCTTATGATTCTTGACAAATGTATTTTCTTTTATGTACACTGAGAGCATATGCACCGGAGACAAATTCCTTGTGTGTCCAATCACACTTGGCCAATAAAGATTCTATTCTATTCTATTCTTGAAGGTGATCTGGGGTTCCACTGGGAGCCTGTGCAGTTGGTGCAGAGAGCTCCGAGAAGCTGTGACTAGCCCAAGGTCACCCAGCTGGCGTGTGTGGGAGTGCACAGGCTAATCTGAATTCCCCAGATAAGCCTCCACAGCTCAGGCGGCAGAGTGGGGAATCAAACCCGGTTCCTCCAGATTAGATACACGAGCTCTTAACCTCCTACGCCACTGCTGCACAGAAATCTCACTCTCCCAGAACCCCATATTCTTTCCCACAAGGAAAGGCGATCACAGCTGCACCCCAGATAGCCCCCCATGACTCAACACGTGTGGTTAGTGTTGTCGTTTCACAGATATCAAGACCTAATCCCTGGTACCCTCAAGCTATCCTGGTGACAACCCTGCGAGGTAGGTCACCAAGTTCTCAAGCTGAGCAAGTTCTGGGAATAGAATTGTTACTTCCCAGCTCACTCTCAGAAATCAGCTTTATGGTTCTGGGGGTCATTTCAAATGACAGAATATAGCAATTAAGTGGGTATCTGGTTTTGAGAGAGCAGCAGTGGTGTAGTGGTTAAGAGCAGGGGCACTCTAATTTGTGAACTAGGTTTGATTCCCTGCTCTGCCACTTGAGCTATGGAGGCTTTATCTGGGGAGTTCAGATTAGCCTGTGCACTCCCACACACGCCAGCTGGGTGACCTTGGGCTAGTCACAGTTCTTTGGAGCTCTCCCAGCCCCACCCACCTCTCAGGGTGTTTGTTGTGAGGGGGAGGGGGGCAAGGGAGATTTCGTAAAGCCCCCTTTGAGGTCGCATTTCTCGGGCCATGCTATTTTCCTTCGACTCTAAGTTCGCAATGCGCGTTCGACCTAAGTGCTCCGCACAACCACTGGGATCGACGTGGTTTTGTACCAGCTTCACCCCGTGTAATGGTCTAATTTCCGACTCCAGTTGGGAACTACTACTTTTTCAGGGAACCACGCTCAAACTCAGCTCGATTCCAGTACAGTGCGGAATCTCTGGTGCCAGGAGTCCCCCATTCAGCCAATCACAGCTGAGTGTTTTGGGCATGTGTACAGCTGGCCAATCAAAACACACCATCTTCGTCCCTCCATTCCTGTGGCAGTTTTTTTTAATAACGTGTGTGGGGATAGACGGAGCATGGCCGTAGAACAGTAGCCAATCGGAATGAAGCGGCGAAGAGGCACAGGATGATTCCGCCCTCCGAGCTGGGATCAAGCTGGTTGCAGTGGGGAACAACAATGGCTTCGACCTAGGTCAGTACCCTTCTCAGGGAACTGGGTCGAACCTATTTTACTCATGTGCGGAATCGCCCTGAGTCTCCTTACAGGAGAGGAAGGGGGATATAAATCCAAACTCTTCTTCTTCTTCTTGAGTTTTGTTAAGCTCTTTAAAGCAGAAGGGATGAAAACAGATTCATTGGTGAATTGGTTGACCCATCACTGATTTTGATTTTTTTTCCCCATTGGTGATATTGTTTGCCTTGGTGAATCACACTGAAACGCTTCCATCTTCACAGGCTGGCATTTTCAGAAAACGCTCCACACTGCCAGGTTTTTAGGGAAAAAAAAACATCAAAATAACACTTTAACTAGGATTACATGAGGTAAGACTAAAAGCAAATAAGTTAAAGTGATTCAGAACAGTAAACCGGAGCCACAGCAAATAGGGGTTGTCTCGGGGGAAAAAAAAATCTCATTTCAGAGAGCTGCTTGTCTTCGGGCCAAGCGGTACGATAGAGTTGGGACGTGTTAGGACGCGGGTGCGCAACAAGGTCCACAGTCAGACGTGCATTGGGGGGCTCACCTTAAAAAATGCTTGTTCACTTGGCGTGAGAGAGGGTGCGGGGCAGAGGCGGAGCGAAAATGGGGCCACCTGGGACAAATGCCCTGGGCAGCCACCGTCGAGTCATGTGGGGGCAGAAAATCCCCCCCCACACTCCTCCTCCTTTCCCCTTCAACCCTGCCCTGACCTGCCAGGCTGTTCATTCAGCCAGGCTGAGGGGTGCCCTGTGAAGGCTCTGCTGGTTGAAGGAGCAGCCTGGCAGGGCTGTTGTTGGGTGCCCCGCAAGACTGCCCAGGACCACCACTGCTGGCTAAAGTAAGCGGGGCATGGGGGAGGGCGCTTGGAGCAGATGTTGCCTCAGGTACCATTTTCCCTTGCTCCGCCTCCAGTGGAGGCGCATCTGGTTCCCACTCTGTTTCTGCCAAAGGAGAGAGTGGTTGGGAGTCTGCCCCTTTCCAGGGGGTGGGGGGTGGGAAGGAAAGCCTCCCCCCTTGCAGTTCCCTGATAATAAGCTCTTCTTAAGATGAGTTCCCCACCCCCTGATATAAGTCTGCAAGTTCAAGCAGAGATGTCAGATAGATCATGCAGTGATATCCTTAATGCGCAGTTAGGGTGTTGCACCCTGACAACAGAGACCTGAATTCAAATCCTCATGCAGGCAGTGTGTCCAACATGACTTTGGGCTAGCCAATCTCCCTGTGCTGCCTCCCCAAAAGTGCAGCTTCTCTCACAGGGTTGTTGTGACATGTGACATGTGTGACATGCTCATGTGACAAAGGGCGATTTGGCACACGAGTAAAATAGGTTCGACCCAGTTCCCTGAGAAGGGTGCTAACCTAGGTCGAAGCCATTGTTGTTCCCCACTGCAACCAGCTTGATCCCAGCTCGGAGGGTGGGATCATCCGGTGCCTCTTCGCCACTCCGTTCCGATTGGCTACTGTTCTACGGCCATGTTCCATCTATCCCCACACACGTTATAAAAAAACCTGCCACAGGAATGGAGGGACGAAGGTGGCGTTTTTTGATTGGCCAGCTGAACGCATGCCCCAAACACTCAGCTGTGACTGACTGAATGGGGGACTCCTGGCAGCAGAGATTCCGCACTTTACTGGAATCGAGCTGATTTCGAGCGTGGTTCCCTGAAAAAGCAGTAGTTCCGAACTGGAGTTGGAAATTTGACCGTTACACGGGGCGAAGCTGGTACAAAACCACGTTGATCCCAGTGGTTGTGCGGAGCACTTAGGTCGAACGCAGCTCGAACTTAGGTCGGTAACGCCAGTGCGGAATCGACCAAAGAGTGATTGATTGGTAGAATAAGGTCCCATTCCATGGGCATATGAGTGGGCATGTGGTTTCTCTTGCTTCCTCCATGAAAATAATATTCCATGTATTTCAAAAGTTACCACATCAAGGAGAGAGAGACAGCGGAAACCTTTCTCCTGAGCGCCCAATCTATCGGTCGTCATCTGGGGAAGCGTTTGTAAATGCAACTGCCCACACCCAGAATGAATCAGTACCGCCCACCATACTTTCAAGCCTGCCTGCCACCTCGATCCACATAATCTACGCAAAAGCTGCCAGCCTTGTTTGAAATAAACAACATTTTGGAGAGTACCCCGTGATTAGGGTGCTACATTGGAAGACACATTTCTAACAACAGGGGTGAACAATTGGCATTCACATACTTCGGAGGAGGAGGAGATCCCATTCTTTTCCCCCTCTTTCGCTCCACCAGTCCAGATATGGATTTTGCAAAAGCAAATTAGAATGTGTTCGCAGCTGTCTTTCGAAGACTCGTCCAAACGTAATTCACGGTAAATTGTTTCCCAGAATTAGTCATAACTCCAGAACCAAACCAGACCACAAGTGAAAAATCTGCTGGGGACGATTCTATTGTAGACGACAGGTTGATAACATGCATTGAGGCACAAAAGCCGTTCTTTAAATCTGAGCCAAAACTTTGTCGAATGATGGATAATTTTATGTTACCTACAAGGACTTTCCACTGTATATTTCCCATCATTCCAGTGAACTCCAGTGGTTTTGAATGTGGTTGATAATTTATTGTATGATTTGTAATGTTTAACTTTTAAACATGATGTCTTATCTACTCATAAAATTTTAACACGATAACTATTATTTATGGAAATTTAATAATGCATTGGCATATTATAGATCACAGATTCCTCTGAAGAAATCTCTTGGGGAGGGGGGAATGCTAGAGGATTCTGGGACTTTTTAACCGAGTAGGAGACCCTGATGGAAGTCAATTTCGGGTATCAAGCTCAAGGTTAACTCAGCCTTCCATCCTTCCGAGGTTGTTGGTAAAATGAGTACCCGACTCACTGGAGGTGAAGTGAGTGAGAACAAAAAAGAGGGGGAATTGAAAGCATTTCAGAAATGCTTTGGGAGATTTGTGCGGAAAGGGTCGCAGAAGAAAGCATCTCCCACCTTGTGAAGACGTACAATAAACTAGCGCACGAACAGAGAAGTGCGAGGCAACTTTGCCCTGAACCAGACCATCTGTCAAGAGGGGGAATTGAAAGCATTTCAGAAATGCTTTGGGAGATTTGTGCGGAAAGGGTCGCAGAAGAAAGCATCTCCCACCTTGTGAAGACATGCGATAAACGAGCGCACGGACAGAGAAGTGCGAGGCAACTTTGCCCTGAACCAGACCATCCGTCAAGAGGGGGAATTGAAAGCATTTCAGAAATGCTTTGGGAGATTTGTGCGGAAAGGGTCGCAGAAGAAAGCATCTCCCACCTTGTGAAGACGTACAATAAACTAGCGCATGGACAGAGAAGTGCGAGGCAACTTTGCCCTGAACCAGACCATCCGTCAATCAGGGTCGGAACTGCCTATTCCCGTGGTGGCGAACCTTTGGCACTCCAGATGTTATGGACTACAATTCCCATCAGCCCCTGCCAGCATGGCCAATTTGATGGGAATTGTAGTCCATCACATCTGGAGTGCCAAAGGTTCGCCGCCACGGAACTAGGGAATTTGTTGAGATTCATTGGGGATGACATTCTGGTTCCGTCCAACAAAGTCGTTCATTTGAATCACTGCCCCATCGTGGCGAACCAGAGCCAGCCAGAGATCCTCACCCCATCCAAGACAGAGGAATCGTTTGCGGATGATGCGGTTGCGTAGCCGGCCGGTCACGGCCATGTAGGACTGCCAGGCTTCTGTCAGCACCCAACAGAAGGAGGAGAGGAAGAAAAAATGCAGGAACGCCGCCACTAAGGTACAGATCACCTGGAACGGGAGAAGGAGAGGGACAGGTGTCAGAAGGGGCAGAAGCAGAGCAAGCGAGGCAGATCAGAAGAAGGAAAGAGCGTAAAGCACGGGTGTCAAAGTCGCGGCCCTCCAGATGTTATGGACCACAATTCCCATCACCCCCTGCCAGCATGATGCTGGCAGGGGATGAAGGGAACTGTCGTCCAAAACATCTGGAGGGGCGCGAGTTTGACATCTATGGCGTAAAGAGACAAGTCCACTCCTGATCCTGGGGACCCCAACCACAGGATATTCATGCATGAAGATTAGTTATCGACCACTCACATCTTTAATTAGCGGATACCTAGGTTACACCACCAAAAACAGGAAGTATGGCAAAGCCTGTGTTCAGATGTGGCCACAATGGCAGCACCAGAAGAAAGAAGGAGAGTTGGATTCATACATTCAAAGCGGCTTACAAACTCCTTTTCCCTTCCTCCCCTCACAACAGACAACCTGTGGGGTTGGTGGGGCTGTGAGAGTTCCGAGAGAACTGTGACTGGTCCAAGGCCACCTGGCAGGCATCATGTGGAGATGCGGGGAAACAAAATCCAGTTCGCCAGGTGACAGTCTGTTGCTCCTGTGGAGAACTGGGGAATCGTATATGGTTTTCTAGATTAGAGCCCACTGCAGCAGTGGCGTAGGAGGTTAAGGGCTCGTGTACCTAATCTGGAGGAACCGGGATTGATTCCCAGCTCTGCCGCCTGAGCTGTGGAGGCTGATCTGGGGAATTCAGATTAGCCTGTACACTCCCACACACGCCAGCTGGGTGACCTTGGGCTAGTCACAGCTTCTCGGAGCTCTCTCAGCCCCACTTACCTCCCAGGGTGTTTGTTGTGAGGGGGAAGGGCCAGGAGATTGTCAGCCCCTTTGAGTCTCCTGCAGGAGAGAAAGGGGGGATATAAATCCAAAATCTTCTTCTCTTCTTCTTCCTAACCACTAAACCACACTGTCTCTCTTGGGGAGCAACTTCAATGGGGTGTAATTTAGTTATTTATTTCATCAAGCATATTAAAATACAGATTAAAATAAATGCATGACTATAAAATACATTAATAAAACACATTAAAATAAAATGAATTTTAAAATACACTATGCCACAGAGTCTACCTCCGAAAGCATCCATTTTCTCCAACGGAACTGACCTCTGTCACCTGGACAGCAATTGTAACATCTGGAATTCTCCAGCTCCCACCTGGAGGTTGACAACCGTAGAAAGCACCATCCATTAAGCCAGGCGACCCTATCCTCTTTTTTTTGAGCATGTAGGCACTTTTGGGATTCTAAAACAGTGTGGTGGGCACCCTGACAAAATGGTGGCCACAGGAGGTGGAGCCACTCATAAGAAGAAGAAGAGAAGAGTTTGGATTTATATCCCCCCTTTCTCTCCTGCAGGAGACTCAAAGGGGCTGACAATCTCCTTGCCCTTCCCCCCTCACAACAAACACCCTGTGAGGTGGGTGGGGCTGAGAGAGCTCCGAGAAGCTGTGACTAGCCTAAGGTCACCCAACTGGCGTGTGCGGGAGTGTACAGGCTACTCTGAATTCCCCAGATAAGCCTCCACAGCTCAGGCGGCAGAGCTGGGAATCAAACCCGGTTCCTCCAGATTAGATACATGAGCTCTTAACCTCCTACGCCACTGCTGCCGCAACTTGCCTGCAGTCCAACAGTGAAAATCCTTGTGGTGAAACGGCAGGGGCTTCCAAAGGAACATGCTTAAAGACCTGCACTGCCCATCAAACCTCCAATGCCCAACCAGTAGCCTTGCTGGGCAAAAGTCCCACCCACTTTCTGAAAAAACCTTGGTGGGCCCAGGGAAGGTATCAGTGGGTGCCGTGATAGCCATGGGCACATGTTGGAGACCCCTGCTTTAAGCCTTGCCCATTTTTCAGAGAAGGAGCCAGGCCTTGGGATGGTGAGGGTACCCATCAGAGGTGGGATCCAGCAGGTTCTCACAGATTCCCGAGAGTAGGTTACTAATTATTTGTGTGTGCCAAAAGGGGGTTACTAATTGGTGATTTTGCCACATGATTTTTGCCTTAGTTACGCCCCTCCTCTCAGCAGTAGCGCGCAGAACTGGAAGCAGTCTAGCAGGAGGTGCACCGGCGTGCGTTGCAGCCTGCGCCTGCGTGCATTCGTTTCCCGCCCAAGGACCGGCGCAGCGGCTGCGTCCTTGCCACAGCCCTGCCCAGGAATGCGCCACCCCCAGAATGTCCCTGTCATGCCCTGCCCAGCCCCATTGGCGCTATGCCACAGTTTGAATCCCACCACCATGGGAACCTGTTACTAAAATATTTGGATACCACCACTGGTACCCATGTGAAAAGATGCTTAGCACAAGCACAGTAGAGGGCAGGCCAACCTAATGGTGTAGTGTAGTGGTTAAGAGCAGGTGTTGTGGTTAAGAGCAGGTGCTGTGGTTAAGAGCCAGTGTAGTGTAGTGGTTAAGAGCAGGTGCACTCTAATCTGGAGAACCGGGTGGGATTCCCTGCTCTGCCACTTGAACTGTGGAGGCTTTATCTGGGGAACTAGATTAGCTTGTGCACTCCGACACATGCCAGCTGGGTGACCCTGGGCTAGTCACAGTTCTTTGGAGCTCTCTCAGCCCCACCCACCTCACAGCGTGTTTGTTGTGAAGGGGAAGGGCAAGGAGATTGTAAACCCCTTTGAGTCTCCTTACAGGAGAGAAAGGGGGGATATAAATCCACCTTTTCTAATACTATGCAGATCCGCTGCACACCAATACTTGGTTTGAAACCTATTCAGCCGGTGCACGTAATATCAGATCCGCTTCAATTCAGCTCTTCACTTCCCCCCCTTCCCCCGCCATTACTGTTCTCTTGGGACATAAACACATCCCAGCGCTTCTGCCTTGCGCTTTCAACAGCGAAACCTTTTCTTGTCCTTTGAAGCAAGCCGCTATGCTTGGCTGGGCATGATTTACTAA
This sequence comes from Sphaerodactylus townsendi, assembly GCF_021028975.2. Taxonomy (NCBI): domain Eukaryota; kingdom Metazoa; phylum Chordata; class Lepidosauria; order Squamata; family Sphaerodactylidae; genus Sphaerodactylus; species Sphaerodactylus townsendi. The sequence goes on from NC_059433.1 coordinate 63,440,975, forward strand.
TAATAATGAAAAGCAAACTCGGCTGGCCCAGCTCCAGGCGGAGACTCCCGTTCCTTTGGACGAATGTGACCCGAAGCAATAAATATGCATCTTTGCAGGAAGGCCTTTTATCTTTAAAGGGACTCGCAAAGACCAAGAGGGCTGTCGTGAGCCGGACGGATACAGGTGGAGAGCGGGGGGGCGGAGAGGAACAAACCCTGATCTGGCAGACAAATAAACATCACAGCCCTTTCGCACTGCCAGGTTTGTAAAGAAGCCTTTGACATAAGTCAGATATTGTCACTAACAGGCTGGATCCCCACAAACTTGACGCAAGGCCGGCACAGATGATGAATTCCAGAAGGAAGGCTCCCAGGACAATTTTGGAGGTGGAAGATGTATTTCTAGAGTTGAAGGGGCAATTAGTAGGTCATTTCCGGCCCCCTTCCGCACATGCGGAATAAGAACATAAGAACATAAGAAATAGCCTGCTGGATCAGACTGGAGTCCATCTAGTCCAGCATTCTGCTACTCGCAATGGCCCACCAGGTGCCTTTGGGAGCTTACATGCAGGATATGAAAGCAATGGCCTTCTGCTGCTGCTGCTCCTGAGCACCTGGTCTGCTAAGGCATTTGCAATCTGAGATCAAGGAGGATCAAGATTGGTAATGCACTTTCAATCCACTTTCACCATTGTTTGCAAGTGGATTTTGCTATTCCACACGGGCTCATTCCGCACCTGCAGAATAACGCACTTTCAAAGTGTGGGGGATCAAACCCGGTTCCTCCAGATTCGAGTACACCTGCTCTTAACCACTACACTGCACCATTAGGTTGGCCTGCCCTCAGCTGTGCTACTACTACACCATTGCTGCTCCTTGCGGAGGACGAAGTCAGACAAGGGAGCAGCAAGAAAGGGAAAATAACTCCCTGGATTCTTTTGGGGCAGGAAAATGGTTTGGGGGGGATGGAGGCGAGAGTCCTTCCTTCCCCCACAGTAGGTTTTCCTGGAGACCTCCAGATGAGTTGCTGCTCACTTCTAGGCAAAAGAGGTCAGTGCCCAACAGGGTTAAGCACGTTTTCTCTCCATGGCAGCGAGTATGACCAATCTAGAGCAACATGTTCATCATTGTCGGGCCAGCGCAGGGAGGTCCCCCTTTTTCTTTTCTTTTGTGTGCTGCACATGCGCAGCTACACCGGTGCAGCCGATCAGATTGTGGGACAGTTGGCAGGGCTGCAGGGGTTCATTTCGACATGCCCGCACAGCTATGCATATGTTACACGGAATTTTAAAAAATAAGCGAAGCATCTCCATTTGAAGGAGTGAAAGCAAGCCAGATTGTTTCCATGGGCTCCAATCACTGCGAAGGGGGGGAGGAGAGGAAATGGGTTCCTTTATAACAACTGCAACCCTGTTATACTCTGTGCAGATCCACCACAGTTTATGTGTGGAGCAGCAGTGGCGTAGTGGTTAAGAGCAGGTGTACTCTAATCTGGAGGAACTGGGTTTGATTCTCCGCTCTGCTGCTTGAACTGTGGTAGCTTATCTGGGGAATTCAGATTAGCCTGTACACTCCCAACACACGCCAGCTGGGTGACCTTGCAGGGGCGTAATGCCCATTGGGCAAGGTGGGCAGCTGCCCAGGGCACCAACTTGTGGGGGGCATCAACATGCAGGGTTCGTTTGGGGGTATTTTTTAGTGATTTTCCATTTTTGGCCTGCAGGGGGTGCAGTTTTTAGGTTAGTGGCACCAAAATTTCAGCGTATTATCAGGAGACTGATATGTCAAAAATGCACCCCCTTCAGGCACCAATGTCCTGGTGCAAAAAAAAATTGGTTGTGGTGGAGTGGCCGCCCATGGGGGGAGTATCCAACTCAGGTTTTGCCCAGGGCTACAGTTTGCCACGTTACACCCCTGTGACCTTGGGCTAGTCACAGTTCTTCTGAGCTCTCTCAGCCTCACCTACCTCACAGGGTGTTTGTTGTGAAGGGTAAGGGTAAGGAGTTTGTAAACCCCTTTGAGCCTCCTACAGGAGAGAAAGGGGGATATAAATCCAACTCCTCCTCCTCCTCCTCCTCCTCCTGTTGTTGTTGTTGTTGTTGTTGTTGTTGTTGTTGACAGGTTGAAGAGATTCTATTAGAGTTAGAACCTCCCTCTCTGACATTTTGTGATTGGCCTTGTTGCTGTGGCAGCCATTTTGTGATGGCGCTTGGCACCGGATACCAGAATTCCCAAGACGCCTGCAGGCTCAAAAAGTGGGGACCTGGGCTACAGAGATTTATCCTGTCCTCTCTGTTCTTGCCTCGTTTTGCCACTTCCTCATTATTAATTTTAAAATATCTCATTATCTTTCATCTCCCTCATTTGCACGCTGCTGGCATCCCACCCCTGGGAATGGCGCTGAAATAATTCTCAACTAATCTGCTTCTTAACGCTTCTCGGCTGGAGAGCCAGTGCGGCGTACGTAGGGTTAGAATGTCGTCCTAACGTCTGAGAGACCCAGTTGCAAAGCTAGATTCAAATGCACTTTAAAGTGCAACAGAGAATTTTGGCATCTCCCCTTGAATATGCTCCTGGACTCAAATCTAGATTTCCCAGCTCTGTAGCGGAATTGGTACACGGCTTCTTAATTCACATCAGCGGGCTGCAGGCCTCGGTTTCCCAATTCCAGGTTGAGAACGACGTTGAGATTTGGGGATGGGGAAGGAAAGGGCGGGATTTGAAGAAGGAAGAGGGCGGGAAATGGCAGCGCCCCAGAAGGCCATGAACTCCTGCGGCCGCGTGGGAGACTGCCGCACTGCCTTGCACCCCAGCAGGCAATGCGGCAGCCTTCCAAAACTTGGGACATTTGAAAAAACCCGCGGGATGCGGGACAAGTTGTTTCAAGGCGGGACTGTCCCGCCAAAAGCGGGACGTCTGGCCAGCCTAGCCTAGAAGTGAGCAGCAACTCATCTGGAGGTCTCCAGGAAAACCTACTGTGGGGGAAGGAAGGACTCTTGCCTCCACCCCCCAAAACCATTTTCCTGCACCGAAAGAATCCAGGGAGTAATTTTCCCTTTCTTGCTGCTCCCTTGTCTGACTTCGTCCTCCGCAAGGAGCAGCAGTGGTGTAATAGTAGCACAGCTGAGGGCAGGTCAACTTAATGGCGTAGTGTAGTGGTTAAGAGCAGGTGCAGTGGTTAAGAGCCAGTGTAGTGTAGTGGTTAACAGCGGGTGTACTCTAATCTGGAGGAACCAGGTTTGATTCCCCGCTCTGCCGCCTGAGCTGTGGAGGCTTATCTGGGGAATTCAGACTAGCCTGTGCACTCCAGCACACGCCAGCTGGGTGACCTTGGGCTAGTCACAGTTCTTCTGAGTTCTCTCAGCCCCACACATCTCACAGGGTGTTTGTTTGGGGGGGGAGGGAGAGGAGTTTGTCAGCCCCTTTCAGTCTCCTTACAGGAGAGGAAGGGGGGATATAAATCCAACTCTTCTTCTTCTTCCTCAGCACCACCCACATCGTCCTGCTGCCTCATCTAACTTCGGCCTCCCTTGGCCCCGCCCATGTTGATGACACGGGCGTGGCTCAGGGAGGCTGAAACCAGACAAAAGGGAAGGCATCTGGACACATGCAGGGCTGATTTTGCACCCCCCATGTGACCAGATTAGTTGTGCCCAGGGATATGGGTTACCCCATGTCCCCAGGCAGATACGCCCTTGCCTTATTTTTATCACACAGAAGAAAGACCCGAAACCTCCCCGACCCGTTCCCGTTCTTCTTTAGCAATGCCCAAGGCCAATTCACCCCCCCGCAAAAAGCTAGAACTTAAAAAAAACCTCACGCCTGAAATCTCCTTTTTAAAACGAAACCTCTAAAGCAGCTTCCCGAATTCTCAAAGGGAGGCGGCGCGATTAATCTGTTATTCGCCGTTTAAGCAGTAACTTTCAACATAATTAGCAGAGGGAGAGGAAAAGGACACTCCGGGGGTCGCTCCGTTCAGCCATTACGACCAGCAATGAAAATCCTACCTTATTCCGGGTCTGGGTTTGCCCAATCAGGATGAGAGCGTTGGAAGAGATGATGGACAGGCAGAAGTTGATTAGGATGACGGACCGTTCGGAACGGATGTATCTGCAGAAAAGGGGGACAGAGGAGGGGGAAAGCCCCCAATTACTACTTTTCTCATTTCGAGACGCTCTAGCAATCCAGCACGCCTGACTTCCCAAGCAGAACCCGTTCCTGGAATCCATTTACGTTTATATTTGTTTCAGGTTCCATGAACTGTTTTGATTTGCTGCTTTCCTCTGTCGGTTTAATAGACAGAGGACTGTTGTGCGCGGGCACGTTCTTTTTAAACATACAATCATGAGGGGGGAAAGGAAAGGTCTAAGAAATAAAGGATCTCAGGTGTGCGTGTGTAACCTCCATCTGTGGGTTCTGTGGGGCAAAACTTGAAATGAGTTTGCAACAACAAATTTAAAAAACAAACAAAATGGTTTACTTTCTTAACATATAACAATGGTGGCGAACCTATGGCACGGGTGCCAGAGGTGGCACTCAGAGCCCTCTCTGTGGGCACGCGCAAACAGAGTGCTCACCCCCCAGACATCTAGGCTGGCCTAGGACACTGGGCTTGATTATTAGCATTAAACCTAAGACCTAGTTTTGGGGAGGAAGTAGGTAACCCTGTTAAGCGCTGTTAAACCCCACTGATTTCCATGCGAAGAACTAAAGCGCGATCCTTTACCTGGGAGTAAGCTCAGTTGCTGGCAATGGGGCTTGCTTCTGAGTAAACCCTCCTAGGGTTGTGATTCACCCATTTGAAGTCTTGCACGGTTGCTTCAAAGCAAAGCCAACAACTACCACCAAGCTTACTCCCGAGTAACATGCGCCTCAGAGCCAACCATTTTTTCTAAGCTAAACCCTCAGTATTCAGGTTAAATTGCCATGTTGGCACTTTCCGATAAATAAATGGGTTTTGGTTTGCAATTTGGGCACTCAGCCTCAAAAAGGTTCGCCATCACTGACATATAACATCCAACATCAACATTTTACATCACACTTCAAGGTCCTGTTCAGGTTGCATTTTCAAGTCCTTCTATTTACAGTCTACTGATACTGCCACGTCCAATTCTTCTTTGCAAGTGGGTTGGCTCCTGAAGACTCCAAGGGCATGATGGACAGGATTCAACATGATGAAGGTTTCCAGGAGAACTCTCACCCATTACAACCATAAAAAGAAACCCTTAACAAGGTGTTCAGGGCTTATACAAATCAAGGTCCGAGTCTGGTAGCCTCGTCTCCTCCAAACTACATGAGCTCTGCAGCCTTCTCCTGCTTTGGGTCTCCACCCCTTTCTGGGTCAACCCATTCTCAGCATGGGGGTTACACGTGTACATGAAGCGGCCTTCCAGCATCAGGCTACGAAGGTCAGTACTGCCTATTTGGACTGGCAGCAGCTCCCAGGATTTCAGGAAGGAGTCTGTCCTATCACCTACTAGCTCCGTGGTGGCGAACCTTTGGCACTCCAGATGTTATGGACTACAATTCCCATCATCCCCTGCCACTATGGCCAATTGGCCATGCTGGAAGGGGCTGATGGGAATTGTAGTCCATAACATCTGGAGTGCCAAAGGTTCGCCACCACTAGCTGATGCCTCAACTGGAGATGCTGGGAATCGAACCTGGGGCCCTCTGCATGCCAAGCGGAGGCTCCAGGACTCTGCCATGGGCCCTTCCTTGGAGTCAGATTCACAGAAGGAAGAAGGACCAGACACTAGGCCCCTCCCCTTTCTCCCCTCCCCCATGTGAGTAGGCCATGATGAGATGACAGGCCCCCTCCCTTTCCTCAATCTCCTCCCACAATGGGGGGGCATGACCAGATGACAGACCCCCTTCCCCTCCCTACCCTTCCCCTAGGATGGTTGGGCCATGACCACAGGCTGCTCCTCTACCCTAACCCTAACTACTCCCCCTTTCCTCTCCTTCCCCCCAGGGTGGGTGGTCCTTGACAGATGATTGGAGCAGCAGTGGCGTAGGAGGTTAAGAGCTCGTGTATCTAATCTGGAGGAACCGGGTTTGATTCCCAGCTCTGCCGCCTGAGCTGTGGAGGCTTATCTGGGGAATTCAGATTAGCCTGGGCACTCCCACACACACCAGCTGGGTGACCTTGGGCTAGTCACAGCTTCTCGGAGCTCTCTCAGCCCCACCTACCTCACAGGGTGATTATTTTGAGGAGGGAAAGGCAAGGAGATTGTCAGCCCCTTTGAGTCTCCTGCAGGAGAGAAAGGGGGGATATAAATCCCAACTCTTCTTCTCTTCTTCTTCTTCATCCCTGTCCTTTCCAACCTCTCCTCAGGGTGGGTGGGCCATGACCAGATGACGGACTCCCTCCCCCTCCCCCAAGGGACCCCAGATGATGGGGTCCCTCCCCCTCCCCCTGTGGTCGGTGGGCCCTAATCAGATGATGGGCCCCCCCTCTTTTCCTTCCCCCTTCAGGATTAACCAAATGTCTTTTGCAGAATTGCCATCACCACTGTGGTTTTACATTGGTTGCACATAGAATCATAGAGCTGGAAGAGACCCCAAGGACCATCAAGTCCAAGCCCCTGCCATGCAGGAATATATTATAGTTGGCCAAAATTCCTCAGGAGGCAGCAGCCCACCCAGTCAACTCCCCCATACGTTACAGGGCTATCTCCCGGGACAGCAGAAGCAAGCAAGAGCCCTGGCCAACTATAATACCTTGCTAGTCAGCCATCATGGGAGCCCTGGGCCGTGGTGGGATCCAAAAATTTTAGTAACAGGTTACCATGGTGGTGGGATTCAAACTGTGGCGTAGTGCCAATGGGGCTGGGCGGGGCACAAAAGGGGTGTGGCCAGGCATTCTGGGGGACAGGGCATTTCTGGGCGGGGCTGTGGCAAGGACGCAGCAGCTGCGCCGGTCCTTGGGCGGGAAACGAATGCACACAGGCGCAGGCTGCCACGCACGCCGGTGTACCTCCTGCTAGACTGCTTCAAGTTCTGCGCGCTACTGCTGAGAGGAGGGGCGTAACTAAGGCAAAAACCACGTGGCAAAATCACCCATTAGTAACCCCCTCTCGGCACACGCAAATAATTAGTAACCTACTCTTGGGAACCGGTGAGAACCTGCTGGATCCCACCTCTGCCCCTGGGTCACAAATAGAATTCTCAAGCTCTAGGTAGTGCCTGGTGATTTCCTGCTGTCACAACTGATCTCCAATCAACAGAGATCAATTTCCATGAAGGAAATGGCTGCAGCATTGTATCCTGCCGTTATCCCAACCAAGGCAGACAAAAGAGGGATTTTACGGGGGCTGGCGAGCTTTTGGCTGTTCTGTCAATTGCCATTCTGCGAAAGTGGGCCTCTGCATCTGGACGGCAATCATTCGGAAGACACGGGGTCAAGCTTTGTGTTGGCTCCGAGCCCAGAGGAGGCTCCAGTCGCTGGGTTGAAATGCAAGATTACATAGCGGTGGGGGCACAAGCCGGTGGCTTAATTCCTCACTTGGCTCCTGGCGACCCGGACAGTCGAGTCGCTGGCGATCGAGATAAAGCAACCGCGCTGGCACGGCCTTTCGTATTATCGGCCTGCTGCAACTGTTTGGATGGAAGCCGGGACATGCGACAGCCAAGCGGAGGGATTTCGGCTGCTGGGATCCCTCGGAAAGAGGAAGCGAACCAGGAGGCAGCCAAAAATAGTCCCTTTCCCATCTCCAGAACTGCTTCAGCTGAACTTCAGTTCATGCACAAGAAGAATGGACCCTCCTGAGCTGAATGGGGACATGAATTTTTATCTCTCTATGGATGCTAATGGTCTGCTCCCAAGACAGAGGGGGAGCGCTCCTGGGGACAGGCGGGGACACATGTCCCCGGGCACATGCCAGCTGGTCACATTGGGTGTAAAATCTCCCCCATGCCCCTCCTCTTGGCCCAGCCTTCCAGGCTGCTCCTTCAGCCGGAGGAGCCTCTGCCGGCTAAAGGAGTAGCCTGGCGGGGCCGGGCGGTTGGGTGGCCCGCGGCAGGGTCCTGCCGGTAAAGTAAGTGGGGCGTGGGGCAGGGAAGCAGGGGGGGCAGAGGGGCATTTCCGGGTGCCACTCCCACCTTATGCCTCGGCCCCAAGCATTTCCCCTCTGCTCTAATCAAGTCGATAACACTTTGCATTCTACCTTTGCATCTTTCCCCAGCCACCTTTACAATACCGCTGCCACTTTGTGCCTGGGATACAAGAACGTAGAGATCTCCATTCGAGTGCACCTGCTCTTAACCACGACACCACGCTGGCTCTCAGAGAAGAAAGGCTCCCACCATACCGTACCGCCATGTTGGTCTCAAGTCATGAAATTTCCAGACAAGGGCGCAAACGATTAATAAAGGAACATATAAAGGTGAAGGGAATTGTTACCTCCAGACTGAGATGTAAATGATTATCAAGAGCAAGAGAGTCAGGGAAGATACTCCACAGCCGACAATTAACGTGACCGACGGGAGGAGAACTTTTTCGGCGTTCTGAAAGAGAGGAAAGCCAAATATGAGTGAGCTTCAAAGGACAGCTGACCTACATTTCATGACGAGAGCTTTCCCGGGGATGTCGTATTAGCCTGACAGGTCTGATTCCTGACCCAGTTCTTATCATCTTCCCTGTGTGGAAGTCACAGCCATTCTGCTAGAGTGAACGGTTGCTCCGAATGCTTCTGATGTCTAATTCACCTGTTTCTACCTGGGAGAAAAAAAATATACCGACAACTGCAGTCACAAATCCTCAGAGAAGCTCACAGGAAGGGAAGAAAAGTAGCTAGCTAGAGCCGGAAATGTTTGTTCCAACCTTTGAGGTTTTCTGAATGGGTATGGAATGTACCTTCAAAAAGGTATCCGAATGCAAACCTTATTGGAAGCAGGGGCGTAGCGCGGGGGAATTGCGCCCAGGGCAGGTGTGCGCCCTGCCACGCCCTGTCCACTCCTGCCACACCCCGGAATGCCCTCACCACACCCCCACCACGCATCTGTCACATCCAAGCATGGCACGTGCTCGGGGGAAGATGTCCCACCCTGACCCCTGGCAGCTACGCCACTGATGGGAAGCAATGGAGATCTCTGGAGATCAGTTTTTGACACAGATAAAAAGGTGTCTCTACATTACAGCAAATGCAAGGACCTCACATCTTCTCATAACATGACCAAAGTGTGATAGCCTCAGCTGGCTGTTGTGGGTTTTCTGAACTTTGTGACTGTGGTCTGGTAGTTTTTGCTCGTAACATTTCACCCGCATCTATGGCTGTCATCTTCAGCAGAACGTCATGGTGACGTGCCTCTAAAGATGCCAGCCACAGATGCATGCAAAAACTACCAGACTACAGCCACACGGCCCAGGAACCCACAATAGGCCTTTGGGCCTGGCTGAGCCCAGCACTCAACTGTGAATTGGACTTGGATGGATCCAGCTTTAAACTGCAGGCTCCACCTCTGAAGTCCATGTGACTTTGGAGGCGGAGCTTTGGAGGCGGAGTCAGCAGGATAAAGCTGGAGCCAGCCAGGTCTGGTCCTGCCGGCTCTTCCTCCAAACCCCTGCCGCCAAAGTCACATGGACTTCAGAGGTGGAGCCTGCAGTTTAAAGCTGGACGCAACCAAGCTTTAAATTGTGGGCTTTGCCGGTTTGAGTGTTGAATTGTGTGCCCTTCAACACTGCATCTAGTCAGGCTGCAAGTGCTGGAATGAAAATTCCCAGACAGATGATTGGTCTAAATGAAGCCAAACTCTTTATTTGCGAACAGAAAGTTTTGGGGAAACACACACACAGAAAAACCATGTACATGTCCCCCGTAGTAAGACAAAGAAAATTACAAATAAAACTGGACATAACATTTTATTTGAAAACACTGAACTTCTGGACAATTTGGAAGGTTACTATGTCAGACTACAAAGGGAGGCCATTAAAATTCACAAACACCAAGCCAACTTCAACAAGAAAGAAGAGACTCTGAGAATTAACAAAGCTTGGCTACCAGTAGTTAATAATGGACTGATAACCCCATCTGCAGTACAATGCACTCAACCAATTTCCTTTGCATAGCAAGTTTCACCCAAACACTTAATGATTGATTCCCCACCCTGGGACATGGACAATATATCCCACTAAACTTTCCCTTCTTACTGGACACAGTCTGAAACAGACTTCTCCCTGTGATACACCTCTGAAGATGGCAACCACAGATGAAGGCAAAACATTAGGAACAAGATCTACCAGACCACGGCCACACAGCCCGGAAAACCCACCACAACCAAAGAAAATTACTTTACAGTGTCCCATAATGCTCCTTTTCCTGCCTTGTAACAGTGGTAGATCTTGATTGGTAGTTCATAATTAGGCAAATACTAGACATTTGTTTGGACTGTCTTAAAACAAAGAATTAACAGAAGCACTCTTTGCAATCAGGCTTGCTTTGGTCTTAAATAAACAAAGGATGACTGTAACTCTTATCTTGTCTGGTCTGGTAAACCAGATGTACTGAAACATATGCTAGCGGTAACTTTTCTGTTAACCATGACCTATGACCAGAGCTGGGATCCAGCAGGTTCTCACAGGTTTCCGAGAGTAGGTTACTAATTATTTATGTGTGCCGAGAGGGGGTGACTAATTGGTGATTTTGCCACGTGATTTTTGCCTTAGTTACGCCCCTCCTCTCAGCAGTAGCGCACAGAACTGGAAGCAGTCTAGCAGGAGGTGCACCAGCGTGCGTGGCAGCCTGCGCCTGCTTCAAGGCATCTCGCCTAAGGACCGGCAAGCATGGCTGCTGCGCCCTTGCCACAGTCCCCGCCTCAGGAACGTGCCCCCGCTACCTTGAATGCCCGGCCACGCTCCCCATCGTGTATTCCCTGCTTCAGCCCTTTTGGCAGCCACGGCCATTACGCCAGTTTGAATCCCACCACCATGGGAAACTGTTACTAAAATTTTTGGATCCCACCACTGCCTATGATCCCCTGCCTAGCTGGCTGACAATCTCAGATTCCTCTGGCTTTAAAACAGACACCATTATGTATTGTATTCTAAAACAGACATTGCTACTTGGCTTTCCAACTTTCACAAGTTAAATCAAACAGATATTAATTTGTCTTACACAGGTAAGAGAGGGAGGCAGAGGGCTTTTAAAAATGGCACGCCGAACAGTCCCCCAAAATGCGCTCCCAAAATGGCAATTTTCAAGATCTGTGTTTTTGAGTTCTGTTTTTTTTAGTATAATACAATATATTGTACAATGTACACAAACCATGCAATAAAGTTAGAGCAAATAGAAAATACATAATACATTCAACAAACAATTATATCTATTTATATTCATATACAATTGCCTACAGATTTTATAGACATTGAGACTACAAGCCCATTCCCTTTATAAAAATATTGTTAAATATATATATTTATACTCATTAACAGAGCTTAGCAGAGCTGCAAGAATAAATGTGTCAGTCTTAGTTGCTATTACAATGAGAAAAACTTTACTAGCTATTAAAGTGCAAAAAGAACGGTTATACATGCGATTTATAGTTATCTCTTATCTCTCTCTCTGGCCGTTTCCGCACGGGTGGAATATGGCGGCATGGGGACGGCAAAAACGCCATCCCCAGGCCGCCATTCGCATTAGGCATGAGCTGCATCGCGAGCTTTTCTTCCACCCTCGCTGTTCGACCGCCGCAGGCCGGGCGCTTCCAGTGCACTTAGAAGCGTACTTGTTGGGGAAACGCCACCTTGAAGCCTCTGCAGAGCAAACGGCAGCGGCTTCAAGACGCTTCCCCAATTCTCCTGAACTTACCTTGTCCTGGCCTCGCGCGCCGCGCCGGTGTCTGGGGATGTTTCCCCGCCCTGCTTCACCGGAGCAGGCGAGGTTGGGAGCGCGGTTCCCCAGGCCTCGGCGACATGCCGGAGGCCCGGGGACACGCCGGGTCGGCCGGGCGCCAGCGCTCCACGGCGCCGGCGTCCCGGCTCTTTCCAGGACCGTCCATGCGGACAGTCCCAGCGTTGTTGGGTCAGCGCAAAATGTGCCGACCTAGCCGCTTCTGCCTCCGTGCGGAAACGGCCCATCTCTGTGTGTGTGTGTGTGTGTGTGTGTGTGTGTGTGTGTGTGTGTGTGTGTGTGTTTTCCCCCGGTGCAACCCCTCTCCGCGAAAAATACCAACAAGATGTATGTTTTTCCCCCCTGGTTCAGATGTATTGGCATGCATCAACTTGATCTCGGCAGCCAGGAACACATCCTTGCACTGTAGAATTTTTTTCCTAGCTCCTTCATAGCCGCCCTTCCTCAACTCAATCTACTTCCGACACATCCCCCCAATCAAGGCCATCCTTTCTCCACGTAGCTCATGGATTTGTTGGAGGCTGTGCTAAGCCAAAGAGCTTTCCAATACTGCTACCTCATTATACTCACTACCACACTTCCAATACTCACTACCTCTTGTGGTCGTGGTGGGCAGGGTGTGTTTGTAAATTAGTACCCATGAAAACATGAAGCTGTTGTGCACTGAACGAGACCCTCCATCCCTGAATGTCAGTATTGCCTACTCAGACTGGCGGCTGCCCTCCAGGGACATAGGCTGAAGTCTTGCACAGTGGCGTAGTGGTTAAGAGCAGGTGCATTCTAATCTGGAGGTACCGGGTTCGATTCCCCGCTCTGCTGCTTGAGCTGCGGAGGCTTATCTGGGGAATTCAGATTAGCCAGTGCACTCCCACGCACGCCAGCTGGGTGACCTTGGGCTAGTCACGGCTTTTCGGAGCTCTCTCAGCCCCACCCACCTCGCAGGGTGTTTGTTGTGAGGGGGGAAGGGCAAGGAGATTGTCAGCCCCTTTGAGTCTCCTGCAGGAGAGAAAGGGGGGATATAAATCCAAACTCTTCTTCTTCTACTGCCTGATCTGTTTGACAGGAGATGTGGGGATTCAAACCCAGGACCTTTTGCACACACTGCAGTCGTTCTTCCTCTGAGCTGCAGCCCCTCCCAAAGGGACTTCCTGGAGTCTTCCTGTAGGGACCATAAGGCGTGAAATAGCTTTCAGCCAAAGAGTGGTTTCCTCTGCTGTCTTTTCACGTGAGCCAGCCGGCTCCTTCCGCCAACCCTTCCTGAAACATTTCCCCAGGTAAGAGAAGCCTCTCTGATCTATTTATCTTTGATGCAGCATCTTGCTGCAGCCGCTCTTGCTGCTTTCCTGGGCCCAAATTCCTTTCCTTCCACTCGAAAAACGATTTTCACAGCCAGATGAACCCTCAGTTGCGTTCAGTGACTGCCCGTGAGCAACCGCAAAGGCCGGGATGGAATAAAAGGAGCCCTTTCACCGAGGGGGGTGGGGTGGGGAGGTTGTGCCCAAGGGATGGAAGGGGGGGGGACCTCACAGCCAAAGCCAGATTCGGGGAAAGCTACACAGAGCAACCTGAACTCTCCCTAGAACTGGAAGGGAAAATGACTAGATGTATTTATTTACGTTTATTCCCCACCCTTTACCATGGTCTTAGGGTGGATTACAATAAAAGCATAAAAATCCTATACAATAATGCTGAACCAGTAGTGGACTCTGTACAGCATAGGTATAATGCAGTGGTGGCGAACCTATGGCACGGGTGCCAGAGGTGGCACTCAGCGCCCTCTCAGTGGGCACACACAGAGTGCCCCCCCCCACACATCTAGGCTGGTTTGGGCCATAGGGCTCGATTATTAGCATTAAACCTTAGACCAAGTTTTGGGGAAGCAGTGTAGGTGACCCTGTAAAGCGATGTTAAACCCCACTGATTTTCATGGGAAGAACTAAAGCGTGATCCTTTACCTGGGAGTAAGCTTGATTGCTGGCAATGGGGCTTGCTTCTGTGTAAACCCTCCTAGGGTTGTGATTCACCCAGTGGAAGAGTTGCACAGATGCACGGAACCTTGGAACCAACGCACGCCTTGGAACCAACCTTTTTTCTAAACTAAAACCTCAGTATTCAGGTTAAATTGCCGTGTTGGCACTTTGCGATAAATAAGTGGGTTTTGGGTTGCAATTTGGGCACTCGGTCTCGAAAAGGTTCACCATCACTGGTATAACGGATTGCAGTTGTTATAAGGAACCCATTTTCTTTTCTCCCATTCACATGTGTTCCCTTCACCCATTCAGGCAGCGACCGGAGCCCGTGGAAACAATCCGGGTTCCTTTTGCACCTTCACATGGAGAGCTTCTCTCTCTTTCTCTCTCTCTTAAAAAAAAATTCCTGCAGCACATGCGTAGCTGTGCAGGCATACAGAAATGAACCCCAGCCCTGTGCCATTGCCAACTGTCCCACAATCTGATCGGCTGCACCTGCGTAGCTGCGCACGTGCAACAAACAAAAGAAAAAAAGAAAAAGGGCCCTCCCTTTCAAGCTCCTTTCCCTTCCTCTCGCCACAACAGACACCTTGTGAGGTAGGTTGGGTTGAGAGAGTTCAGAGAGAACTGTGACTGGCCCAAGGTCACCCAGCAGGAATGTAGGAGTGCGGAAACACACCTGGTTCACCAGATAAGCCTCCGCCACTCAGGTGGAAATGTGGGGAATCCAACCCGGTTCTCCAGATTAGAATCCACCTGCTCTTAACCGCCACACCACGCTGGCTCTCAAAAGGATTTTCAAAAATCCCTGGTTGAGGGGACTAAAACGGGCCATATTCATTTTGGGAACGGGACCTGTGCGAAGCTGCCCTCCTTAGAAGGAGGAGGAGGAGGAGGAGGAGGAGGAGGAGGAGGAGGAGAAGGAGGAGGAGGAGGAGGAGCAGAAGAAGAAGAAGAAGAAGAAGAAGAGGAGGAGGAGGAGGAGGAGTTTGGATTTATATCCCCCCTTTCTCTCCTGCAGGAGACTCAAAGGGGCTGACAATCTCCTTGCCCTTCCCCCCTCACAACAAACACCCTGTGAGGTAGGTGGGGCTGAGAGAGCTCCGAGAAGCTGTGACTAGCCCAAGGTCACCCAGCTGGTGTGTGTGGGAGTGTACAGGCTAATCTGAATTCCCCAGATAAGCCTCCACAGCTCAGGCGGCAGAACTGGGAATCAAACCCAGTTCCTCCAGATCAGAGTACACCTGCTCTTAACCTCCTACGCCACTGCTGCTCCTGTTTAGCTGTTTATATAACATCCTACATCAGTTAAACTGGGCCCATGTGGAATCCGCCAATGATAAAGTCACGATAACGACCACATCCCAATAACCCAATATGAATCTAAAATCTCACCTGCCCACAAAAAATTGAGGGGTGTACAAACACGTCAGCCCTCCCCCTGCAATGGGGGGGGGGGGAGTTGGCCAAACTGAGGTTATTGCTTTGGTCGCTTTGTGAGAAGACAAGAGCTAGGAATTGGTGAAGGCAGCAAGAAAAGAGGAAGGCCTAACATGTGGTGCAGAGGCGTATCTGGTGAAAATGCAGCCCTCTGCAAAATGTGAGTTTTCTGCCCCCCCCCCTTATGGGCAGCTGCCCTCCCCCACCATGACCAAATAATATTTTTTGCACCAGGTTTTGAAGTCAATGTATGGACCCAGAGGGAAGAAGGAGGGGTGTGTGGGTGGGGGGCGATTTTCTGCCCTCCCAAGTGCGCCCCCCCTTCTTTGCTTTGCTCCTTGGCTCTTTCGCTCCCTATTTTTATAATTTATTTTTGCATATCTATTGTTATTTTTAGGGAGGAGTCCGGCCGCTCCCTCCTTTTTGGGGTGGTTTTAAAGGAATCGGTACGGGACGCCATTATTATTGTTACTGTTTTTGCCCGCTGTTAAATGGTTTAAATGGTTTTTAATGGATTTTAGTGTATATGGTCACCATTGTGACCCTTGTTATATATTGCATACAGATAGTGTTGTGCACCACCCAGAGCCCCTTGGGGATTGGGCGGTCTATAAATTTATTATTATTATTATTTTGTTATTATTTATTAGGTTTGTAGACCGCCCTCCCCCGAACAGCGTATAAATAGAGCGCATATATCAGATTAAATCCGTTAAATATTAGTTAATACAGGCTCTAAAAATATATATGTATAAACCCTACCCCATTAAAATGCAGCATTATTAAATACAAAATTAATACAAAAGATGGCACCTACTATCAAGTTCCCTCAGACCCCCCAGTGAAAGGGTGGTAGGATTCATTTGATGTTATAGAGAGAAAAAGGGGGGGAAGGGAACTTGATATTTAAATAATAAAATAATAAAACAAACAAACAAACAAACAAATAAATAAATAGTCACAGCCTGTGGTCATTTGTCCCCATATGTCCCCCTAGGCGGTACGCCCCTGTTGTGGTGGATTGGTTCAAGGTAATTACCGATTAGCACAGCTCTCCAGGGTTTGAGATAGAGCTCTTTCCCATCCCCTATGACTTGATCGTTTTAAGTGGAAACGCCAGGGATCGAACCTGCGGCCTTCTGCGCAAAGAGGAAACGCTCTTCCACTGAGCCATGGCCCCTCCCGTTCAGAAGGCAGGAGCGGCTTCCAATCAGTGCTCTCTGCTGGGGTGGAAATAATGCCTGCTGCAGCCCGAGGCTCCGCGCTCAGCTACTTTCCCTTCCTCGCTTCTTCCTTTTCTCACCTCCCTTTTGTTACATGAGCATTTTCTCAAACTGGGCCAAGTTTCGGGACACTGTTAGTCAAGAAAGCCAGGGCATGCGATGCATGGCTAACATGCGACCGCTCCCGTTCTCAAGAGAAGCAGCTCAGACTGAAATCAAACCAGCAGTGCGAAATGCAAGGATGTTGGGATGAAGCTGTATTCATCCCAGCTATGATTTGAACCCCCATCCAGTGATGGGATCCAAAAATTTTAGTAACAGGTTCCCATGGTGGTGGGATTCAAACTGTGGTGTAGCGCCAATGGGGCTGGGCGGGCACGATGGGGGGCGTCGTGCCCGCCCAGTTCTGCGCGCTACTGCTGAGAGGAGGGTCGTCACTAAGGCAAAAATCACGTGGCAAAATCACCCATTAGTCACCCCCTCTCGGCACACACAAATAATGAGTAACCTACTCTCGGGAACCTGTGAGAACCTGCTGGATCCCACCTCTGCCCCCATCCCCAGAAGTCATTGACTGATCCAGAAATCTGGCCCATGTGCATTTAAAACACTGTGTCAAGAACTTATCCCATGCACTTTGGTTAGTACTCCGAGGGGAGGAAGGAAGTCCAGATTTGCTACGCAGAGGCAGGACGAGACAAACTACCTCTGCATGGCTTTCGCCCTGACCTAGATGAACCAGGCTAGCCGGATCTCATCAGAGCTCAGGGCTTGCCAATCCCCAGGTGAGGTCTGGAGATTTACCTGGAATCGCAACCGATCTCCAGATGACAACCGTCAGTCCCCCCGGCCAAAATGGCTGATTTGGAGGGCAGACTCTTTGGCTGAGGTTTCTTCCTGCCCCGAAAACCACTCTCCTCAATCCCCACCCCCCAAATCTGCAAGAATTTTTCTACCTGGAGCTGGCAACCCCAAGGGGAACTGATCGATGTAGCTGGGAGATCTGCTGTCATTGAAAAATCCAAACTTCACATACACGCTACAGGGGTCAGTGCTATCAGTCACTGACCAGGAAAGGGATTTGGGCGTCTTCGTTGATAGTTCCATGGGAATGTCAACTCAGTGCATGGCAGCTGTGAAAAGGCAAACTCTATGCTGGGGAGAGAATTACAGGGAAAAGGAGTTGGGAATAAAACTGCAAGGACTGTCATGCCCTTATATAAAGTCACACGTGGGTGCGACAGCACTTGAGTACTCAGTGTTCAAGTTCTGGTCAGCCACATCTCAAAAAAAAGGATCTTGAAGAGATAGAAAAAGTGCAGAGAAGGGCAACGAGGATGATTGAGAGGGACTGGAGCACCCTGTCCTTTATGAGGAGAGGCTGCAGCGTTTGGGACTCTTTAGTTTGGAGAGGAGACGCCTGAGGGGGGGGGGATAATGATTGAAGTTCTACAAAATTATGGCATGGGGTAGAAAATGCTTGGACAGAGAGAATTTTTTCTCTCTTTCTCACAATACTAGAACCAGGGGCATCCACATTTGAAAATGCTGGGGAAGAATTAGGACCTAATAAAAAGGAAACACTTCTTCATGCAACGCAGTGATCGGTGTTTGGAATATGCTGCCACAGGTGAGGTGGTGATGGCCACTCACCCGATAGCTTTAAAAGGGGCTTGACAGATTTTATGGAGGAGAAGTCGATCTATAGCTACCAATCTTGATCCGGGCCTTTGATCTGGAGGGGTTGCAAAATGCCTTTAGCAGACCAAGTGCTTCTTGGGAGCAGCAGCTGCAGAAGGCCATTGCTTTCACATC
Organism: Sphaerodactylus townsendi; assembly: GCF_021028975.2. Taxonomy (NCBI): domain Eukaryota; kingdom Metazoa; phylum Chordata; class Lepidosauria; order Squamata; family Sphaerodactylidae; genus Sphaerodactylus; species Sphaerodactylus townsendi. The sequence goes on from NC_059433.1 coordinate 63,459,253, forward strand.
CTGCAGGTGAGCTCCCCTAAAGGCACCTGGTGGGCCACTGCGCAGTAGCAGAGGGTTGGATTAGAATCAGGGGTGGGGAACCTCCAGGACATGTTCAGGAACTCCATTTCCTCCCATCAGCCCCTACCAGCATGGCCAATTGGCCATGCTGACAGAGGCTGATGGGAATTGTAGTTCCTGAACATCTGGAGAGCTGCAGGTTCCCTACCCCTGGACTAGATTGACTCTGGTCTGATCCAGCAGGCTAGTTCTTATGTTCTTATGAGCCCTTGTGGCCACTGCTGCTATGCCAGGGCCGGGGGCAAATGGGCAGCTGGGTGGGTGATGGGGCAGGGGGGCAGAAAAAGAGAAAAAAACCGGCAGACATTTAAGGCAGCCAATGCCAGAAAAGGCGTGGCTGGAGGGGAAATGAGGGAGAGAATGAGACAAGCAGAGGGAGGGGGAAAGAAACTGTGGCCCCTTCCGCACATGCAGAATAATGCATTTTCAATCCACTTTCAATGCATTTTGCAGCTGGATTTTACTGTGCAGAAGAGCAAAATCCAGCAGCAGTGGCGTAGTGGCTAAGAGCAGGTGCACACTGATCTGGAGGAACCGGGTTTGATTCCCAGCTCTGCCACTTGAGCTGTGGAGGCTTATCTGGGGAATTCAGATTAGCCTGTGCACTCCCACACATGCCAGCTGGGTGACCTTGGGCTAGTCACAGCTTTCCAGAGCTCTCTCAGCCCCACCCACCTCACAGGGTGTTTTTGTGAGGGGGGAAGGGCAAGGAGATTGTAAGCCCCTTTGAGTCTCCTGCAGGAGAGAAAGGGGGGATATAAATCCAAACTGCTCCTCCTCCTCCTCCTCCTCCTCCTCCTCCTCCTCTTCCTCTTCCTCTTCTTCTTCTTCTTCTTCTTCTTCTTCTTCTTCTTCATTTTATTTTATGATTTTACATTTTATGTTTTTATTACTATTGATTGTTTCCTGATTGCTTACTAGACCTATATGACAATCATTAAGTGCTGTACCTTATGATTCTTGACAAATGTTTTTTTCTTTTATGTACACTGAGAGCATATGCACCGGAGACAAATTCCTTGTGTGTCCAATCACACTTGGCCAATAAAGATTCTATTCTATTCTATTCTATTCTATTCTATTCTATTCTATTCTATTCTATTCTATTCTATTCTATTCTATTCTATTCTTCTTCTTCTTCTTCTTCTTCTTCTAACAATCGTGGAAGTGGATTGAAAGCGCCTTATTCTGTATGTGCGGAAGGGGCCTGAGTTGGGCCGACTGGGATAAATAACTCCTCTTGCCGGTTTCTTGTGGGTCTCCACTTGTAAATAAGTAGAAGTCGGCTCCTCCGGCTGCATAACTCAGTTCTGGGTGGATTAAAAGAACGCCGAGATTTGTAGCCATCAGCAAACAAAGTGCCAGGAACTTGGGCTTGCTACAAACTGAGATTTTTCTGTGAAGTATCTCTGAGGAGTTGGTGACTAAGATCGGAAGGGGGGGGGGGGTGGGCGGAACAGCATGCACTAAAATATGTGAATAATTCTGGATACCGCTCCTCTCTGCTTTCCATCTTGAGAGGTGGAAGCGCCCACCTCTGGCCTTAGGAATGGAAAAAAAAAAACCATGTTGTTGTGTACGAAGACTCAGCAACACTTGTGGGTTTTTGGAGTTCGCTCAAAGATGCAGCATCAAACGACAACATGTTATAAAAAGTCTGGCATTTGAAGGACGGGGTTTTCGTTTTAATTGCACAAGACGGACGCTCTTCAGAAAGCTTATTCGCTGGGGATGACTTTCTGTGGTTATTTCATTGCCTTTTCTTGGGTCTATTTGAATCACTGAGGCATGGGGGGGGAATTACTGTGTTCTGCAGATGTTCCATCTGGACACAGATGGACAGGTGGGCGGACGGTGGAGGACCAAGGTTTACGGTCCCACCTGCACAAAGATTCTGCTTTTCATTATTTGAAATACTATTTCGTTGCTGAATAGTGTGTGGAGCTCAATGAAGCCCTGGCTGAGAAGGAGCCCAGAAGGAGCCCAGGAGCAGTGGTGGAATCCAAAAATTTTAGTCACAGGTTCCCATGGTGCTGGGATCCAAACAGTGGCGTAACGCCAATGGGGCGGAGCGGGGCACAACGGGGGCGTGGCCGGGCATTCCGGGGGCGGAGCATTAATAATTTCTCTGTTACTGTAAAAAACTCTTACTGTAAACAAAAAAGTTCCTAATTTCCAGCTGGTATCTTTCTGTCCATAATTTAAACTCATCATAGCAAGTCCTATCGTCCACTGCCAACAGAAACAACGACTTCTCCTCTAATTGACTGCCTGTCCAATACTTAATACTTTCAAATACTTAATTTTGTTTCCAGAAAGCAAAAGAAGGATACCTTCTTTAAACAAATAACTTGACCATATTTCTAAAACATGTTTTTAAAATAGCCCAACAGGGAGAATTATCCCGTTTTCCACCTTCGCTAATCAGCCACATAGGAAACAACAGGACGTTATGATTTTTGGACCTAATGGAATTTCTAACGGAAAAGCAGACCCAATTAGTAACCCCCTCTCGGCACACACAAATAATTAGTAACCCACTCTTGGGACTGGCGAGAACCTGCTGGATCCCACCTCTGCCCAGGAGATAAGCAAAGTGGGCTCTGAGGGGCACTTGGATGAGAGACTACCAAGGAAGTCCAGAGCTCCTTCACAGAAGCAGGGGATAGGAAAGAAGAAGAAGAAGAAGAAGAAGAAGAAGAAGAAGAGGAGGAGGAGGAGGAGGAGGAGGAGGAGGAGGAGGAGGAGAAGGAGGAGGAATTTGGATTTATATCCCCCCTTTCTCTCCTGCAGGAGACTCAAAGGGGCTTACAATCTCCTTGCCCTTCCCCCCTCACAACAAACACCCTGTGAGGTAGGTGGGGCTGAGAGAGCTCTGGAAAGCTGTGACTAGCCCAAGGTCACCCAGCTGGCGTGTGTGGGGGTGTACAGGCTAATCTGAATTCCCCAGATAAGCCTCCACAGCTCAGGTCGCAGAGCTGGGAATCAAACCCTGTTCCTCCAGATCAGAGTGCACCTGCTCTCAGCCACTACGCCACTGCTGCTCCCTGTATGTCTTTTGCCCTGACTTGGACAGCCCAGACTAGCCTGATCTCAGAAGTTGAGCATGGGTAGCCCTGGTTAGAATTTGGGAGTACCAGGGTTGCGACACTGATGCTGGCAATTGGCAAACCATCTCTGTTCATCTTTTGCTGTAACATGGTTGCCCCAAACTAGCCTGATCTTGCCAGATCTCAGAAGCTGAGCAGGGACAGCCTGGTTGATATCTGAATGGGAAACCTTTCTCTCTTTCTCACAATGCTAGAACCAGGGGGCATCCATTGAAAATGCTGGGGGGAAGAATTAGGACTAATCAAAGGAAACGCTTCTTCACGCAACGTGTGATGGGTGTTTGGAATATGCTGCCACAGGAGGGGGTGATGGCCACTCACCTGGATAGCTTTAAAAGGGGCTTGGACAGATTTATGGAGGAGAAGTCGATATATGGCTACCAATCTTGATCCTCCTGGATCTGAGATTGCAAATGCCTTAGCAGACCAGGTGCTCGGGAGCAGGAGCCGCAGAAGGCCATTGCTTTCACCTCCTGCAGGTGAGCTCCCAAAGGCACCTGGTGGGCCACTGCGAGTAGCAGAGTGCTGGACTAGATAGACTCTGGTCCGATCCAGCAGGCTAGTTCTTATGTTCTTATGTCCTTAAGATGTCTAGGGTTGCAATGGGTCCCTTCCGCACATGCAGAATAACGCGCTTTCAATCCACTTTCACCATTTGTTTGCAAGTGGATTTCGCTATTCTGCACAGCAAAATCCAGAAGCAAAGTGCATTGAAAGTGGACTGAAAGTGCATTATTCTGCATGTGCGGAATAGCAAGAGATTGACCAGTGGTGGATTTGCCATCATCTGCTGTGTCGGCCCACGCTACTCACGACTCCATAGCAGTCCGATCGTGATCCCCGGCTGCTCTTTGGATCCCCAGAGCCAGCCGTCAGCTGGGGCTAATGTTTCAAAAAGGGCCAGCTGGGACTTGAGTTTCATGGACAGCCAAATAGGCAGACGCAGCCCTGGCTCCTACCTCTTGGCCAAATGCACCAGTGTCGTTCTTTGCCAATTATACTGAATATAAAGAGAACGGACGCTCAGCTCTCCTGCTACTTTCCCCTTTGCCAGACTCCACAGTCAGCAGAAACCCAGATACAGATGGCAGCGTTTCCCAGCGGGAGGGTCCCAGCTTGCTCCTCCGTCGAAAGAGAAGTTTGGCCGGACTCCAAACGTGGCAGGCTGGAGGAAAGGGAACTGGGGACGTGATTTGGAAGAGGAAGGGCAAACTCGTTTCACAGGTTGCAAAACCCCGGGGCGTGTTCCTTGCTCCTTCTCTCTGTCCTTCACTTCTACCACCTTTGACGTACTGCGGGTCTCCGGGCCTGCTCCTTAAATTGGCCTGGCTGGGTCTCCGTTGCTGCCCCTTCATCCGGGAATTCCCTCTTCAAACAACCCTGCGCTCCCCCTTTAAAATCTTCTACAAATCCCCGCTTTTCAATTGAGCTGGAGACTTCTGCTGCTGAGGCAAAGGGTATGTCAACAGTGGAGCAGCAGTGGCGCAGGAGGTTAAGAACTCGTGTATCTAATCTGGAGGAACCGGGTTTGATTCCCCGCTCTGCCGCCTGAGCTGTGGAGGCTTATCTGGGGAATTCAGATTAGCCTGTACACTCCCACACATGCCAGCCGGGTGACCTTGGGCTAGTCACAGCTTCTCGGAGCTCTCTCAGCCCCACCTACCTCACAGGGTGTTTGTTGTGTGGGGAGGGGAAGGAAAAGGAGATTGTCAGCCCCTTTGAGTCTCCTGCAGGAGAGAAAGGGGGGATATAAATCCAAACTCCTCCTCTTCTTCTTCTTCTTCTTCTTCTTCTTCTTCTTCTTCTTCTTCTTCTTCCATGTCAACATGCGACCATCCTTTTCCATTCTCTGCTGTTTCTTATTTCTTTGAGTCTTTTCTTCTGTCTCTTGCTGATAAATAGGGTTTCCAGTTCTGGGACAGGAAATTCCTGAGCGGTTTTTTTTTTTTGGGGGGGGGGAGGGGGAGCAGAGACTAGAAAGAAGAAGAAGGGTTGGATTTATATCCCCTCTTTCTCTCCTGTAAGGAGACTCAAAGCGGCTGACAATCTCCTTTCCCTCCCCCCTGCCACAACAAACACCCTGTGGGCTGAGAGAGCTCTGAAGAACTGTGACTAGCCCAAGGTCACCCAGCAGGCATTTTTGGAGTGCACAAGCTAATCTGGTACACTGTTTATTCTAAAACTTACATCCTATTTTTGCATCTTGGCTCGAGGCTAGGCAGAGGCAGGCGATGGTCAACCACTTCTTGCCTTCAAAAGAAGAAGAGTTTTGGATTTATATCCCCCCCTTTCTCTCCTGTAAGGAGACTCAAAGGGACTTACAATCTCCTTGCCTTTCCTCCCCACCCCCCTCAACAAACACTCTGTGAGGTGGGTGGGGCTGAGGAAGCTCCAAAGAACTGTGACTAGCCCAAGGTCACCCAGCTGGCATGTGTTGGACTGCACAAGCTAATCTAGTTCACCAGATAAGCCTCTACAGCTCAAGTGGAAGAGCGGGGAATCAAACCCAGCTCTCCAGATTAGAGTGCACCTGCTCTAAACCACTACACCACGCTGGCTCTCCAACTGGGTGGGCTTTGTGGAGAGGAGATTTTAGCAGGTATAGAGTCATAGACTCCATCTTCCAAAGTACCTGTATTCTCCAGGGAAACTGAGCTTCGAAATGATCCCATAAGTAGACAAGGCCTTCTTTTGCTTTTAATCTCTCCCCCCCACACTCTCTCCTAGGTGCTAATTTCACACTTGCTGCCTTTTCAGCCTGAAACTTTCCATGTTGGTTTTACTTTTCCCTTGTAAGAATCAAAACGTGATTCTTCATTTCTGAAGATATTTGCACCTCCCCTTTCCTCTTGGCTCAAGGTGGTTTCCTGTCTCATGCTATTCTCCCCGCACAAAATGTTCCGCAGCAGTGGCGTAGGCGGTTAAGAGCTCATGTATCTAATCTGGAGGAACCGGGTTTGATTCCCAGCTCTGCCACCTGAGCTGTGGAGGCTTATCTGGGGAATTCAGATTAGCCTGTACACTCCCACACATGCCAGCTGGGTGACCTTCGGCTAGTCACAGCTTCTTGGAGCTCTCTCAGCCCCACCCACCTTACAGGGTGTTTGTTGTGAGGGGGGAAGGGCAAGGAGATTGTCAGCCCCTTTGAGTCTCCTGCAGGAGAGAAAGGGGGGATATCAATCCAAAACTCTTCTTCTTCTTCTCTCTTGGTTCAAGGTGGTTTCCTGTCTCATGCTATTCTCCCTGCACAAAATGTTCCGCATTAAACAAATGCATTTCTCAACATTATTTGTGCAACGAAGAATTAAATGTGAGCCTTTACTAGTAGTCAGAACCCCAAGGCACAGAATGGTCGGCTGCAGGAGTGCGGTCAAAGCTCTGCTCATGACCTGAGTTCGATCCCAACAGAAGTCGGTTTGGGGTGGTCGGCTCAAAGTTGACTTAGCCGTCCGTGCTTGCTGGGGGTAAAGTGCAGACAACTGGGGAAGGCAATGGCAAATCACTGGGTAATACCGATGCTTTCTGAACAAACCCTTTACAACGTTTTCAGGCCGGAAATAAAATGTTTCCTCCTCCTTTTGGTTCCAACCTGGAAACATTTTTCCTAAGCCAGACTTAATGAGTTGGGCATTTCCTTGGAGGACCTGCTAATGTTAACAGAGCAGGAGGTCTACGGGGCTATCAAGAAGAGACTTTTTGATAGAGAGTTTCAACAGATGCTAGAGGAAGCTAATAAAACCTGTTCCCCGATCTCTCTGGGAATACCTGTGGATAGATTAATTGTAGCCCGGTACCTTTATCTCCTGCGTGCATTCGTTTCCTGCCCAAGGAGTGGCGCAGCGGCTGCGTCCTTGCCACAACCCTGCCCAGGAATGCCCCGCCCCCAGAATGCCCGGCCACACCCCCGTCGTGCCCCGCCCAGCCCCATTGGCACTATGCCACAATTTGAATCCCACCACCATGGGAACCTGTTACTAAAATTTTTGGATCCCACCACTGCCCCACACCCCTGCTCCTTCCCCCCGGGGCCCATACACTGACTTTAAGAGCTGGTGCAAAAAATGTTGTTTGGTTGAGGTGGGGGAGGGGAGGGTGGCCACCCATACATGGTGTAGTGGCAGAAAACTCATATTTTGCATCAGGCTACATATTCCCTAGGTACGCCTCTGACTGCAACTTATATCCAGCAGCAATCCTTTCAGCCCAAAAGATGCAAATGGCTGTTATCTTCTCTCCTAATAATACGAATCGCCATTGTTGAATATTATATGTTTTTCTCACCGTGGTTATCCGAAAACAGCAGCCCGTGTAAGAACATAAGAACATAAGAACAAGCTAGCTGGATCAGACCAGAGTCCATCTAGTCCAGCTCTCTGCTACTCGCAGTGGCCCACCAGGTGCCTTTGGGAGCTCACAGGCAGGATGTGAAAGCAATGGCCTTTTGCGGCTGTTGCTCCCGAGCACCTGGTCTGCTAAGGCATTTGCAATCTCAGATCAAAGAGGATCAAGATTGGCAGCCATAGATCGACTTCTCCTCCATCAATCTGTCCAAGCCCCTTTTAAAGCTATCCAGGTTAGTGGCCATCACCACCTCCTGTGGCAGCATATTCCAAACACCAATCACACGTTGTGTGAAGAAGTGTTTCCTTTTGTTAGTCCTAATTCTTCCCGCCAGCATTTTCATTGAATGCCCCCTGGTTCTAGTATTGTGAGAAAGAGGGAAAAATTTCTCTCTGCATAAACATTTTCCACCCCATGCATAATTTTATAGACTTCAATCATATCCCCCCTCAGACGCCTCCTCTCCAAACTAAAGAGTCCCAAACACTGCAGCCTCTCCTCATAAGGAAGGTGCTCCAGTAACAGGGAATAACAGGGAATATAATTCCAGTCCCTGAGACGTGGCTGATAAACTTAAAGTCGCTTTTCTGCAGGTTTCAGCGGGTCCTAACAGGACGTTCCACACCATTATGGTGAACGAAAAGGATCCAGAGACCCATCTTAATGTGGTGCTATTCATTAGCAGTTATTATCTCCTCGCTCTCTATTAAGCAAACTTCCTGGGAAAAGCTGTTTGGTAAACCGCTCTGCTTTTCCTCAGCCTTAGAAAAGAAACAACAAACGGAGTTGCCAAAAAAGCAGGAAAGCTGGAGGGTTTGTAAACAGAATATCCAAAAACCACAGGAAAACAAATAAGTAAAAAGGGAGGGGAGAAGATCACCTAAAGCTACAGGAGGAGAAAGCACAGAAATAGCCGGATAACTGGAAGTCAGCTGTCTAAATGCTGCCTGTGTGCATTCTGCTCCCCTTTTTGGGTTGCCAGATTCCAGGGGAGGCCTGGAGACGTTCCAGAAAACAGAAAGATTTCCAGAAAACAGAGATCAGTTCAATGTATTGTCGAAGGCTTTCACAGCCAGACTCAACTGGTCGTTGTAGGCCAGTGATGGCGAACCTTTTTGAGACCGAGTGCCCAAATTGCAACCCAAAACCCACTTATTTATTGCAAAGTGCCAACACGGCAACTTAACCTGAATACTGAGGTTTTAGTTTAGAAAAAACAGTTGGTTCCAAGGCGTGTGTTACTCGGGAGTAAGCTTGGTGGTAGTTGGTGACTTTGCTTTGAAGCAACTGTGCAACTCTTCCAAGGGGTGAATCACAACCTTAGGAGGTGTTTACTCATCAGCAAGCCCCATTGCCAGCAACCGAGCTTACTCCCAGGTAAAGGATCGCGCTTTAGTTCTTCACATGAAAATCAGTGGGGTTTAACATCGCTTTACAGGGTTGCCTACACTGCTTCCCCAAAACTAGGTCTTAGGTTTAATGCTAATAATCGAGCCCAATGGCCCAGGCCAGCCTAGATGTGTGTGGGGGGGCACTCTGTGTGTGCATGCCCATAGAGAGGGCTCTGAGTGCCACCTCTGGCACCCGTGCCATAGGTTCGCCACCGTTGTAGGCTTTCCGGGCTGTGTGGCTGGTAGATCTTGTTCCAAATGTTTCGCCTGCATCTGCAGCTGGCATCTTCTGTCTGTGACACACCTCTGGAGATGCCAGCCACAGATGCAGGTGAAACGTTAGGAACAAAATCTACTAGACCACGGCCACACAACCCGGAAAACCCACAACAACCAGACCAGTTCCCCTTTTAAAAAATGGCTGGCTTGGAGAGTAGATTTTAAGGCCATATGGCCTGCTGAGATTTTTCCTTTTCCCCAACCTGGTCTGGAGCCAATGAAGCTATGCCAGTGGTGGCGAACCTATGGCACAGGTGCCAGAGGTGGCACTCAAAGCCCTCTCTGTGGGCACGTGCAAACAGAGTCCCTCCCCCCCTCTAGGCTGGCCTGGGCCGCTGGGCTCGATTCTTAGCATTAAACCTAAGACCAAGTTTTGGGGAAGCAGTGTAGGTAACCCTGTTAAGCGCTGTTAAACCCCACTGATTTTCATGTGAAGAGCTAAAGCGCGATCCTTTGCCTGGGAGTACGCTCGGTTGCTGGCAAAGGGGCTTGCTTCTGAGTAAACTCTCCTAGGGTTGTGATTCACCCGTTGGAAGAGTTGCACGGTTGCTTCAAAGCAAAGCCACCGACTACCACCAAGCTTACTCCCGAGTAACACACGCCTCGGAGCCAACTGTTTTTTTTTCTAAACTAAAACCTCAGTATTCAGGTTAAATTGCTGTGTTGGCACTTTGCGATTAATAAGTGGGTTTTGGGTTGCAATTTGGGCACTCAGTCTTGATAAGGTTCTCCATCACTGACCTATGCTCTGTCAAATAGTATGCTTTTTTGGGGGAAGAATTAGGACTAATCAAAGGAAACACTTCTTCACGCAACGTGTGATCGGTGTTTGGAATATGCTGCCACAGGAGGTAGTGATGGCCACTCACCTGGATAGCTTTAAAAGGGGCTTGGACAGATTTATGGAGGAGAAGTCGATTTATGGCTCCCAATCTTGATCCTCCTTGATCTGAGATTGAAAATGCCTTAACAGACCAGGTGATTGGGAGCAGCAGCCGCAGAAGGCCATTGCTTTCCCATCCTGCATGTGAGCTCCCAAAGGCACCTGGTGGGCCACTGCGAGTAGCAGAGAGCTGGACTAGATGGACTCTGGTCTGATCCAGCTGGCTTGTTCTTATGTTCTTATGTTCTTTTTAATCTGCACAGCTGATCAGAGGCCGTGCCGGGGAAAACCCACCACCTACCTACCCATGCCTACTTTTAAAAGTAACCAGTGAGCCCCAGATCAGCAACGGGCATTACGTTTGGGCTACATGTGAGTTTCCCTAATGTAGCAAACTCCTGGAGTCATTTTAGGTTGGGGGGGAGCACCAAGAACAGGTTTAAGCCCCTCCTTCCACTCGCCATGGTCCCAGTGCGAATCCGTGAGCAACATATGCTTTCTAACCCAGATCTACGCCTCCTCTCCGTCTAATGGAAGAGGAGAAGGAGAGAAAGGAGAAATGTCAGCCGGGAAAGGGATCCCAGCTTGCATTGTTGAGCCTGAGAGAAATGCCATATTTTGTTGGGTACAAACTGTCAGAACGTTTCTCAAACAACAGACTGTGAACCTGCCCTTGTTCTTTGGGGGAAAGGAGGGATGTTAGACGATGCAAACAGAGCGGGCAGATTTAGAAGGAAAAGGGAGTGTCTCAAAGGAAGGCTGAATTGCAGCCCAAAGTTGCCCAGGTTTGGGATCAGGAATAGGGAGCCCAGATATGAATGCATTTCCACATGCTCTCCAACTCTCACCTAGAACCAGAGGCATAGTAAGGGGGAAATGCACCCAGTGCACTGGTGCCTCCTCTGCCCCTCCGTGACTTGCCCCCATCCCGCCCCAGAACACCCCCGTCCCGCCCCCCCCACAGGGTTGCACGCCCAGTGCATCATGCACCCCTGTCCCCTTAGAGTTACGCCTCTGCCTAGAACCATATTTCAGGTAGGCACCACTGTAAAGTTCTCATCACTGCTGTTTGGGTCCCCAAATTCCCGCCTCTGCTCTCTCTTCGTGCTGCTCGAACCACCGATTCTTTGTCTGCAGTTTCATTGCCTGACACTGGTTTCTTGCCCTGCATAATCTATATTTTTTTCCAAGAAGTTTTGTGTTAGTCGATCAGCATTATAGCATAACTGTGCATGGCACACGTGCCAATCAACCCCCAAACTGAAGGGAAAGAAAACCCAACCTACAGAACCAACTCGGATCCAAAAGATTGAAAGAAAAGGAAAAAATCAACAATATATTTTATTTTTTATTGCACAGTGCCTAATAACTAAAATTAAAACCAAGGCACTCTGAAGCCCAAATTAAGTCTTATCTCAATAGGTGCACTTCCAGTGAATAACACTTAAACAGTCATGAATGGTTACACATATGGAGCGTTAATGAATAGATTCACATGTACTAAGAAAAATAATGGAGATTGAACATTATTTAATACACATGGATTTATTCATTAAAAGTACACGTTTCCTTGATAGCCACTGTATAGTGGTTTGGGTTTCTGCCCTTCTTTGTATGTCTATTGCCTCACTATACTTCCTAATTGCTCGATTATTTATACTTATGTAGTGTCATTAAGGCAGAGGGGGGAAATTGTGGCTGGGGCAACACCTGCTCCAGGTGGCCCTCCCCACACCTCTTATCTTAGCTGGCGGGAGCCTGCCGCGGGCTGCTCCTCGGCCCGGCCCCACCAGGTTACTCTATGGAGAGGGAGCAGCCTGGCGGGGTCAGGCTAAGGGGAGGGGTGTGGGGGGCGATTCTCCACCCTCACATGACCAGCTGGTGTGCGCCCAGGGACATATGACCCTACATGTCCTTGTGAGTGCTCCACCTCTGCATAAATGACATGTATAATAGAAGAAGAAGAAGAAGAAGAAGAAGAAGAAGAAGAAGAAGAAGAAGAAGAAGAAGAAGAAGAAGAAGAAGAAGAAGAAGAAGAAGAAGAAGAAGAAGAAGAAGAAGAAGAATTGTTTGGCCTTATATCCCCCCCTTTCTTCCTGCAGGAGACTCAAAGGCTGATAATCTCCTTGGTTGCCCTTCCCCTCACAACAAAACACCCTGTGAGGTAGGTGGGGCTGAGAGAGCTCCGAGAAGCTGTGACTAGCCCAAGGTCACCCAGCTAGCATGCGTGGGAGGGCATTAAGCTAATCTGAATTCCCCAGATAAGCCTCCACAGCTCAGGCGGCAGAGTGGAGAATGAAACCCGGTTCCTCCAGATTAGATACACGAGCTCTTAACCTCCTACGCCACTGCTGCTCCTATGTCACTGCTCATACAATTAAAAAGTTCATATAGGTATCTGCCTTTCTCCCATCGTTCTGAGTGACTCAAGTTACCAAGTTTTACTGTAATAACAGCTGATCAGATTCCAGAGATCAGGTCACTTGGAGAAAACAGTAGCTTTGGAGAGCAGATGATATGTTATCACAGAGATAGCAGCCAACTTCCAGAGTAGACCTGGAGAGCTCCCAGAATTATAACTGACATCCAGACACCCATGACGTCCCCTGGGGAAAAATGGCTGCTCAAAAGGGTGGACTGTGTGGCTTAAGACCCTGTTGAGGTCACGCCTCTTCCTAAGCCCTGCCCTCCCCAGGCTCCACCCCCAAAATCCCCTCCCATCTCTGCTGAGCACAAAATATCCAGGTTTCCAGCAGAACTCCCCACTGCACCAGCGCTGAACACGTTTTCATCCCGTTTCTGGCGCTCCCCTCCCCAACACGCGTTGTTTTAGAACCTGCAAGAAAGTAGACCTTTTCAAAAAATGCGTGGGCAATCTGGAGCAGTGGGGAAGTTATTGGGTGTGTGTGTGTGTAAATCCGGATTCATTTTTCCCGCTGCTGGTAGTGACGTGGAGCCTCCCGTCCAATGAGAACGCAGTGGGTTGTGAGTGACGCGTGCAGCCTTTTAAAAAAAATTTCACGGACCGGAGATCCACGTGGATACGAAGCAACGTGGCACTGGTTTTGACCGATTGACTGAGTAGGAGGCAATACAAAGCAGAGCTACATGTCGTATCCACATGGATCCGACTACATAGAGGTGCGCGGAAACAGGGCTTTGCTTTAATCGCCCGTTTCTTTGTCTCCGAATAGAGTCGTTCTGCGCAGGCTCGCGCAAAGATGGATCCGCAAGGTTAAAAATAAAAAAAATCCCGCCCCAACACGGCACAGCAGCCAATCAGGGTAGCCCCTGAGCAGATCGCGTGTTCAATCCGCCTCAGTGGAGAATCCTTCGTTGCTGCTGCGTTTCTGGGAACAAGGATCGTTTGTGGGGCAGGAGCTGCAGTAGGCACACTGAAACTGTGCTCAAAAGTTCCCCAAACCAGTTAGTATCTACATTCACTTTTCCGGTGGGGAATCGACCGATAGCAAATATAAATAAATGGATTTTTTTCCAAAGAAATAAAATGAAGAACAGAAATTCTGGCTAGTTGCACCCTGGCATGAGCCAGCTGGTTGGCTTCTAAGAGGATCTACCTTGATGCTCCTGATGCTCCTCGAAGAAGAAGAAGAAGAAGAAGAAGAAGAAGAAGAAGAAGAAGAAGAAGAAGAAGAAGAAGAAGAAGAAGAACAAGAAGAAGAAGAAGAAGAACAAGAAGAAGAACAAGAAGAAGAACAAGAACAAGAAGAAGAAGAAGAAGAAGAGGAGGAGGAGGAGGAGGAGGAGGAGGAGGAGGAGGAGGAGGAGGAGCTTGGATTTATATCCCTCCTTTGTGTCCTGTAAGTTTGTTTGTTTGTTTGTGTGTGTGTGTGTGTGTGTGTGTGTTGGGCTTGATAGACCGCCCAACCCCCGAAGGACTCTGGGCAGTGTACAATGAGACATAAAACAAATAAAATCTCATAAATACAATATAGCAGTAAAACATTAAAATTCATTAAAATACATTATAGCAGCAATTTCAAAATTTTTACAAATAAAATACATGCACACATGACTCAAAGTGGCTCACAAGCTCCTTTCCTTTCCTCTCGCCACACCAGACACCTTGTGAGGTAGGTGGGGCTGAGAGAGTCCTGAGAGAACTGTATCTAGCCTAAGGTCACCCAGCAAGAATTTAGGAGAGCGGAAACACATCTGGTTCACCAGATAAGCCTCTGCCACACAGGTGGAGGAGTGGGGAATTAAACCCGGTTCTCCAGATTAGAATCCATCTGCTCTTAACCACGACACCACACTGGCATCCTACATTCTTGCAGCATCTGGAGTAAGGCACATTCTCATGTTACCCCACAACAGTCAGTGAGGGGAGGCTGGAAAGAGGAAACTGTGCTGTGACGTTTGGCACTCCTTGTTGGGCCCCAGAGAGGTAGCCTGTTACCCGCCCTTCTTGGCCTCACAGCAGAGATGCCACTTTGCCTGGGGAGTCACTCAATAATCCGCCTCCCCCCCCCCCCAATACGGCAACGAGCTCCTTGCTGCCAAATTGTCCTGAGCAAAGGTGGCAGCTCGGGTGAAATGGCCAAAGGGAAGCGAAATTAACAAGGCCTGAATGAAATCAATTTGGCCTGACAGGCTGACAGCCGAGTAAGCTAATTACTCCTGGGGTTGGGGCGGGGGAGTGCATTAATCCATGCGGAGAAATCCAGAGCACCAAAGTTCACTACAGAAATGCAGAAGAGAGCAGGACCGGGGAGCAGAGTGGAGATTTTATCCTGCTAACCAGCCCTGCAATTAGGAAAGTTGAAGCTTAAAGCTTCCAGCCTCAACGTTGGAAACTTTAAAAGCAAGTGGAATCACCCTCCATTGAAGCCCCTCCTCCCTTCGAACAAATCAAAGAATAATAGAATCATAGAGTTGGAAGGGAGCCATCGGAGCAGCAGTGGCGTAGGAGGTTAAGAGCTCATGTATCTAATCTGGAGGAACCGGGTTTGATTCTCCGCTCTGCCGCCTGAGCTGTGGAGGCTGATCTGGGGAATTCAGATTGGCCTGTGCCCTCCCACACATGCCAGCATGGTGACCTGGGGCTAGTCACAGCTTCTCGAAGCTCTCTCAGCCCCACCCACCTCACAGGGTGTTTGTTGTGAGGGGGAAGCCCCTTTGAGTCTCCTGCAGGAGAGAAAGGGGGGATATAAATCCAAACTCCTCCTCCTCCTCCTCCTCCTCCTCCTCCTCCTCCTCCTCCTCCTCCTCCCCTTCTTCTTCTTCTTCTTCTTCTTCTTCTTCTTCTTCTTCTTCTTCTTCTTCTTCTTCAAGTCCAACCCTCTGCCATGCAGGAACACACAATCAAATCACTCCTGGCAGATGGCCATCCAGCCTCTGCTTAACAAACTCCAAAGAAGGAGACTCCACCACACTCCGAGGTCATGCATTCCACTGTCGAACAGCCCTGACTGTCAGAAAGTTTTTCCTGATGTTTAGGTTCGATCTCTTCTCCTTCACCTTGAACCCATTACTCCTGGTCCTAGTTTCTGGAGCTGCAGAAAACAAGCTTGCTCCCTCACCATCATGACATCCCCTCAAATATCTAAACAGGGCTAGTATCATAAGAACATAAGAACATAAGAACTAGCTTGCTGGATCAGACCAGAGTCCATCTAGTCCAGCTCTCTGCTACTCGCAGTGGCCCACCAGGTGCCTTTGGGTGCTCACCTGCAGGAGGTGAAAGCAATGGCCTTCTGCTGCTGCTGCTGCTCCCGAGCACCTGGACTGCTAAGGCCTTTGCAATCTGAGATCAAGGAGGATCAAGATTGGTAGCCACAGATCGAATTCTCCTCCATAAATCTATCCAAGCCCTTTTTAAAGCTATCCAGGTGAGTGGCCATCACCACCTCCTGTGGCAGCATATTCCAAACACCAATCACGCGTTGTGTGAAGAAGTGTTTCCTTTTATTAGTCCTAATTCTTCCCCCCAGCATTTTCAATGAATGCCCCCTGGTTCTAGTATTGTGAGAAAGAGAGAAAAAATTTCTCTCTGTCCACATTTTCTACCCCATGCATAATTTTATAGACTTTTATATAATTTTATATCATAATTTTATAGACTTTTATATAATTTTATATCATAATTTTATATCATGTCACCTCTTAATTTTAATTTTATATCATGTCACCTCTTAATCCACTTAATATCATAATTTTATATCATGTCACCTCTTAACTTAAATAAATAAAATAAATAAATAAATAAAACTTTCTCTTCACCAAACTAAACATACCCAGCTCCCTAAGTCTCTCTGCATCGGGCATGGATGCCAGACCTTTGACCATTTTGGTCGCCCTCCTCTGGACCCATTCCAGCTTGTCAATATCCTTCCTGAATTGCGGTGCCCAGAACTGCACACGATATTCCAGGCGAGGTTTAACCAATGCAGAATAGAGAGGTACAATTACATCCCTCGATCTAGATCTCCTGGCCAGTAACCCCATTTTAGGGTCCAACATGCCCAGCTTTCTGCTTAAACCCTGGATTCTAGGAACTTGCAATGCTTAAAGTTGCTTTAAAAAAAATAAGGACACCCCATGGTACTGCCCCCTTTTCCCAGGCTCCGCCCCCTCCTCAGAGGGTGAACTGTGCCCAAGCGCACAGTTGGCCCTGTCAGGATTACCCAAACTCAGCTCCTGCTGTTTGGCACGGGCTGTTTCGTGGTTGGGTGCTGTGTGGTTTCCGGGCTGTATGGCCGTGTCCTAGCAGCATTCTCTCCTGACGTTTCGCCTGCATCTGTGGCTGGCATCTTCAGAGGATCTGATGTTGGAAAAGCAAGTGGAGTATATATCTGTTGGAGTGTCCAGGGTAGGTGGGGAAACCTTGCCTGTGAGTCACAAAGGCGGCAACCAGGTCAATAGTTGAGGGCATCTGAATAGAAGTATGAGTAACAATGAAGACTATAGCCTGGGAGTAACCCTGTAGATAGCAAGGTCACTGGTGGGAGCATCTGAATAGAAGTATCTTGAGTAACCAGCTCCACACAAACACAGGATGACCATAGACAAAAGAAACAAAGGCCAAGATACTTCTATTCAGATGCTCCCACCAGTGACCTTGCTATCTACAGGGTTACTCCCAGGCTATAGTCTTCATTGTTACTCATACTTCTATTCAGATGCCCTCAACTATTGACCTGGTTGCCGCCTTTGTGACTCACAGGCAAGGTTTCCCCACCCACCCTGGACACTGCAACAGGTATATATACTCCACTTGCTTTCCCAACATCAGATCCTCTGAAGATGCCAGCCACAGATGCAGGCGAAACGTCAGGAGAGAATGCTGCTAGAACACGGCCAGACAGCCCGGAAACCACACAGCACCCCAGGGATTCCGGCCGTGAAAGCCTTCGACAATACATTGTTTCGTGGTTGCCAGTTGACCTGGAGCATCCAGTGTTTGGAACGAGGCCCCT
Source organism: Sphaerodactylus townsendi (assembly GCF_021028975.2). Taxonomy (NCBI): domain Eukaryota; kingdom Metazoa; phylum Chordata; class Lepidosauria; order Squamata; family Sphaerodactylidae; genus Sphaerodactylus; species Sphaerodactylus townsendi. Next base: position 63,476,756 of record NC_059433.1, read on the forward strand.
TCCACACCTGCAGAATAATGCACTTTCGATCCACTTCCAGTTCACTTCGCAGCTGTGCGGAGCAGCAAAATCCACTTACAAACAATCCTGAAAGTGCACTGAAAGTGCATTATTCCGCAGGTGCGGACGGGGCCTTTTTGTTTGGGGAAAATGCTGAAAAAATACTGCATTGAAATGTTTTTTGAGGTCCCCCTTCATCAGAGAGTGGACGTTATCCCACTTACCTTAAGCCCCGCGCTACTCTCCTCAAGTAGCGCGGGGTCCCCCAGCACTCCCCACTACAGGGGCGGCGACAGTGCAGCCGCCCCGACGCTGCCACTGTTGTGCCCCCTCAGCGTGCGTAATTCCAGGCGCCTTTTGAAAAGGCGCCTTTTGATGACCCCGCGCAGAGCGCGGGATCGTGGGGAAGCCCAGGTGCGCGCCAGGAATTGCTGGGAGTTGCACGCAGCACCCTTCCGTTGGAGGTAAGTGGGGAAACGCTTAGTCAGTAAAAATACTGGACTGCTCATGCCAGTACTGGACATCTGGCTCTGGGCACTGAAGCCTCCACAAAACTACCTGTGAGGCCAACACAAAAATGATGGCCCCTTCCCCAAAGATGCTGCTAGCTCGTTGTCTTGCTCCTCACAGCTTTCTAAGCTCCCAGGAAACATTAGGGAGTAAGTGTATTGTCGAAGGCTTTCACGGCCGGAATCACTTGGGTGCTGTGTGGTTTGCAGGCTGTATGGCCATGTTCTAGCAGCATTCTCTCCTGACGTTTCGCCTGCATCTGTGGCTGGCATCTTCAGAGGATCCTTTGGCCATGCAGCCCGGAAACCACACAGCACCCATTAGGGAGTAAGGTTTGGCTGGGAATAGACAAACAGGAGTCAAAGTTGCATCCCATGAATCCATAGGGTTACCAACCTCCAGGGGGAGGCTGGAGATCTCCTAGGATTACAGCTGATCTTCAGGTGACAGAGATCTCCGCGGTGTGTCCTTTTTGCGCTGTTTCCATTTCCCTCCCCGTTCTGCGAGCTATTTCAAATGTTTCTGATCAGTGGGATTGCTGAAATATCTTTGTTGGGGCCCTGACGGTCTTTCCAAATTAAACAGCGTGAGGGACAATCTCAGAAACAAAAAAATTCAATGCTCCCAAGACCCCATTGAAATAAATGAGACGTTAGCAGGCTGCTAATTGCTTCAGCTCTATGGGTTTCAGTATAACTTCCACAGATAATGTACAGAGGCCTGCATAAAAGAAGAAGAAGAAGAGTTTTGGATTTATATCCCCCCCTTTCTCTCCTGCAGGAGACTCAAAGGGGCTGACAATCTCCTTGCCCTTCCCCCTCACAACAAACACCCTGTGAGGTGGGTGGGGCTGAGAGAGCTCCGAGAAGCTGTGACTAGCCCAAGGTCACCCAGCTGGCGTGTGTGGGAGTGTACAGGCTAATCTGAATTCCCCAGAGAAGCCTCCACAGCTCAGGCGGCAGAGCTGGGATTCAAACCCAGTTCCTCCAGATTAGATGCACGTGCTCTTAACCTCCTACGCCACTGCTGCTCCTGTTTATGCATCCTGGCAACTTCTCCTGTAATCCTTCCCCGATGCTGTGCGGAAGGTCCCCAATGCTGTGCGGGATGCCTGGGAGAGCTCACCCTGCTGGGTGGCCCCTTATCTGCACCACACCAGTACTGCGGCTGGGCAGCTATGCAGCTGCGTGGCTTACAGGGAAAGTTGCATCCCAGTATTATGAACCTTTTATATGGAACTTTTCAATGCACATTTAAAAAAAAAAAAAAAACCTTACTGCTGACTAATCTGTCAACTTGGCTCAGTGCAGAGGAGGCAACCTGCCCAAAAGCCACAGATGAGCTCTTCAGGAAGTCTGGAAAGCAGAATTTTGCCCTGCACAAAGAAACTTCACTGTAACCTCCAAGGGATTCAACTACACGACCGTTTTTTTGAGTACACTATGCTGAAATTATTATTATTATTATTATTATTATTATTATTATTATTATTATTATTATTATTATTATTATTATTATTATTATTATTATTATTATTATTATTTATTTACTATTTATTTACTATTTATTATATAATTACTGCACTACTTTTTTCATCATTCCTATTACCCATCTCCTCCCACTTATGATTGTGCTGACATTTCATTTCATTTATTTTATGACTTTACATTTTATGTTTTTAGTACTACTGATTGTTTTTTGATTGCTTACTAGACCTATATGACAATCATTAAGTGTTGTACCTTATGATTCTTGACAAATGTATTTTTCTTTTATGTACACTGAGAGCATATGCACCGGAGACAAATTCCTTGTGTGTCCAATCACACTTGGCCAATAAAGATTCTATTCTATTCTATTCTATTATTATTTTGCTGCCCCATGGCTTTATAGTATCTTTGCCAGAGGTCTTCAAACTATGGTCCTCCAGATGTTCATGGACTACAATTCCCATCAGCCCCTGCCAGCATGGCCAAGTGGTAGGGCTCATGGGAATTGTAGTCTCTGAACATCTGGAGGGCCATAGTTTGAAGACCCCTGATATGCAGTGGTGTAATGGTTAAGAACAGGTGTACTCTAATCTGGAGGAACCAGGTTTGATACCACGCTCTGCCGCCTGAGCTGTGGAGGCTTATCTGGGGAATTCAGATTAGCCGGTGCACTCCCACGCACGTCAGCTGGGTGACCTTGGGCTAGTCACAGTTTTTCTGAGCTCTCTCAGCCCCACTTACCTCGCAGGTGTTTGTAGTGGGGGGGAAGGGAAAGGAGTTTGTAACCCCCTTTGAGTCACCTATAGGAGAGAAAGGGGGGGGGATATAAATCCAAACTCTTCTTCTTCTTCTATTTTGTTTGCTGATTAATTTAATTTCAAGCCAAACAATTGCCCGGTCAGCTTCTCCCCTCCTTTTGAATATCACCAGGAGTATTGCTGATGAGCACAATCAAACATCCACACCTAGATCCAAACATAAATGCAAACCGGTAAAAAAAACAACTTGTGTCTCGGAAATAATATCGTATAAATCATCACATTACTGTTCTGGCAATTTATTACTCTGCCTCCCTCGCCCTGTTTTTGATGAAACTGACAGATTGGAGCTGTCACCATTCATCATGTAACAACAGCACCAAAAAATAAATAAATATCGTGTTCAGCTTCAATATAATGACCCAGCTTTAAAGGTAAAGGTAGTTCCCTGTTCAAGCGATGGGTCACTACTGGGTGACGTCACATCACTAGGAAGACTATCTTTACGGGGCGGTTTGCCGTTGCCTTCCCCAGTCGCCCACACTTTACCTTTAACAAACTCGTTTAACCAACCGCAGAAGGGTGGAAGACTGAGTCAACTTTGAGACTGCTACCGGAAACTGACTTCCGTTAAAATCGAACTCGGGGCATGAGCAGAGCCAGGACCGCAGAGCTGCAGCCACGGGTGCCACATGGGATCTGGTTTAATTGCAACTAACATTCCAGATTAAATTTGGGTGATGTGGGGTCCGGGCTGTATGGCCGTGTTCTAGCAGCATTCTCTCCTGACGTTTCGCCTGCATCTGTGGCTGGCATCTTCAGAGGATCTTCAGAGGATGCCAGCCACAGATGCAGGCGAAACGTCAGGAGAGAATGCTGCTAGAACACGGCCATACAGCCCGGAAACCACACAGCACCCCAGTGATTCCGGCCGTGAAAGCCTTCGACAATACATAGAAAATAGAAAATGTTGACAGAGAGAAATTTTTTCTCTCTTTCTCATAATACTAGAGCCAGGGGGCATTCATTGAAAATGCTGGGGGGAAGAATTAGGACTAATCAAAGGAAACACTTCTTCACGCCACGTGTGATTGGTGTTTGGAATATGCTGCCACAGGAGGTGGTGATGGCCACTCACCTGGATAGCTTTAAAAGGGGCTTGGACAGATTTATGGAGGAGAAGTCGATCTAGGGCTACCATTCTTGATCCTCCTTGATCTGAGATTGCAAATGCCTTAACAGTCCAGGTGCTGTGAGTAGCGGTAGGCAGAAGGCCACTGCTTTCATCTCCTGCAGGTGAGCTCCCAAAGGCACCTGGTGGGCCACTGCGAGTAGCCGAGTGCTGGACGAGATGGACTCTGGTCTGATCCAGCAGGCTAGTTCTTATGTTCTTATGTTCTTAGACAATGAATATATAAATGCTCTAATTCAGCTCAGCATTACAGAAGACATGGGGTCAACATTCTGCCACACATGTCACTCAACTCTTTGAACGAAAAGTTTCTAGGATCCTCGAAGGCTTTCACGCCGGATTCAACTGGTTGTTGTGGTTTTGCCGGGCTGTGTGGCCATGGTCTGGTAGATGCAGGCAAAACGTTAGGAACAAGATCTACCAGACCACAGCCACACAGCCCGGAAAAACCCACAACAACCAGTTTCTAGCATCCATTTTCTATCATACCATGATGGCATTCCGAGTTAAGAGTATTTTGCTGGTGAAGCCAAACAGCCACCATGATCTAGTCCAGGGGTCTGCAATCTGTGGCTCTCCAGATGTTCATGAACTACAATTCCCATCAGCCCCTGCCACCATGTCTCACTGCTCCAGGAATCTCGCCTGTAACACGACCTTCATTAAACCTGCCAGCTTCCAGCGGGGGGGGGGGGGTAGAGATCTCCTGATGATCTCCAGGCAACAGAGATCCAGTCCCCTGGCTACTGAGGGCAGACTCTATAGTATTGTATTATGCTAGAGTGTCTCCCCCCGCCCAAACCCCACCCTCTCCAGGCTCCATCCCCCAAATCTCCAGGTTTTTCCCAATCCTAAACATTACTTAAAAACATTACTTAAAAAACGTTACTTATAAGTATAGTATACATCAGGAAAGCCAAACCTAACATAGGGCGATTCCGCACACGAGTAAAATAGGTTCGACCCAGTTCCCTGAGAAGGGTACTGACCCAGGTCGAAGCCATTGTTGTTCCCCACTGCAACCAGCTTGATCCCAGCTCAGAGGGCGGAATCATCCAGTGCCTCTTCGCCGCTCCGTTCTGATTGGCTACTGTTCTACGGCCGTGTTCCGTCTATCCCCACACACGTTATTAAAAAAACTGCCACAGGAATGGAGGGACGAAGGTGGCATTTTTTGATTGGCCAGCTGTACGCATGCCCGAAACACTCAGCTGTGATTGGCTGAATGGGGGCCTCCTGGAACCAGAGATTCCACACTTTACTGGAATCGAGCTGAGTTCGAGCGGGGTTCCCTGAAAAAGTAGTAGTTCCCCAACTGGAGTCAGAAATTTGACCGTTACACGGGGCGAAGCTGGTACAAAACCATGTCGATCCCAGTGGTTGTGCGGAGCACTTAGGCCAAACGCAGCTCGAACTTAGGTCGATAATGCAAGTGCGGAATCGACCATACTGAGGCCATGACCAAAAATGTCACAATTGTATATACAAATATATGAAGTCCTAAAGTGCAATATGTTTTCAATGCTTCTGTGCAAATGGGTCTGCCAGAGTGAAGAAACTGCAAACTGCAAAATGGTGATGAATGAGCAACTCAAGAAGCTCCAAACGTGCTCCGTAAACATTCACATACATTGTGCAATTCGCACATAAAGTCCTCTAGGAGTGAATCCCAATGTCCACCATGCAACGACAGTCCATAATATTAAATTCAAAGACGAGCTTCATGGTTTTATGCCCATTTCATGGAACAAAACCACTTAAGAACATAAAGAGCCAGCTGGATCAGACCAGAGTCCATCTAGTCCAGCACTCTGCTACTCGCAGTGGCCCACCAGGTGCCTTTGGGAGCTCACATGCAGGAGGTGAAAGCAACGGCCTTCTGCTGCTACTGCTCCCGAGCACCTGAACTGCTAAGGCATTTGCAACCTCAGATCAAGAAGGATCAAGATTGGTAGCCGTAGATCGACTTCTCCTCCATAAATCTGTCCAAGCCCCTTTTAAAGCTATCCAGGTGAGTGGCCATCACCACCTCCTGTGGCAGCATATTCCAAACACCAATTACACGTTGCATGAAGAAGTGTTTCCTTTGATTAGTCCTAATTCTTCCCCCCAGCATTTTCAATGAATGCCCCCTGGTTCGAGAGTTGTGAGAAAGAGAAAAATTTCTCTCTGTTACCATTTTCTACCCCATGCATAATGTTATAGACTTCAATAATATCCCCCCCTCAGATGTCTCCTCTCCAAACTGAAGAGTCCCAAACGCTGCAGCCTCTCCTCATAAGGAAGGTGCTCAACATGTATGTTCCATCTTCATCAGCATGTATGTTCCATCTTGACTGCTTTTTTGGGGGGGGGGGGCAGTTCCTATCCAGATCATTAACAACAGATTCTCGTGTTTGTCGTAAATTCCATCTAAGCCAGGCTAAGACGAGTTGCATTTAGTCTGTTCCACACTTCCATGCAACCCCAAAAATTACACCACTGAAGCTGTGCGTGTGTGAATGTTGGGGCTGGGCCAAGAAGAAGAAGAAGAAGAAGAAGAAGAAGAAGAAGAAGAAGAAGAAGAAGAAGAAGAAGAAGAAGAAGAAGAAGAAGAAGAAGAAGAAGAAGAAGAAGAAGAAGAAGAAGAAGAAGAAGAGAGGAGGAGGAGGAGGAGGAGTTTGGATTTATATCCCCCCTTTCTCTCCTGTAGGAGACTCAAAGGGGCTTACAATCTCCTTGCCCTTCCCCCCTCACAACAAACGCCCTGTGAGGTAGGTGGGGCTGAGAGAGCTCCAAGAAGCTGTGACTAGCCCAAGGTCACCCAGCTGGCGTGTGTGGGAGTGTACAGGCAAATCTGAATTCCCCAGATAAGCCTCCACAGCTCAGGCGGCAGAGCTGGGAATCAAACCCGGTTCCTCCAGATTAGATACAAGAGCTCTTAACCTCCTACGCCACTGCTGCTCTTCTTCAAACCCAACCCTAAAGAGTAATCCTAAGCAGACCTACAAAGAGCTTTGTTCCACTTTATTCGGTGGGGCCTTCTCCCAGCAAAGTTTTCTTAGGGCTGCAGCACAAATTTCTAACCGCAGAATCATTTTTAAAGGGGATTCAGGATCAATTTCACTTGCGCCGACCACACAACAGTGCCATTGTTGGTACATTCATTCAACATGATGACCCAACAGAAAAAACGTTAATCACTCAGCCAAGAAATCAGAACGTTCAGTTTTACGATAGAGTTTGCAACAATTCCTAGAGCTACCCTGTCACTCCTGGGTAGCTCTAGGAATCTCCAGGAACTCTATGTTAAGAACGTCCTATAAATAGACAAGGCCTTATATTTCTTTTCAGTTTTTCTCCCAAAATGATGACCTCACAACCTTCCCACAGACGGCCACCACTGTCTTGCAATTTAGAAACTCTGCCTCCCAATGATGATTCCAGCGTGGTGTAGTGGTTAAGAGCCTGGATTCTAACCCATGACCTGAGCCTGACTCCCCACTCCTCCACCTGAGTGGCAGAGGCTTATCTAGTGAACCAGATGTGTTTCCGTACTCCTACATTCCTGCTGGGTGACCTTGGGCTAGTCACAGTTCTTCAGAACTCTCTCAGCCCCACCTGCCTCACAAGGTGTCTGTTGTGGGGAGAGGAAGGGAAAGGAGCTTGTGAGCCACCTTGAGTCTCCTTACAGGAGAGAAAGATGGGGTATAAACCCAAACTCTTCTTCTTGCTTCTTCTCGTTCTTTAGGGCCTTGGTCAGTTGTACATATCTGTACATGAAATGTGTCCCTGAGGCTATTTCTTGAGCTGTTGGGTCTAGAATCCTAATGGTGGAAGGTGCTTTTTAGACTACCTACCCTGTCTCCTCCTCAATGCAAGATATCCAAAGACAGATCATCCAAGACAGCAGCCGCAGAAGGCCATTGCTTTCACATCCTGCATGTGAGCTCCCAAAGGCACCTGATGGGCCACTGTGAGTAGCAGAGAGCTGGACTAGATGGACTCTGGTCTGATCCAGCAGGCTAGTTCTTATGTTCTTATGTTCTTGGATGGGACAATGGTATGCACTAGTACCGTGGTGGCGAACCTTTGGCACTCTCGATATTATGGACTACAATTCCCGTCAGCCCCTGCCAGCATGGCCAATTGGTCATGCTGGCAGAGGCTGATGGGAATTGTAGTCCATAACATCTGGAGTGCCAAAGGTTCGCCACCACTGCCTAGTACAACAGAGGTACACCCTCCACAGCTTGCAGAAAGCAACATCTGCAAATGCCATCAGCCAAAAGAGTAGAATTGCCAACTCTTGGGTGGTTTCACCATATTAAAAAAAATATATTATGGGGTAGGTGCACTATATAAATACAGTCTGTCCACTTTTGCATCCAAAAAGGCTAATACACTTGTCCCAAGACAATAACTGAATAATAAACTGAAGGGATAGAAAAAGAGCAGAGAAGGGCAACGAGGATGATTGAGGGACTGGAGCATTTTCCTTATGGGGAGAGGCTGCAGCGTTTGGGGCTCTTTAGTTTGGAGAGGAGGCGGCTGAGGGGGGATATGATTGAAGTCTATAAAATGATGCATGGGGTAGAAAACGTGGACAGAAAGACATTTTTCTCTCTTTCTCACAATGCTAGAACCAGGGGGCATCCATTGAAAATGCTGGGGGGAAGAATTAGGACTAATAAAAGGAAACACTTCTTCACGCAACATGGAATATGCTGCCACAGGAAGTGGTGATGGCCACTAACCTGGATAGCTTTAAAAGGGGCTTGGGCAGATTTATGGAGGAGAAGTCGATCTATGGCTACCAATCTTGATCCTCCTTGATCTGAGGTTGCAAATGCCTTAACAGACCAGGTGCTCGGGAGCAGCAGCCGCAGAAGGCCATTGGTTTCACATCCTGCCTGTGAGCTCCCAAAGGCACCTGGTGGGCCACTGCGAGTAGCAGAGTGCTGGACTGGACAGACTCTGGTCTGATCCAGCAGGCTCTTCCTTATGTTCTTATGATTTCCGAGAGCAAACCTACTGGAGTTTGGCTAGGCCAAGTCAAAATATGCATAAGCCAAAATATGATTTATTAAGTGATGATTGACAAATGCGTGTGCTGTTAAGTTTCACTGTTTAAACAATCAAAAAAAGATTGTCGAAGCCAGAATATGGCTGACGGTTGATGACTGACAAATGTGTAAGTTGCAATTATTTTTGGTTTTAACAACTTAAAAAAGATGTCTCGGCATTGTAAATATTGTCTTCGCTTGTAAGTTGGAATTATTTATTTTGATGAACGATTAGAGAAGCATTTCTTGCATGTACATTATATTATAAAGATTCAAAAACAATTATTGTCTTGGGACAAGTGTATTAGCCTTTTTGGTGCAAAAGTGGATTGACTATCACTATACTAACTCTCAGGCAGGAGATCTCCTGGGAATACAATTGATCTCAAGGGGATGGAAACTTTGGAATGTGGACTTTATGGCATTATTCCCCATTGAAATCCCACCCCTCCCTAAATCCTGTCCCTCCCTTGCCTCAACCCCCAAAATCTCCAGGTATTTACCAACTCAGAATCGGCAACCCTACGAAAGAGTCATGTTTCTTCTACCTCTTGTATGAAGTCTGCAGCTCAGGGACACCTTGTGAGACGGGGGAGGGGGGGCTGAGAAAGTTCTGAGAGAACTGTGACTAGCCCAAGGTCACCCAGTAGGAGTGTAAGAGTGCGGAAACACATCTGGTTCACCAGATAAGCCTCCGCCACTCAGGTGGAGGAGTGGGGAATCAAACCTGGTTCTCCAGATTAGAATCCACCTTGTCTAAACCACTATCCATCCATCCCTCCATCCCTCCATCCCTCCATCCCTCCCTCCCTCCCTCCCTCCCTCCCTCCATCCATCCATCCATCCATCCATCCATCCATCCATCCATCCATCCATCCATCCATCCATCCATCCATCCATCCATCCATCCATCCATCCATCCATCCATCCATCCATCTAATAGATGGAGCAGCAGTGGCGTAGGAGGTTAAGAGCTCGTGTATCTAATCTGGAGGAACCGGGGTTGATTCCCCGCTCTGCCGCCTGAGCTGTGGAGGCTTATCTGGGGAATTCAGATTAGCCTGGGCACTCCCACGCACGCCAGCTGGGTGACCTTGGGCTAGTCACAGCTTCTCGGCGCTCTCAGCCCCACCCACCTCACAGGGTGTTTGTTGTGAGGGGGGAAGGGCAAGGAGATTGTCAGCCCCTTTGAGTCTCCTGCAGGAGAGAAAGGGGGGATATCAATCCAAAACTCTTCTTCTTCTTCTTAACCACTATTTATTTATTTCTTTATTTATTATTGGATTTATATACCGCCCTCCCCCGAAGCACTATACCACGCTGGCTCTCCCGAACCCATGCCAGTGGCCCGCTTCGAAACCTGTTCTCAATTTGTCAAAATCTTTCCCACAGCTCGCCCACATTTGCAACTGTCCGTGTAAAACAACTTAGATGTACCAGTGGGGAAAAAAAGAAGTAGTCATGTCTGAATTGGTTCCCAGCTGCCCTAGAATCAGGGTCCCATCTCAGAGATGTTCAGGGTCACTGCGGGCCACCGCACGCCTGTTTCGGCTTCTTGGCCCTTGAAATGTGCTACACCATCCCAAACGTAAATGCCTCGTGCCCCCGGAAGGCCTGTGTTTCCAGGAGGGAACAGGTCTGCCTCGGGCTCAGACCCGCATAGGCGACACTGCATCTTTAAAGCCACTTCAGTGGAGATGTTTCCATGGCAACTAGTGGACCAAATACATTAGCGTGTCTAATAATAAACCAAACCTTCATCTCGGGAAACCTGCCTTCCCCGGCGATGCCCCCTTCCCCACCCCGCTCTGTCACTCCCTCGCTCCCCTCCCCGGAAGGAAGGAATCTTGTCAAGACAGAGAAACTGAACTTGGGGATGATGGGGAGGGCCTTAGAAGACCTCCAGGCCAAGATGGTGGGTCCCGGGACTTTAGTGGGCTGCACTAGAAGAAGAAGAAGAAGAAGAAGAAGAAGAAGAAGAAGAAGAAGAAGAAGAAGAAGAAGAAGAAGAAGAAGAACAAGAACAAGAACAAGAACAAGAACAAGAACTAGAAGAACAAGAAGAACAAGAAGAACAAGAAGAACAAGAAGAACAAGAGGAGGAGGAGGAGGAGGAGCAGGAGGAGGAGCAGGAGGAGGAGGAGTTTGGATTTATATCCCCCCTTTCTCTCCTGCAGGACACTCAAAGGGGCTTAAAATCTCCTTGCCCTTCCCCCCCCTCACAACAAACACCCTGTGAGGTAGGTGGGGCTGAGAGAGCTCCAAGAAGCTGTGACTAGCCCAAGGTCACCGAGCTGGCGTGTGTGGGAGTGCACAGGCTAATCTGAATTCCCCAGATAAGCCTCCACAGCTCAGGCGGCAGAGCGGGGAATCAAACCCGGATCTTCCAGATTAGATACACGAGCTCTTAACCTCCTACGCCACTGCTACTAGGGGGGTACCGGGTCACTTGTGGAACAAAAACAAAGGCACAGCCCAGCAAAAGGTCTTTCCCACAGGGACCCGAGGTCCGCGGAGGGGGGGGCACACAGCAGTCAGCAAAAGGTCTGCGGCGGGGGGAGGGATGAGGGGTCTTTGGGGGGAAGGGCATCCCCAAATCCATGCAAAAATATTTTTTGAAAAATCTTGCTTTAACAACGTCCAAGAACACTTCACTCGACCCTGATCCAGAAGCAGAAGAGTTAGTTTTTGCACCCTGCTTTTCTGAACCTTTCAGGAGACTCAAAGGGGCTTGCAAACTCCTTCTCTTCATCTCCCCTCAACAGACACTTGTGAAGTAGGAGGGGCTCGGAGAGTTCCGGGAGAACTGTGTCTGGCGCAAGGTCACCCAACAGGCTCCATGTGTAGGAGTGGGAGGAAGAAGAAAAAGAAGAAGAAGAAGAAAAAGAAGAAGAAGAAGAAGAAGAAGAAGAAGAAGGAGAAGGAGAAGAACAAGAAGAAGAAGAACAAGAAGAACAAGAACAAGAAGAACAAGAAGAACAAGAAGAAGAAGAAGAAGAAGAAGAAGAAGAACAAGAACAAGAACAAGAACAAGAACAGGAGGAGGAGGAGAAGGAGGAGTTTGGATTTATATCCCCCTTTTCTCTCCTGCAGGAGACTCAAAGGGACTGACAATCTCCTTGCCCTTTCCCCCCTCACAACAAACACCCTATGAGGTAGGTGGGGCTGAGAGAGCTCCGAGAAGCTGCGACTTGCCCAAGGTCACCCAGCTGGCGTGTGTGGGAGTGTACAGGCACTAATCTGAACTCCCCAGATAAGCCTCCACAGCTCAGGCGGCAGAGCGGGGAATCAAACCCGGTCCCTCCAGATTAGATACATGAGCTCTTAACCTCCTACGCCACTGCTGCTCCAAGAAATCCAGGTCACGAGATAAGAGTTCGCTGCTCACGTGGAGGAGAGGAGAATCGAACACGGATCTCCAGAGTCGAGTCCGCCGCTCTTAACCACCACGCTGCACTCGCTCTCTAGGCACCTCCTTCTAGTTCTGAGGGCTGACCCACAAACGCACTCTTACACACACAATGGCTATTCCCTAAGCATCCTTTGAGCACCCGAAGCAATTCTTCCGCGAACACCAATGCACACTTTTTGACCCCTTTCTCGAGACACCAGCAAGGAGAGACCCGATCGGCCCGAGACAAAAAAACCAGACTCATAAAGGTACCCGGCGAGGCCCCCCCCCCAGAGGATTACTGGACACTGTGAAAACCTCCTGAAAACAGATCAGTTGGATCCCTCACCCCAATTCTCCCCCACCCCTCCCCCTGCCCGGAGTCCCATTCAAATGCAAAGAGCAAGGCCTGAACCCCACCAACATCAAAGAAACAGACGCCCCCCCTCTTCTGCCCCCCCTGGCCCAGGCAGGCAGCCAACACTGCATTGGCCATCAAAAGGGAAGGGGGTCCGCGGCGGAGGGGGGGCACACAGCCATCAGCGTTGACAGCAAAGCATCTTCCCAGACTGACCTCGATTAAAGGCAACAACGGTGACATTTTAATGCAGCAAAGGGAGGAAAGAGTATCCCATCCTTTATTGCAACTATTTAGGTCATAGCTCTCCAAGGTGCAAACCTATCGCCTCCTTATCACGGTGGCCCTTACTGAAATGCAGACACATCCATGTGCTGGCCCGAGTGTGCGTAAAATATAATATAGGCATGTCACATATTATATCTATTGCACCTATGTTTATGTAGATAGATAGATCTGCACGCGCACGACACACAAAGGCACAACAGTTGCCCACACACGGTACCTGGCCATGCACACACACGCAAGCGCGCACAACGCAGCCGCCTGGCAATGCCACACGGAAATGTGATGCGCTGGACCATTTCTTTGCCTCTCTCTCCCCCCCCCCCACATCTCCGTCTCCCTGGCCTCCCCCATGGGCTCATTGCTCCGGGTGCTGCCTTGGCAGGGCTTACCATTTCGGCGCTCAGCTGGGCTAAGATGGCGAAGGTGGAGATTCTGTCACAGAGGCATTTAGTTCGGAAGGGATCGACCGGGACTGTTCGGCAGCCACGCCAGGACCAGGCTCCCAGCTGAGAGGAGGAGGAGGAGGAGGAGGAGGAGGAGGAGGGTCTGTGGAGGGAGCGAGGAGGGGTGGCAGGGCGTAAGGAAAGCCAGAGAGGACGAGAGGCAGAAAGAGAGAGACACGCACACAGGGGGAGTGAGGGAAAGAGAGGCAGGAAAGAGAGGAGGAGAAGGGGGGGAGAGAGAAAAGAGAACAGGCATCACTAACAAATTGCTACAGGAAAACAGCGCAGCAACAGCCAGCCCCCCCTGTGCCCACAGCGTCCGTGGCCCTCCCCGCCACCACGACACCCTGCCGGTGGCACGACGGGAGAGGCATGCACACAGAAGTCTTCCCACACACCTTATGGAGGGCCCTCCCCTGGCACATTCTTCCTCCCCCCGACAAGATGCAATGCACACCCAAAGAAACACAGCTGCCTCTTCTCCCCTTCAGATCACCCCCGTCAGGCCTACAAGTTGGGGTTCGCGGTTCCCCCTTACCAAAGTTTCCCTGACAGTGTGCCCCCCCCCCCCCCCCCACGGCCAGCGTAATGCATCGGTGTGGCCCACCTCGGAAGATGATTAATGTGGTGTGGTGGACCTGCCGTTCCGACACGGTCTTCTCACACTTCTGGAAGAGCAGCCCTGAAATGCTCACGTGCGCCTTCTCAGGGAACGTGCCCTCAATTGGTGACATCCATTTCCCCCACAAAGGGTCACACACAAGGGTCACGCGCTGAGCCACGGTGATTTATTCATTTTGATTTATTTATATATCGGATTTAATGTGCCGCCCCATCCCCAAAGGGCTCTGGGCAGTGATGATGTGGTGTGGTGGTTACGAGCAGGTGGATACTAATCTGGAGAACCGGGTTGGATTCCCCACTCCTCCCCCTGAGTGGCAGAGGCTTATCTGGGGAACCAGATGTGTTTCCACACTCCTGCGTTCCTGCTGGGTGACCTTGGGCTAGTCACAGTTCTCTCAGGACTCTCTCAGCCCCACCTACCTCACAAGGTGTCTGTTGTGGGGAGAGGAAGGGAAAGGAGCTTGTAAGCCACCTGGAGTCTCCTTACAGGAGAGAAAGGTGGGGTATAAATCCAAACTCTTCCTCCTCCTCCTCCTCCTCCTCCCCTTCCTCCTCCTCCTTGAGCAGCTTTGCCGCTATCACCTCTGTGCACACAAATCTCAGCAAGTTTTCATGGAGTCTCTTGCGCTTAGTGGTCGAAATGCCCTAACCCTGATGTATCACCCTGGACATCTTCAAAGTCAGCTGTGCTCAAACCCACAATGCCTGACCTGGGAAACACGCACAGCCTCGAAGGCTTTGCACCCCCAGCACACACAGCTGTTCACCTGCCCCCCCCCAAAAAAAGTGTTTGTTTCATTGACCCATGGCGTGGTCAGGGGTGTGCTTGAAGGACCTCAGACTCAGAGGTACACAAGAAGTAACTTGCGGAATGGTCCCTAACGCTGAACCCAGAGGTGGGACACAGCAGGTTCGCACCGGTTCCCGAGAGTGGGTTGCTAATTATTTGTGCGTGCCGAGAGGGGGTGACTAATCGGGTCTGCTTTTCCGTTAGAAATTCCATTAGGTCCAAAAATCATACAGTCCTGCTGTTTCCTATGTGGCTGGTTAGCGAAGGTAGAAAACGGGATAATTCTCCCTGTTGTTGGGCTGTTTTAAAAACATGTTTTAGAAATATGGTAAAGTTCCTTGTTTAAGGAAAGTATCCTTCTTTTGATTTCTAGAAACAAAATTAAGTATTTGAAAGTATTAAGTATTGGACAGGCAGTCAATTGGAGGAGAAGTCATTGTTTCTGTTGGCAGTAGACGATAGGACTTGCTATAATGAATTTAAATTATGGACAGAAAGATACCAGCTGGAAATTAGGAACTTTTTTGTTTACAGTAAGAGTTTTTTTTTTACAGTAACAGAGAAATTATTAATGCCCCGCCCCCATCATGCCTGGCCACGCCCCCATCGTGCCCCACCCGGCCCCATTGGCGCTACCCCACTGTTTGAATCCCACCACCATGGGAACCTGTTACTAAAGTTTTTGGAACCCACCACTGACTGAACCGCCTCAGGTGCATTCTGGGACTTCCTTTCTGGTATTAACCTGCCCAAATCAGGAGCCGCAGAGAGTTGGGAAGAGTTTTCTCCGTCTCTTTCGCCTGCGTACAAACTCACAAGTTCTATTTTTGCCTACATTCCTTTTCACCCAGAATATCGCTCATGTGTGCATATTCAGTTGCTAAAAAACAAAACAAAAATCCTCTCCCACATCTGTCTGACTCATTATTCTCCCTTTACAAACACCCCCACGTACAACCCCCATGCCACACTGTTCACAATCCATCTCAAGCCCCCTCCCCCGCCCCACACACAAATGACACACAACCATTTCATCTCCCTACTGTCCTTCCCTAACCCCTCCCTTCTGCGGCAGCTGCCCTGCTGTTTGACAATATGAAGACTGCTCTGTTACCCCCGGGAAGGACACCTACCTGTGTCCCAGGTAGAAGTTCAACAGGACACGGCTTCTAGTCCTCTCCCACTAGAGTGATGAGACAGCTACACCTACTGAATTTCTGGCTGGCACTTGAAGAAGAAGAAGAAGAAGAAGAAGAAGAAGAAGAAGAAGAAGAAGAAGAAGAAGAAGAAGAAGAAGAAGAAGAAGAAGAGGAGGAGGAGGAGGAGGAGGAGGAGGAGGAGGAGGAGGAGGAGGAGGAGTTTGGATTTATATCCCCCCTTTCTCTCCTGCAGGAGACTCAAAGGGGCTGACAATCTCCTTGCCCTTCCCCCCTCACAACAAACACCCTGTGAGGTGGGTGGGGCTGAGAGAGCTCCGAGAAGCTGTGACTAGCTCTGGTCACCCAGCTGGCGTGTGTGGGAGTGTACAGGCTAATCTGAATTCCTCAGATAAGCCTCCACAACTCAAGCGGCAGAGCTGGGAATCAAACCTGGTTCCTCCAGATCAGAGTGCACCTGCTCTTAGCCACTGCTCTTAGCCACTACGCCAATGCTGCTCTTACACAGAGTCCCTGCCAGGAAATCGGTGTTGCCAGCTCTGTCTTCCTGCCTTTCAACCTTTCATCTTACGCTCGCCTAGTCAATCAACGCAAAGAACAGCACGTCTGGTTCTCCCCTCCCCTTAAATTGCCACAACAACCCTGCAAGGTCAGCCAAATGGAGAGAGCGGTGTACATCCTGCTCCACTTCACCACACCACAGAACCAAGCTCATTTATCAATATGTTTCTTTAAATATTGATGCCCCGACTTTCCTTTCCGCTCAAACCTGAAGCCTTCCTCCAGTCTGAGGGAGATGGTGGCCCCTTCCGCACATACAGAATAATGTAGTTTCAAGGCACTTCGTAGCTGGGTTTTGCTGTGCGGAATAGCAAAATCCACTGGCAAACAATTGGAAAAGTGGATTGAAAGTGCATCATTCTGCATGTGTGGAAGGGGCCACCGTCTTCCTTAGACTGCAGGAGACTGCTCTGTCAAAGTCGATTGGAGGCTCTTCAAATGGAGGCAAAGTAGAGGTGGGATCCAGCAGGTTCTCACAGGTTCCCGAGAGTAGGTTACTAATGATTTGTGTGTGCCGAGAGGGGGTTAGTAATGGGTGATTTTGCCACGTGATTTTTGCTTTAGTTACGCCCCTCCTCTCAGCAGCAGCGTGCAGAACTGGAAGCAGTCTAGCAGGGGGTGCAACGGCGTGCATGGCAGCCTGCACCTGCGAGCATTCGTTTCCCGCCCAAGGACCGGAGCAGCGGCTGCGTCCTTGCCACAGCTCCGCCCAGGAATGCTCCGCCCCTGGAATGCCCGGTCACGCCCCCGTCGTGCTCCGCCCAGCCCCATTGGCGCTACGCCACAGTTTGAATCCCACCACCATGGGAACCTGTTACTAAAAATTTTGGATCCCACCACTGCTCACAAGGTGTCTGTTGTGGGGAGAGGAAGGGAAAGGAGCTTGTAAGCCACCTTGAGTCTCCTTACAGGAAGAAGAAGAAGAAGAAGAAGAAGAAGAAGAAGAAGAAGAAGAAGAAGAAGAAGAAGAAGAAGAAGAAGAAGAAGAAGAAGAAGAAGAAGAAGAAGGAGGAGGAGGAGGAGGAGGAGGAGGAGGAGGAGGAGGAGGAGGAGGAGGAGAAGAGGAGGAGGAGGAGGAGGAGGAGGAGGAGGAGGAGGAGGAGGAGGAGGAGGAGAGGAGGAGGAGTAGGAGTCTGGATTTATATCCCCCTTTCTCTCCTGTAAGGAGACTCAAAGGGGCATACAAACTCCTTGCTCTCCCACCCTCACAATAAACACCCTGTGAGGTGGGTGGGGCTGAGAGAGCTCCGAAAAGCTGTGACTAGCCCAAGGTCGCCCAGCTGGCGTGTGTGGGAGTGCGCAGGCTAATCTGAATTCCCCAGATAAGGTGGATAAGGAGAGAAAGGTGGGGTATAAATCCAAACTCTACTTCAAGTCGCAACTGACTGACTGCGACCCCATTAGGGAGCTTTCAAGACAAGTTAAAAGCAGAGGTGGTTTACCAAGTGCCTTTCTCTGCAGACTTTGAATACATCTATACTATCGCAGATTTCATAGACAAAAATAGGGGCACACAGTGAACACGCTAATTTTTTTCCACCCTCGCTCAGCAATTTCAGCATTATTCCACGCTCCTGAAAACTGCCTCCCATCTTCTGAGCCCTGTGCTCATTTTCTGAACAGCCACCTCTCTTCCATCAGTTGTAAAGCCAAGACAGTGTCTGCTGGCTTAATGAATCACGAGACAGACAACTATTCAAAATATTCACCAGCTATTCCTAATAGCTTAGCAATTTAAAAAAAAATTTTGGAGCCTTTACAAACGGAAAAGCAGTCTATAATTAAAAACATAATAGGTGGTGTATTGTCGAAGGCTTTCACGGCCGGAATCCCTGGGGTGCTGTGTGGTTTCCGGGCTGTATGGCCGTGTACTAGCAGCATTCTCTCCTGACGTTTCGCCTGCATCTGTGGCTGGCATCTTCAGAGGATCTGATGGTAGGAATGGAAACCACTCTGACAACCATTGCATTCACATCCTACATGTGAGCTCCCAAAGGCACCTGGTGGGCCACTGCGAGTAGCAGAGAGCTGGACTAGATGGACTCTGGTCTGATCCAGCTGGCTTTTTCTTATGTTCTTATGTTCTTAACCACTACGTCAGACTACACAGAGAAGCCACTGAAATTCACAAGCACATGCACAATTTCAACAGGAAGGAAGAAACCATGAAAATGAACAGAATTTGGCTGCCAGTGTTGAAAAACTCTAGAATCAAGACAGTGACTGATCAGCTCCACAGAAACACAGGAAAACTATAGACTATAGCACTCAAAGGAAACAAAGACCAGGATACTTCTATTCAGATCCATTCACCTATTGACCTTGCTATCTTCATTGTTATTCCCAAGCTACAGACTTCTCTGTGACTCACATGCCAGGCTACTCTATTCAGAGGGCCTCACCGTTTGACCTCACAGTATATATACTCCACTTGCTTTCCATTCCTACCATCAGCTCCTCTGAAGATGCCAGCCACAGATGCAGGCGAAACGTCAGGAGAGAATGCTGCTAGGACACGGCCATACAGCCCGGAAACCACACAGCACCCCATAATAGGTGGTGTTTTATACAGGTATACAATGGACTGCAAAAAAAGATATACAAGTGTGTTAAGAACATAAGAACAAGCCAGCTGGATCAGACCAGAGTCCATCCAGTCCAGCACTCTGCTACTCACAGTGGCCCACCAGGTGCCTTTGGGAGCTCACGTGCAGGATGTGAAAGCAATGGCCTTCTGCTGCTGCTGCTCCTGAGCACCTGGTCTGCTAAGGTTTTTGCTTTCTGAGATCAAAGAGGATCAAGATTGGTAGCCAGAGATCGACTTCTCCTCCATAAATCTGTCCAAGCCCTTTTTAAAGCTATCCAGGTTCTTATCTTCTTATGTTCTTATGTGTTCTGGATCAAATCAAGCCTGAACTCTCCCTACAAGCTGAAAGGACTACACTTGGGTAGTGTGACCATTAGTCCCGTTTTCGGCGGGACGTTCACGCTTTTTAACAATTAGTCCCTCCTCCGGAGGGGTTTTAGAAAAGTCCCGATTTTTGGAGGCTGCAGCAACCATTTGTTGTTACATTTTCTTCAGTTCGGGAACCTTAACTTCAACACCTTTGATGACTCTCCCTTAGTTCTGCAAATTGCCGGTTAATGATTAACTTCACCTTCAACTGACCCAGCATGTCTGTTAATGATTAATCCCCCTCCCCCTCCATGGGAGGTAGTGTTGAGAGGCTCTCCAGTTGAGGCGGGCAGGAGGCAACCAGCGAGGCGGGCAGGAGGCAAAGCCCGCGGCACGGCCTGGCGGGCCCCGGGCGAGGGATGCGCCCACCCTGCGGCTTGCAGGGCGGACGAAGATGGGTCCGGCGGCTCGGCCTGGCCGGCCACCGGGAAAGCGCCCGCCTGGCAACCAGCGAGGCGGGCAGGAGGCAAAGCCCGCGGCACGGCCAGGCCGGCCGCGGGCAAGGGATGCGCCCGCCCTGCTGCTTGCAGGGCGGACGAAGATGGGTACGGCGGCTCGGCCTGGTCGGCCACCGGGAAAGCGCCCGCCTGGCAACCAGCGAGGCGGGCAGGAGGCAAAGCCCGCGGAACGGCCAGGCCGGCCGCGGGCAAGGGATGCGCCCGCCCTGCTGCTTGCAGGGCGGACGAAGATGGGTCCGGCGGCTCGGCCTGGCCGGCCACCGGGAAAGCGCCCGCCTGGCAACCAGCGAGGCGGGCAGGAGGCAAAGCCCGCGGCACGGCCAGGCCGGCCGCGGGCAAGGGATGCGCCCGCCCTGCTGCTTGCAGGGCGGACGAAGATGGGTACGGCGGCTCGGCCTGGCCGGCCACCGGGAAAGCGCCCGCCTGGCAACCAGCGAGGCGGGCAGAAGGCAAAGCCCGCGGCACGGCCAGGCCGGCCGCGGGCAAGGGATGCGCCCGCCCTGCTGCTTGCAGGGCGGACGAAGATGGGTACGGCGGCTCGGCCTGGTCGGCCACCGGGAAAGCGCCCGCCTCGCAACCAGCGAGGCGGGCAGGAGGCAAAGCCCGCGGCACGGCCAGGCCGGCTTGCTTGCAGGGCGGACGAAGATGGGTCCGGCGGCTCGGCCTGGCCGGCCACCGGGAAAGCGCCCGCCTGGCAACCAGCGAGGCGGGCAGGAGGCAAAGCCCGCGGCACGGCCAGGCCGGCCGCGTGCAAGGGATGCGCCCGCCCTGCTGCTTGCAGGGCGGACGAAGATGGGTATGGCGGCTCGGCCTGGCCGGCCACCGGGAAAGCGCCCGCCTGGCAACCAGCGAGGCGGGCAGGAGGCAAAGCCCGCGGCACGGCCAGGCCGGCCGCGGGCAAGGGATGCGCCCGCCCTGCTGCTTCCAGGGCGGACGAAGATGGGGCCGGCGGCTCGGCCTGGCCGGCCGCCGGGAAAGCGCCCGCCTGGCAACCAGCGAGGCGGGCAGGAGGCAAAGCCCGCTTCACAGCCAGGCCGGCCGCGGGCAAGGGATGCGCCCGCCCTCCTGCTTGCAGGGCGGATGAAGATGGGTATGGCGGCTCGGCCTGGCTGGCCGCCGGGAAAGCGCCCGCCTGGCAACCAGCGAGGCAGGCAGGAAGCAAAGCCCGCGGCACGGCCAGGCCGGCCGCGGGTAAGGGATGTGCCCGCCCTGCTGCTTGCAGGGCGGGCGAAGATGGGTCCGGCGGCTCGGCCTGGCCGGCCGCCGGGAAAGCGCCCGCCTCGCAACCAGCGAGGCGGGCAGGAGGCTGGGCCCGCCCTGCTGCTTGCAGGGCGGACGAATATGGTTCCGGCGGCTCGGCCTGGCCGGCCGCCGGGAATACGCCCGCCTCGCAACCAGCAAGGCGGGCAGGAGCCTGGGCCCGCGGAACGGCCAGGCCGGCCGCGGGCAAGGGATGCGCCCGCCCTGCTGCTTGCAGGGCGGACGAAGATGGGTACGGCGGCTCGGCCTGGCCGGCCACCGGGAAAGCGCCCGCCTGGCAACCAGCGAGGCGGGCAGGAGGCAAAGCCCGCGGCACGGCCAGGCCGGCCGCGGGCAAGGGATGCGCCCGCCCTGCTGCTTGCAGGGCGGACGAAGATGGGTACGGCGGCTCGGCCTGGCCGGCCACCGGGAAAGCGCCCGCCTGGCAACCAGCGAGGCGGGCAGAAGGCAAAGCCCGCGGCACGGCCAGGCCGGCCGCGGGCAAGGGATGCGCCCGCCCTGCTGCTTGCAGGGCGGACGAAGATGGGTACGGCGGCTCGGCCTGGTCGGCCACCGGGAAAGCGCCCGCCTGGCAACCAGCGAGGCGGGCAGGAGGCAAAGCCCGCGGCACGGCCAGGCCGGCCGTGGGCAAGGGATGCGCCCGCCCTGCTGCTTGCAGGGCGGACGAAGATGGGTACGGCGGCTCGGCCTGGTCGGCCACCGGGAAAGCGCCCGCCTGGCAACCAGCGAGGCGGGCAGGAGGCAAAGCCCGCGGCACGGCCAGGCCGGCCGCGTGCAAGGGATGCGCCCGCCCTGCTGCTTGCAGGGCGGACGAAGATGGGTATGGCGGCTCGGCCTGGCCGGCCGCCGGGAAAGCGCCCGCCTGGCAACCAGCGAGGCGGGCAGGAGGCAAAGCCCGCGGCACGGCCAGGCCGGCCGCGGGCAAGGGATACGCCCGCCCTGCTGCTTGCAGGGCGGGCGAAGATGGGGACGGCGGCTCGGCCTGGCCGGCCACCGGGAAAGCGCCCGCCTCGCAACCAGCGAGGCGGGCAGGAGGCTGGGCCCACGGCACGGCCAGGCCGGCCGCGGGCAATGCATGCGCCCGCCCTGCTACTTGCAGGGCGGAAGAAGACGGGTCCAGCGGCTCGGCCTGGCCAGCCACCGGGAAAGCGCCCGCCTGGCAACCAGCGAGGCAGGCAGGAGGCAAAGCCCGCGGCACGGCCAGGCCGGCCGCGGGCAAGGGATGTGCCCGCCCTGCTGCTTGCAGGGCGGGCGAAGATGGGTCCGGCGGCTCGGCCTGGCCGGCCGCCGGGAAAGCGCCCGCCTCGCAACCAGCGAGGCGGGCAGGAGGCTGGGCCCGCCCTGCTGCTTGCAGGGCGGACGAAGATGGTTCCGGCGGCTCGGCCTGGCCGGCCGCCGGGAATACGCCCGCCTCGCAACCAGCAAGGCGGGCAGGAGCCTGGGCCCGCGGCATGGCCTGGCCGGCCGCGGGCAAGGGATGCGCCCGCCCTGCTGCTTGCAGGGCAGACGAAGATGGGGCCGGCGGCTCGGCCTGGCCGGCCGCCGGGAAAGCGCCCGCCTCGCAACCAGCGAGGCGGGCAGGAGGCAAAGCCCGCGGCGCGGCCTGGCCGGCCGCGGGCGAGGGATGCGCCCGCCCTGCTGCTTGCAGGGCGGGCGAAGACGGGCTCGGCCTGGCCGGCCGCCAGGAAAGCGCCCACCTTAGTAGGAAAGGAGAGGGTCATGGCAGAAACACCAGGAGATTATTGAGCTTGTTCCTCCTGGCTATTAAAGTAAGTGACTGAGTTTTGTTAAACGTTCTGCCCTGGTGGCATGGGGATGGAGAGGGCACAGTTTGCCCATGCCTGGTTTCTGCTGGTAAAACCTTCTGCCCTGGTGCCATGGGGATGGAGAGGGCACAGTTTGCCCATGCCTGGTTTCTGCTGGCAAAACTTTCTGCCCTGGTGCCATGGGGATGGGAGGGCAGAGTTTGGCCAGTGCCTGGTTTCTGCTGGCACAACTTTCTGCCCTGGTGGCATGGGGATGGAGAGGGCACAGTTTGCCCATTCCTGGTTTCTGCTGGCAAAACTTTCTGCACTGGTGCCATGGGGATGGGAGGGCAGAGTTTGGCCAGTGCCTGGTTTCTGCTGGCAAAACTTTCTGCCCTGGTGGCATGGGGACGGAGAGGGCACAGTTTGCCCATGCCCGGTTTCTGCTGGCAAAACTTTCTGCCCTGGTGCCATGGGGATGGGAGGGCAGAGTTTGGCCAGTACCTGGTTTCTGCTGGCAAAACATTCTGCCCTGGTGCCATGGTGATGGGAGGGCAGAGTTTGGCCAGTGCCTGGGTTCTATTGCCAAAACTTTCTATCCTGGTGCCATGGGGAGGGGAGATTTTGCTATAATCTGGCAGAAAAATAGTGAGGATCTGTAATTTGGAACTCCATTTTTGTACTGTAGTGGCACCAAAAAGCATAGGATCCATATTTGCGGGCGGGTGGGGGGGTGGGGGTAGTCTGTGCATATGAACATAATGTGTGATGTGAAGGTGAATTTGGGGTTACCCAGTGCAAAAATCCTGAGAGTCCATGAGGATCTGACTTGAACCTACCATGGTGCCATGGAGCATGGCATGCAGGATTATTATGTTCAGACATGTGTCTAGGGTATGAGCTGTGATGTTCTGGTGATTTTGGGGTGACCAAGTGGAAGAATCATGAGGATCCATGTTTTTCAAGTAGGTTTTTGCACCACTACGGCACCATGAAGCGTGGACTGTGTGATTGTTGTGTTTATACATGTGGCTAATGACTGGAGTTGTGATGTTCTGGTGATTTTGGGATGATTTAGTGCAAAAATCATGAGGATCCATGTTTTCAAGCAGGTTTTTGTGCCACTGCAGCACCACAGAGCATGGGATGCGTGATTGTTTTGGTGCTTCCTGCAGAATAAGACATGTTCTATAATTTTATGGTGATTTCATTTCATTCCAGTGTAAAAATCATATGAATTCATGATGATCTGTTTAAAATCATCTGCATCTGGTTTTTACCCAGATTTGTGAGTTTGGGCATGTTCTATAATGTGATGGCCACTTTGAGATGACCTGCTGCAAAAAAACTTTTTTTGTCATGGTGGAGGAGGGCGGTTGCCGGGGGCGGGACACTTATATTTTGCCCCAGGCTCAATTTCCCCAGCTACGCCTCTGGCAGTGCGGCAGCCTCCTGCGCTGCGGCACTGCCTTCTGGGGCACTCCCCTGTTTCCCGCCCTGTGCTCTTTCGCCAACACCCCCCCCCCCCCCGGTCAATGGCGTCCCACTTTACCAATGTTAAAATCTGGTCACCTTACACTTGGGGCTATTATACTTTGGTGACATTTCTAATGGATGACATTTCATCCACCCTCCCCTATAGACTGCTTCACGTGGGCATTTTTGCTGTTGGATCATCTCAACTCAGAAGAAGACCCCTGAGACGAGGCACCCCATGGAACCATTTTGACTCTTATGGCAAGAACTGGTGGTGTACCCACTTCAAAGTGTACCTACAGCAGGAGCAGCAGTGGCGTAGGAGGTTAAGAGCTCGTGTATCTAATCTGGAGGAACCGGGTTTGATTCCCAGCTCTGCCGCCTGAGCTGTGGAGGCTTATCTGGGGAATTCAGATTAGCCTGTGCACTCCCACACACGCCAGCTGGGTGACCTTGGGCTAGTCACAGCTTCTCGGAGCTCTCTCAGCCCCACCTACCTCACAGGGTGTTTGTTGTGAGGGGGGAAGGGCAAGGAGATTGCAAGCCCCTTTGAGTCTCCTGCACGAGAGAAAGGGGGGATATAAATCCAAACTCTTCTTCTTCTACTACTACAACAAAGTACACGTGCCTAGTGGCAATGGGCGGGGACTGAGTTTGAAACCATCTTCAATGCGCACCACGGGTTCTCTATGGCCCCTTTCACACATGCAGAATAATGCACCTTCAATCCACTTTCAATGTACGTCACAGCTATGCGGAATAGCAAAATCCATTTGCAAACAATTGTGAAAGTGAATTGAAAGTGCATTATTTTGCTTGTGCGGAAGGGGCCTATGACTCTCTCCATGGTAGCCGTGGAGGCCCAGAGCCGCTAAACATCACACATCAAACTGCCTTACAATAGGACAAGAACATAAGAACAAGGCAGCTGGATCAGACCAGAGTCCATCTAGTCCAGCTCTCTGCTACTCGCAGTGGCCCACCAGGTGCCTTTGGGAGCTCACATGCAGGATGTGAAAGCAATGGCCTTCTGCGGCTGCTGCTGCTCCCAATCACCTGGTCTGCTAAGGCATTTGCAATCTCAGATCAAGGAGGATCAAGATTGGAGGCCATAAATCGACTTCTCCTCCATAAATCTGTCCAAGCCCCCTTTAAAGCTATCCAGGCTAGTGGCCATCACCACCTCCTGTGGCAGCATATTCCAAACACCAATCCCACGTTGCGTGAAGAAGTGTTTCCTTTTATTAGTCCTAATTCTTCCCCCCAGCATTTTCAATGAATGCCCCCTGGTTCTAGTATTGTGAGAAAGAGAGAAAAATTTCTCTCTGTCAACATTTCTCTCTGTCAACATTTTCTACCCCATTTCTACCCCATGCATAATTTTATAGGCTTCAATCATATCCCCCCTCAGACGTCTCCTCTCCAAACTAAAGAGTCCCAAACGCTGCAGCCTCTCCTCATAAGGAAGGTGCTCACATGCAGGATGTGAAAGCAATGGCCTTCTGCTGCTGTTGCTCCCGAGCACCTGGTCTGCTAAGGCATTTGCAACCTCAGATCAAGGAGGATCAAGATTGGTAGCCATAAATCGACTTCTCCTCCATCAATCTGTCCAAGCCCCCTTTAAAGCTATCCAGGCTAGTGGCCATCACCACCTCCTGTGGCAGCATATTCCAAACACCAATCCCACGTTGCGTGAAGAAGTGTTTCCTTTTATTAGTCCTAATTCTTCCCCCCCAGCATTTTCAATGAATGCCCCCTGGTTCTAGTATTGTGAGAAAGAGAGAAAAATTTCTCTCTGTCAACATTTTCTACCCCATGCATAATTTTATAGGCTTCAATCATATCCCCCCTCAGACGTCTCCTCTCCAAACTAAAGAGTCCCAAACGCTGCAGCCTCTCCTCATAAGGAAGGTGCTCACATGCAGGATGTGAAAGCAATGGCCTTCTGCTGCTGTTGCTCCCGAGCACCTGGTCTGCTAAGGCATTTGCAACCTCAGATCAAGGAGGATCAAGATTGGTAGCCATAAATCGACTTCTCCTCCATCAATCTGTCCAAGCCCCTTTTAAAGCTATCCAGGTGAGTGGCCATCACCACCTCCTGTGGCAGCATATTCCAAACACCAATCACACGTTGCGTGAAGAAGTGTTTCCTTTTATTAGTCCTAATTCTTCCCCCCAGCATTTTCAATGGATGCCCCCTGGTTCTAGTATTGTGAGAGGATAGACGCTTATGTCATTTCCAGTCAGACTGACAGCTGCTAGTCAAGGATTTGGGCGAGGGTCTTTTGCGTCACCTCCCACCAGACTCCATAACTGGAAATGGGGATTGAAGCTGGGACCTTCTGCATGTTAAGTAGATGCTCTGCCACGGAGTCATGGCCCCTCCCCAAAATAAAGAATACATGAAGCTCATCAGACCATTGGCCCATCAAAGTCAGAACCACTACATCAGACTACACAGAGAAGTCATTGAAATCCACGAGGACATGGACAATTTCAACAGAAAGGAAGAAACCATGAAAATGAACAAAACTTGGCTACCCGTGTTGAAAAACACTAGAGTCAGGACAGTGACTAATCAGCTCCACACAAACACAGGATGACTATAGGCAATAAACAATCAAAGGGAACAAAGGCCAGGCTACTTCTATTTAGATGCCCTCACCTATTGTCCTTGCTATCTTCATTGTTACTCACATGCTAATGGGTGGATCCCACTCATGTAAATCTAGCTTGCTAATTGCACCCTTTACTTGTTAACAGACAATGGTTCTTTCCCCCACCCTGGATACTCCAACAGGTATATATATACTCCGCTTGCTTTCCTGCTATCAGATCCTCTGAAGATGCCAGCCACAGATGCAGACGAAACATCAGGAGAGAATGCTGCTAGAACACGGCCATGCAGCCCGGAAACCACACAGCACCCCAAAGTCAGAATTGTCTGCTCAGGCTAGCAGCAGCGACCAAAACACTCAGGTAGAGATCTTTCACACAATTTACTACCTAATTCTTGTTTTAACAGGATTCAACCGGCAGCCACGGGCAAGCCAAGCAATTGCTCTGCCACCGAGCCACAGACTTTTCCTAACGCAATGTCACGAGAAGATGAGATTCACGGGAAAAAGATAATAATTGTCGAAGGCTTTCACGGCCGGAATCACTTGGGTGTTGTGTGGTTTCCGGGCTGTATGGCCGTGTTCTAGCAGCATTCTCTCCTGACGTTTCACCTGCATCTGTAGCTGGCATCCTCTGAAGATGCCAGCCACAGATGCAGGCGAAACGTCAGGAGAGAATGCTGCTAGAACACGGCCATACAGCCCGGAAACCACACAGCACCCAAAAGGTAATAATGCTAGGAAACTTTGAAGGCGGTAGGAAAAGCGGAAGACCCAAGATGAGAAGGATTGACTGAAGAAAGGAAACCGTGGTCCTCAGTCTGCAAGAGTTGTGGAACAGGACTTTGGGGACCCATAGGGTCACTACAAGTTCAACCCACACCGCAGTGGGTGGAAAAAGGGCTGGCCGCGCACCGCACGGTTTAGCATTCATGCCCCTGTTTCTGCATGCGCGCGCGCTAGACACAAGACGGCATTTTCTCGCTCGCTCTGAGATTTAACTTGTAAAGACCCTGGGCAGGGAAATGAACCATGAAACATGACAAATCTAACAGCCCACACTAAAATCTTTCAGCCGGCGTTCTCAAACAGCAAAAATCGGAAGGGTTTACAGCAGCCGGCGCCCTTGTGCACTCCAGTGGAAGTTCAGAATTGACGGACAAGCTGTCTCCTGGGCACGATTCTCTCTCGTTAGAAATCTGCTCACAAGAGGGGCGACACCTTGAAACTTAACAGTTTGTGGACCGGATCCTCCTTTACGTCTGGGATCCAGTCCAGGCCAGAACCTTTAATAGGCATATAATCAAGAAAACGTCTGGGATCCAAGGAGCACTCCCCCTCCCCGCAGCTTCTCGAAAACTAGGAAGGGGAACTGGCATCCAGTTTTAATTTCAATATGTTTTATTCTTGCCAATCTTTTTGTGGCGTAGTGGCTAAGAGCAGTGGCTAAGAGCAGGTGCACTCTGATCTGGAGGAAGCGGGTTTGATTCCCAGCTCTGACGCTTGAGTTGTGGAGGCTTATCTGGGGAGTTCAGATTAGCCTGTGCACTCCCACACACACCAGCTGGGTGACCTTGGGCTAGTCACAGCTTCTCGGAGCTCTCTCAGCCCCACCCACCTCACAGGGTGTTTGTTGTGAGGGGGGAAGGGCAAGGAGATTGTCAGCCCCTTTGAGTCTCCTGCAGGAGAGAAAGGGGGGATATAAATCCAAACTCCTCCTCCTCCTCCTCCTCCTCCTCCTCTTCTTCTTCTTCTTCTTCTTCTTCTTCTTCTTCTTCTTCTTCTTTGTTTCTGTGGTTGAAACTGAGGAACAGTTGATGTGAATCACCCACTGAGTTCGTGGATCAAAAGTAGTCATTTTCAATTGCTTGTTTTTTTAAAAAAAATATCATGACGTTTTCAATTTTATTCTATTTGTTTTCTTAAATCCAATCTACTATGTGCTCACGGCGGCGTGTTCTCTCATACAGCTTTTGGATGTACGGCATTTATATGTAGGATACGTGTGCGGTATTGATTTATTGACACACAAATGATGTTGACAAATGTGTTCGTTCGGCTGAAACCATTTGGGGGTGAGCAAATCAGAAACAGAAAAGAAAAAGATACCTCGGCGAATGCATATTTGTTGCGATCCGTTTTCCTCTGTATTTGATGAGATTTTGGAGGAATTGTTACTATAGGAAGAGAATCGGAAAAGGATCTTATTATCTGTCTGGTAATTTCTCAGTGGCTCTCGAATATTTACTGAATAAGTTTGGATAATGGTTGGGAGATCGTGTTATTTCAGAACGAAAATTTATAACTGTGGATACTAAATTGTTGAAGTGCATTGGTAGACATAAAATTGAGGATTTTCTTTAACTTTATATTCAATGAAGGTGTTTAGGATTAAAAGGAAAAAGGAAATTGCAAATGCCTTAGCAGACCAGGTGCTCGGGAGCAGCAGCAGCAGCAGAAGGCCATTGGTTTCATATCCTGCATGTGAGCTCCCAAAGGCACCTGGTGGGCCACTGCGAGTAGCAGAGAGCTGGACTAGATGGACTCTGGTCTGATCCAGCTGGCTTGTTCTTATGTTCTTATGAAAGGAACCATGGACTTTGATCACACAAGGCCGAAGAAAAAACAAAATGGGGCTATTGGGTTGTGACAGAAAAGGCGAGGAAAGCGAAATCATGCCTTTCCAGAGAAGAGGTAGAAAAGCGTAGTGGTGAGAGGGTCTGACTCGGACCTGGGAGACAGCGCTTCATGTTATAGACCAAGGGTGTCCAATTCTGGAACTTCAGATGCTCATGGACTACAATTCCCATCAGCCCCTGCTGGCATGGTCATCTTTTCCACTCTGCAAAAGGCTAATCAAAGTATAAGGATCCAGGCTTAGATTAGGGGGAAAGGCATAAGGGGTTATGGATCCAGCCCCTTCTGCCTTGCATGGCCATGCTCCAAATTGTGGTGGTGCGCTTGCATAATTTATCCTTAACTGGATGTAGAGACCCGTGATCCTTTTCTCATCTGCCTGTACCTCTAGCTGCAGAAGAAGAAGAGGAAGAGGAAGAGGAAGAAGGAACCTGCAAGGGTGCTCAGGCTAAGAGGGGGGCACTATGCCTTGGATCCCGGCTTCCTCCTACGGTTTACTGAGCCCTCCTCTTTCTCACCCTCCCCCACCTCCTCCAAGCTTTCCATTGCCTCCTCTTTCTCACCCTCCCCCATTGCCTGTTTTTCCCCTCCTCCACCACTGTATGATTTGCTCACTGGGCCTGGTTCCTCCTTTGGTGCCTTTCTACTACTTGTTTGGCTCGCTCACTCATCTGCCTGGCAGAGTACCTCCTCCGCGTCCTTATTTGTTCCTTCTTTCCCTGTTGTCTTCGTCTTCCCTTCACAACTCTCCACTTTAGAACAAGAGAAGAAGAGTTTGGATTTGTACCCTGCCATTCTCTCCCGTAAGGAGACTCCAGATTGTTTACAAACTCCTTCCCCTTCCTCTCCCCACAACAGACTTCTTTGTGAGGCAGGTGGGGCTGAGAGAGTTCCCAAAGAACTGTGACTAGGCTAGTGGTGGCGAACCTTTGGCACTCCAGATGTCATGGACTACAATTCCCATCAACTCCTGTAGTCCATAACATCTGGAATGCCAAAGGTTTACCACCACTGGACTAGGCAAAGGTCACCCAGCAGGAATGTAGGAGTGCAGAAACACATCTGGTTCACAAGATAAGCCTCCGCCACTCAGGTGGAGGAGTGGGGAATCAAACCCAGTTCTCCAGATTAGAATCCACCTGCTCTTAACCGCCACACCAAGTTGGCTGTGTAGTGCTGTGTGTCTTTTGTCTGTTTTATTGTTTTGACAACACTTTTGCATTTTGTTTATTTTTTTATACAACCTCCCCCCCCATTTTTAATGTTCGGGATGCTTTTTCTTCCACAAGCATGGTGATTGTAGAGCGATTCCCCCCCTCGCCGTACATGGCCTTAATCTGCGGATTGAACAATTCACGGTTTTGCCCAGGTTTAGAGTTAGACAGAGCGGCCCAGAAAATGGGCGGGCGTGCCTGTGCGGAAGGAGTGAACGAGGTCTTCTTCCCTTTGCAAGTCTCGCTGAACTATTGCTCTGTGCAGATGACAAGATTACTGAACCATCCAACAATTAGCGGGCGGAGGGGCGCGTGTCTCAGCTCTCAGCCAGAAGCCTTAATTAACGGTAACCGCATCCCACTGCAACACGGAATGAATATCACCGTCAAAACGAAGCATATGGCTCTCTAAATGCCCAGAAGATTATCCCGGATGAGGAGTGGGGTTTATCACTTCCAGACGCCATAAATACAGCTGCGGCGGAGATCCCGTGACCGTCCACGGAAGGCCCGGGACACTCCGCTGGGATGATTGACCCAGAAGCTGGCTCTCTGTCAATGCCCCAGTTTAAAACAGTTCAAAGGCAGATACTGGTGGCTGGTTTCCCATCTGGTTCAGCAATGGATGCAGCTGCCTGGGTAAAAGGAGGTAGGTCGGCTGCTGATCGGAGCCTGAACGGTAGACAGTCTTGGGACGCAATGCATGTCACTCAGCCAAATGCCGTGGTGGCGAACCTTTGGCACTCCAGATGTTATGGACTACAATTCCCACCGGCCCCTGCCAGCCTGGCCAATTGGCCAGGCTGGCAGGGGCTGATGGGAATTGTAGTCCATAACATCTGAGTGCCAAAGGTTCGCCACCACTGAATGTCTACAATGAATAAAAGGCACGATCAAAACAGAATAAATATTTGCACAAAACGTCTCTCTTGAACATAACAACTTCTGTTGCAAACTGGTATACTTTCAGTGTGGTGTCGTGGTTAAGAGCAGGTGGATTCTAATCTGGAGAACCGGGTTGGATTCCCCACTCCTCCACCTGAGTGGCAGTGGCTTATCCGGTGAACCAGATGTGTTTCCACACTCCTACATTCCCGCTGGGTGTCCTTGGGCTAGTCACAGTTCTCTCCATACCCTCTCTCAGCCCCACCTGCCTCACAAGGTGTCTGTTGTGGTGAGAGGAAGGGAAAGGAGCTTGTCAGCCACCTTGAATCTCCTTACAGGAGAGAAAGGTGGGGTATAAATCCAGACTCTTCTTCTCTTGTTCTAAAGTGGAGAGTTGTGAAGGGAAGACGAAGACAACAGGGAAAGAAGGAACAAATAAGGGAAATATACCAGGAGGCACTCTGCCAGGCAGATGAGTGAGCGAGCCAAACAAGTAGTAGAAAGGCACCAAAAGAGGAACCAGGCCCAGCAAGCAAATCATACAGTGGCGGAGGAGGGGAAAAACAGGCATTGGGGAGAGCTTGGAGGAGGTGGGGGAGGGTGAGAAAGAGGAGGGCTCAGAAAACCGTACGAGGAAGCCAGGATCCAAGGCATAGTGCTCCTCGCTTAGCCTGAGGACCCTTGCAGGTTCCTTCTTCCTCTTCCTCTACCTCTTCCTCTTCTTCTTCTGCAGCTAGAGGTACAGGCAGACGAGAAAAGAGGTACAGGCAGACGAGAAAAGAATAGAGGTACAGGCTAGAGGTACAGGCAGACGAGAAAAGAGGTACACGCAGACGAGAAAAGCTAGAGGTACAGGCAGACGAGAAAAGAATCACGGGTCTCTACATCCAGTTAAGGATAAATTATGCAAGCGCTCCACCACAATTTGGAGCACGGCCATGCAAGACAGTCAGGAGGGGCTGGATCCATAACCCCTTATGCCTTTCCCCCTAATCTAAGCCTGGATCCTCAAGGAGCAGCAGTGGCGTAGGAGGTTAAGAGCTCATGTATCTAATCTGGAGGAACCGGGTTTGATTCCCAGCTCTGCCG
Organism: Sphaerodactylus townsendi; assembly: GCF_021028975.2. Lineage (NCBI taxonomy): Eukaryota > Metazoa > Chordata > Lepidosauria > Squamata > Sphaerodactylidae > Sphaerodactylus > Sphaerodactylus townsendi. The sequence goes on from NC_059433.1 coordinate 63,509,701, forward strand.
CTTGAGTTGTGGAGGCTTATCTGGGGAATTCAGATTAGCCTGTACACTCCCACACACACCAGCTGGGTGACCTTGGGCTAGTCACAGCTTCTCGGAGCTCTCTCAGTCCCACCTACCTCCCAGGGTGTTTGTTGTGAGGGGGGAAGGGCAAGGAGATTGTCAGCCCCTTTGAGTCTCCTGCAGGAGACTCAAAGGCAGCCCTCTCTTCTTTGACGGAGTAACAGAAACGAGTGAGCTTCGTGTTGGCTGTTTGTGCCCAAGGAAGGAGATGAACAGTGTCAGGGCCAGCTGCCGACTGCGATTAGACAAGAACTGGAAGTGTTTTGCACACATTATCCCTGGGCCAAATTAGCTCATCTGTGATGGACGCATGAACAGTCTCTAGATTTACAAACACTCAAAAAGTAACACCATTTTTGAGCTCAGCAGCATTTGTGTGGGAGCCATTTAATGCTTTCCTCTCCATGCAAGATCGCCTTTCCCACTCTTTCTTTCTGCAAAGGGGAAGGCAGGGTCTACTCTGAGAGGAAATGGCCCAAAAGGAAACATCCCCAACAATCAGAACACGATCCCCGTAACACCTTTGGACACATGACTGTGTATCTGAGATCGAGTTTACTAGAACCCTTAATCAGGCTGAATAATTAGAAGAAGAAAACAATCCCTCTCCCTTTGCTTTCCTCCTTCCCAACTGCAGGCATTTCAACTCTATTGCCTCCTTTAGCCGTAAATGGTCCTTACAACAACCCAGCAAAATAGGCCATTATTGTTTTACCCCAGTTGCAGAGGGCGACATTGGGCGTTTTCCCACTTACCTTCTCCTGCACGCTACTGTAGCCAAGTAGCACGGGGTCCCCCGGCACTCCCCACTACAGGGGCAGCGACAACGCAGCCGCCCCGACGCTGCCACTGTCGCGCCCCCTCAGCGCGTGTCATTCCTGGTACTCTTCGAAATGGCGCCTTTTGATGACCCCCGTGCAGAGCGCGGGGAAGCCCGGGCGCATGCCAGAAATGACGCGCGCTGAGAGTAGCGCGCGGCATAGGGGGCTCATGGTAAGTGGGGAAACGCTCTCTGAATGGAGTGTAGCACTTTCCTTTGGGCTTCTTGAGATATAGGGGCTGCCAACAGTGTTGGGATTCAAATAATTTAACAACTGTTTATTAACAAGCACCATTTTAACAACCGGTTCTGCCGAAGTGGTGCGAACCGGCTGAATCCCACCACTGGCTGCCAACCTTGGGGGCACACTGCAAAGCAGAAAAAGACTAAGCAAGAGAAACACTGGTGGCATAGTGACAAGGGTGTGCAAGATGGGCGTGCGCTGGTGTGGGGGCATGGCGGGGACATGTCAGGGGCATTCTGGGGCAGGGTGGGGGGCAGGGGCGTGGCAGAGGCACAGGGTGCACGCGTCCCCCGGGCGCAGTTCCCCCTAGCAACGGCCCTGAGAAACACTGTCCCTGCTGATTGGTGAAAGCTATTTTCTCCGAGGACGTTAGAGTCCCCTTTGAAAGCTTTTTTTCTCCGCGGATATTCGAGTCCCTTTTGAAAACCTCACAAGCCCCCGGAGACACGTTTGAAGCCAGGAACGTACCGGCAACCGGCCATCTTGTAGGTTTCTGAGACCGTACGAGGGGCTTTCTGTATTATTCATGTAGAATGACTTATGCTGTCTACGTCTATGAACAGATCTTATGCCTGGAGCACGCGACCAGTCTGAAAGACGCTTTAATGTTGAAATTGGAACGGAACCTTGTTCGAAGAATTCATGGTACTTGGTGTAACTACCGCTGGTTTAGTAAAATTTGAAAAGTATTCAGTCGTTCTGCTTGCTGGCCGTTTTTGTGCAATATTGGTGATCATTTCTACTCTGTTGCCCCCCCCCCCCCCCCATACTTTTTGCATTTGACGGAATAACTTGGGCCCCTTCCGCACATGCAGAATAATGCACTTTCAATCCACTTTCACAATTGTTTGCAAGTAGATTTTGCTATTCCAACAGTAAAATCCAGCTGCAAAATGCATTATTCTGCATGTGCAGAAGGGGCCTTAGAGATCTTCGGAAATCACAACTGATCCCCAGTCTAGAAGAAGAAGAAGAAGAGTTTGGATTTATAGCCCCCCTTTCTCTCCTGCAGGAGACTCAAAGGGGCTGACAATCTCCTTGCCCTTCCCCCCTCACAACAAACACCCTGTGAGGTGGGTAGGGCTGAGAGAGCTCCCAGAAGCTGTGACTAGCCCAAGGTCACCCAGCTGGCGTGTGTGGGAGCGCACAGGCTAATCTGAATTCCCCAGATAAGCCTCCACAGCTCAGGCGGCAGAGCTGGGAATCAAACCCGGTTCCTCCAGATTAGATACATGAGCTCTTAACCTCCTACGCCACTGCTGCTCCTTAGGTTGGAGGAAGGTCATGTGGAGGATCCCCCAACTCTGCCTGGCTCAAGGTCACACAGTCAGGTTCATTGCTGACCTTCTAGTTCCTAGTCTAAACCTTTGACTACTACACAACCTTGCCTATGACGTCTTTTAACTTCTTGTGTCTTCTCCTCTGAAGGATACAAAGTCGCCTGACTGATGACAATTGCCAGGTTTTCTCCTAACCTTCAATGAAACCAAGAAAAACAAGCAAAACTCAGGCATTAGAACATAAGAACATAAGAACTAGCCTGCTGGATCAGACCCGAGTCCATCTAGTCCAACTCTCTGCTACTTGCAGTGGCCCACCAGGTGCCTTGGGGAGCTCACGTGCAGGATGTGAAAGCAATGGCCTTCTGCGGCTGTTCCTCCCGATCACCTGGTCTGTTAAGGCATTTGCAATCTCAGATCCAAGAGGATCAAGATTGGTAGCCATAAATCGACTTCTCCTCCATATATCTGTCCAAGCCCCTTTTAAAGCTATCCAGGTTAGTGGCCATCACCACCACCTGTGTTCTGAATCTGAATTCCCCAGATAAGCCTCCACAGCTCAGGCGGCAGAGCTGGGAATCAAACCCGGTTCCTCCAGATTAGATTAGATACACGAGCTCTTAACCTCCTACGCCTCTGCTGCAGAAATCAATTCCCCTGGGGAAAAAATGGATGCTTTGGAGGATGTGCTCTACGGTACCATATCGCCAGGCACTGCTACTGAGTCTCCTGCCTTTCAACTCAAAGCTGGCAACCCTACTGAGATTCTGCATCCCAAACAGGTGCTTGCTGACTGAGTTGCGTCTGCTCCGCAAAGAGGCGCAGGTTCGAAAACATATCTCCCAAGCACCATACAACTCTTCTCTTAGCAGAGAATGACAGTGCTATTCAATATTTTTTTACAAACGACTTGGATGATGGGATGGAGGGCATGCTAATCAAATTTGCAAATGACACCAAATTAGGAGGGTAGCCAATACCCCAGAGGACAGAGTCAGAATTCAAAATGACCCGGACAGATTAGAGAGCTGGGCCAAAACAAACAAAAGGAATTTCAACAGAGATAAATGTAAGATACTACACTTAGGCAGAAAAAATGAAATGCACAGATATAGGATGGGTGACACCTGGCTTGACAACACTACATGTGAAAGGGATCTGTGAGTCTTAGTAGATAGACCACAAACTAAACAAAAGTCAGCAACGTGATGTGGCGGCCAAGAAAGCCAATGCAATTCTGGGCTGAATCAATAGGAGTCTACTGACACTTGATCAAAGGATGTAATAGCACTTCTCTATTCTGCATTGGTTAGACCTCACTTGGAATATTGTGTACAGTTCTGGGCACCGCAATTCAAGAAGGATATTGAGAAGCTGGAACTGGTCCAGAGGAGGGCAACCCAAATGGTAAAAGGTCTGGAATTCATGCCTTATGAAGAGAGACGTAGGGAGCTGGGGATGTTTAGTTTGGGGGAGAGATGGTTAAGAGGTGACATGATAGCCATGTTTAGTTATTTGGAGGGATGCCATATTGAGGAGGGAGCAAGCTTGTTTTCTGCTGCTCTAGAAACTAGGACCAGGAGTCATGGGTTCGAGGGGAAGGAAAAGAGATTCCACCTAAACATTAGGAAGAACTTTCTGACCGTCAGGGCTGTTCAACAGTGGAATTCACTGCCTCGGAGAGTGGTGGAGCCTCCTTTTTTGGAGGTTTTTAAACAGAGGCTGAACATATGTCGGGGGCGTTTTGACTGTGTGTCCCTGCATTGCAGGGGATTGGACTGGATGGCCCTTGGGGGTCTCTTCCAACTCTATGATTCCATGATTCTATATTACAACTCTTCTCTTAGCAGAGAAAGACAAGGGGAAAGTACGCACAGAGATCTGCACCACCCCACGTGACTCGCCAGGACCAGACAATAGAATCGCTCTCCGCTGCCTCCCAAAGGACTCCACATCTGTCCCGGACAATTAAGATACCAGATTAAGGATTAAGTGATATCGGCAGCGGAGTGGGGGGGGGGAGATTATACGGCTATTAGACGTCCCACAAAGGCTGCAGAATCCCTGCCGCCCCCCCAAGAGTCCGTTGCTGCATCTGGACCCTAAATGGCTTCCTTTCGCCGGTGGCCCACTTTCCGTCCAGCTGACAGCGGAAGACTTGAAAGTGGAGCACGGGACCTTGTCGGGGAAGGGAAACGTTTTGTCGGCTGATCTGTGCAGCCAGCCGCGAGGAAGGCAATCTGCCGGAGCGTGAAATGGGCCGGCCACGTGGCTCTCCCTGCAGGCAGGCGAGCGCCTCCCATCACTCATCCAAAGTGCACCCAGGAGCCACGGGGAGGGGAGAAAAAATGGAAATAAAAGAACCGCCCCTGAATAAGGCTCAGCAAAGTGTATCTTCAGGAGCAAATTGTGTGCGGAGATGAAACCGGCCGCCATTTCCAAATCATTCACTCTACAGTGGGCCCCGGCTCTCGGTGACTCTCTGCCGATTCGCCTGAGTTCGGGTTACACGAGCGGAGGGATTTGTAGATGGGTTTCTTTCCCCCGCCATCTTGCTGAGTTGTTAGAAGAGAGTAGCTTGCTGGAGGACACGGTTTCTAGCTTGAGGCAGTTTGCACGGTTTGTTCCTGGCTTGAGACAAACGAATTTTGTTTTAGCAAGAACTGCCTTTGGGGATGTTCCATTAATGGGATTCAGCCGGTTCGCACCGCTTCGGCAGAACCGGTTGTTAAAATGGTGCTTGTAAACAACCAGTTGTTAAATTATTTGAATTCCTACCACCGGAACGGTTGTTAAATTATTTTTAATCCTGCCACTGGGATACTCCCACCCCGCACAAAAATATAACCCTGACCAGGTGTTACATACCTGGCCAGAGGCGTACTGGGAGAATATGGGGCTGGGGCAAAACCTGCTCAAGCGCCCCCCCTCGCCCCACTCATGGCAGGCTCCTGGCCTGGCTGGGCTGCTCCTTCGGTTGGTGGAGGAGGGGGGCAGTGGTCCCAGACAGCCTGGAAGGCCTGGGTCTGGTGGGGTCAAGGTGGGCCAAGGAGAGCAGAGTGGGCCCGCAGCAGGCTCCTGGCTCGGCTGAGCTGCTCCTTCAGCCAGAGGAGGAGGAAGGTGGTGCTCCTGCCCAAAGGAGGGGGGAGCACCGGGTGGGTGTGCCTCTCCATGGGAGGGGTGTGGAGGGCAACTCTGTGCCCCCACGTGATCTAATGGGTGGTGCCCGGGGTCAAATAACCCCCCGTGTCCCTCTGGCAGATATGCCCCTGTACCTGGGACTTGGCTGTAGGGAAGAATTCAGGCCTCAGCCAGATGTGTCTATTGAGGGAAACAGTTGGGATGTCTTAGTGCAGTGGTATTCATTTGGGGAGAGCCACTTTCACAGTAGCCATCAACCAAAAGAGCTAGATTTCCTTCCCTACCTGACATAAGGTGTGTGTCTCAGGGTGGCTTGTAGTTTTATCTGTTCCTGTGGCAGGGGCTGTCCCTAGGTGGAAATATCTAGGTGGAAAAATGTCTGAGCAGGGATATGATTGAAGTCTATAAAATTATGCCTGGGGTAGAAAATGTCGACAGAGAGAAATTTTTCTCTCTTTCTCACAATACTAGAACCAGGGGGCATACATTGAAAATGCTGGGGGGAAGAATTAGGACTAATAAAAGGAAACACTTCTTCATGCAACATATGATTGGTGTTTGGAATATGCTGCCACAGGAGGTGGTGATGGCCACTAACCTGGATAGCTTTAAAAGGGGCTTGGACAGATTAATGGAGGAGAAGTCGATCTATGGCTACCAATCTTGATCCTCCTTGATCTGAGATTGCAAATGCCTTAGCAGACCAGGTGCTCAGAAGCAGCAGCAGCAGAAGGTCATTGCTTTCACATCCTGCCTGTGAGCTCCCAAAGGCACCTGGTGGGCCACTGCGAGTAGCAGAGTGCTGGACTAGATGGGCTCTGGTCTGATCCAGCAGGTTCTTTCTTATGTTCTTATCTACCAACAGCGTCCACTTGAGACCCTTGAGAGCAGCTGCCAGTCAGAGTAGACAATACTGACCATGATGGACCAATCATTTGATTTGGCAGAAGGCAATTGAATGTGTTCATGAGCTCCAGGAAACATCAAGGCACGCACCTTACATGTGATCGACCTGAGCAAACCAAGTTTCCCTGGCTATCTAGGACCTTTCCACACAGGCCAATTAACCTGGGATAATACTGGTAAAAAAAACCCGTTTCAGGAGGGAACTTGGCATGGCTCCTGCTCCCAAAGCGAGACTGCCCCACGTCCAGTGGTGGGATTCAGCAGGTTCGCACCACTTCAGCAGAACCGGTTGTTAACAAGATGATTGTAAACAACCAGTCGTTATGTCGAAGGCTTTCTTGGCCTGATTCAACTGGTCTGGTGGGTTTTCCGGGCTGTGTGGCCATGGTCTGGTGGAACAAGATCCACCACACCACGGCCACGCAGCCCAGAAAACCCACCAGAACAACCAGTTGTTAAATTAAATTGAGAGCAGGTGGATTCTAATCTGGAGAACCGGGTTTGATTCCCCACTCCTCCACCTGAGTGGCAGAAACTTATCTGGTGAACCAGATGTGTTTCCACACTCCTACATATTCCTGCTAGGTGACCTTGGTCTAGTCACAGTCCTCTCAGGACTCTCTCGGCCCCACCAACCTCACAAGGTATCTGTTGTGGGGAGAGGAAGGGAAAGGAGCTTGTAAGCCACCTCGAGTCTCCTTACAGGAGAGAAAGGTGGGGTATAAATCCAAACTCTTCTTTGCAAAGGCAAGGAATGGCAAACTAGCTCAGATTGTCCCTTGCCTTGAAAATCCAACAGGGTCACCATAAGTTGATGGCCCTTTCCACCACGAGGGAAAATCAGATCTCCTGAGCTCATCCTGCCCTTCAGTCAAGCGTTGTCCCCTTTCCTTTCTGACGGGCATTTGCTCCCGGATTAGTCAGGGGAAGTTTGGTGACAGGCGGACGGCTCAACCCGTGCCTCCCCCCCTCCTCCTCCCCCCTTGCGTCCTCTCAAGCTGTCGTCCCCGATTTGCATTTCAGGAAAGCATCCCTGCCCAATTTGGATGCTGGCTGCGAAACTGCTGAATTGCTTATTGGGCTCGTGGTTATGCTGCGTTTGCCGCTGCTGACCCCGACGTGCCACTTTGGATTAGCCTGTTAAGTTATATCATAATTAGATTGCAATATATAATACTACACGCACGGTCCGTGTTTGGCTTGCTCCATTTTGCATGGGGTTTTTACCAGCTGCGATCTTAAGAGACGGATCTATGGGAGCGGCTGGGCCTCCCCCCCCCCCCCGACTTGTCTGGAAAGAAGCCACTTCTGCCTAATAAAAAAAAATAATGGTGAACGTTCTTGGGCTACTCACAGAGGAACAAGAGAGCGACTCCCCTGAGTCCAAGTGGGAGTCCAAGAGATGAGTTCGAATTCTGAAGCCCTGGAGCAGGCTGGGAGCAGGGGGCAACATGGGAACCCTTGTCTGGTTGTCGTGGGTTTTCCGGGCTGTGTGGCTGTGCTCTAGTAGATCTTGTTCCTAACATTTCGCCTGCATCTGTGCCTGGCATCTTCAGAGGAGAGAAGTATAACATAACCTCTCTCTGTGATACCTCTCTGAAGATGCCGGCCACAGATGCAGGCGAAATGTTAGGAACAAGATCTACCAGACCAGAGGTGGGATCCAGCAGGTTCTGACAGGTTCCCGAGAGTAGGTTACTAATTATTTGTGTGTGCCGAGAGGGGGTTACTAATTGGCGATTTTGCCACGTGATGTTTGCCTTAGTTACGTCCCTCCTCTCAGCAGTAGCGCGCAGAACTTGAAGCAGTCTAGCAGGAGGTGCACCGGTGTGCGTGGCAGCCTGCGCCTGCGTGCATTTGTTTCCCACCCAAGGTCCAGCGCAGTGGCTGCGTCCTTGCCACAGCTCCGCCCAGCAATGCCCTGCCCCCAGAATGTCCGGCCACACCCCCATTGTGACCCGCCCAGCCACATTGGCGCTACGCCACAGTTTGAATCCCACCACCATGGGAACCTGTTACTAAAATTTTTGGATCCCACCACTGTACCAGATCATGTCCACACAGCCTGGAAAATCCACAATAACCAGTTGAGCCCGGCCATGAAAGCCTTTGACAATACATGGGACTCCTTGGCTGGTTTTCTTCCTTTCACTTTCGCGGGCAAATAGCTTCTCACCCCAGAGGCGTAGATCCAAGAGGGGGGGGTGAGAGATGCACCTGGCGCGCGCCCCTGTGGGGGTGTGACGAGGGCGTTCTGGGGGGCATGGTGCGGGCATTCCGGGGCAGGACAGGGGCGGAGGGTGCACCAGTGAACTGAGTATTCCCCCCTTGCTACGCCTCTGTCTCACCCTCTGGGGCAGCCAGCCCCGTCCATATCATGAAGACTCCTTTCCACTTGGGAACACTGAGAGTCATTTCACTGGGCTGGGATCTCAAAAACAGAGGTGGGAGGAGCATTAACCGAGAATTGCGGTACGGGAACTCAGACCCAGCCAACGCTGGCTTGATTGATACTCGCTTTAAACCTGTCAATAAACCAATTTCTGAACCCCAGAGCCTGGTTATGGCAGGGGTCGGCAGATCTTGACACAACGGTCTGTTTTATTAGCATAAGATCAGCCGTGCTGGATTGGACCAGTGGTCTATCGAGACCAGCAATGTGTTTTGCTCAGGGACCAACCAGAGAAGATCTATGAAGAAGACCTATGAAGAAGACCCTACGGGGGTAGGGCAGGTTATCAAATCGAATAAATAAATAAACAGATAGATAGATAGATAGATAGATAGATAGATAGATAGATAGATAGATAGATAGATAGATAGATAGATAGATAGATAGATAGATAGATAGATAGATAGATAGATAGATAGATAGATAAAGTAGGCACAGGAAACCCCCCCCCCCCAATTGTGTGCATGTCTCCCTACAACATGAGTGCCTTCAAACATGGGTTATTGTTTTTTTTCCAGTTTCATAGAATCATAGAGTTGGAAGAGACTTCAAAGGTCATCAAGTCCCACCCCTTGCAATGCAGGACACATGTTCATCCATCCTCTGTTTAAAAACCTCCAAAGGAAACCCCACAATTCTCCAAAGCAGTGAATCCCACTGTCGAACAGCCCCGACGGTCAGGAAGTTCTTTGCAATGTTTAAGTGGAGTCTCTTCTCCTTCACCTTGAACCCATGACTCCTGGTCCTAGTCTTTGGAGCAGCAGAAAAGAAGCTTGCTCCCTCTTCCACATTACACCCCTCAAATATTTAAACATAGCTATCATGTCCTCCCTTAACCTTGGCTTCTCCAGACTAAACATCCCCAGCTCCCTAAGTTTCTCCTCGTAGGACATGGGCTCCAGACCTTTGACCATTTTGGTTGCCCTCCTCTGGACCCATTCCAACCTGTCAATATCCTTCTTGACTTGCTGTGCCCAGAACTGTACATAATACTCCAGGTGAGATCTAACTATAATTTAGTCATCAGGTCTAGCAAGTACTGTGGGTTCATCCTCCATTGCAGCCATTCTCAACCAGGGTACCGTGGTACCCTGGGGTGCCGTGAGCATGTCCCAGGGGTACCGCGGCAACACTACCGCCCCCCCTCATTTTTGTGGTGTCTCCCACCGGCGCCAGCAAGGACATGGAGCTGGCCCATGGGGCAGGGCCTGCCGCAAGGTCAGCAGCCACCACCACCCCCAGTGCTACCCTTCACCCTGGGAGGGGAAGGTGGGGTGTGTGGCAAGCAGGGGCAATGGGTGGGGAAGGTGGAGGGTGGCGGCAGGGGTACCGTGAGATATGAAGAGTGAGGTCAAGGGTACCCTGACCTCGAAAAGGTTGGGAAACACTGTTCCATTGATTTGTTTAGTGTCCGTGTGTGGGGGGGTGAGGGTGGGGAACATACATCAAGTTGCAGCTGAGTCGTGGCCAGCCTGTGGGGTTTGCAAGGCTGGAGGTATTCACAGGTGGTTCGGCGTTGCCTTCCTTAGCAGCCCGGTACTTTCTTGACGGTCTCTCATTCAAGCGCTAAACAGGGCCAACCCGGCTTAGCTTCTGAGATCAGATAAGACTGGGCTATAATTAAGTACCATCGAATTCCATCCAACTCCAGATGATTTGTAACGGAGTCTTGCGGGCAGGAGACTTTAAGCAGACTCCATAACAGAGGCATTATAAACAACAGGTCAGTCCCTGTTTTTGGATGGGAGGCTGGGACTGACACGTAGAGGCAGGCAAAGGCAAAACCCCTGAACTGATACTTTCCTTGAAAACCTTACAGGCTTAGCATAAATTGCTTGTGATTTGATGCTCCTTTCCACCACCAGTTCTTCAGCTGATAAACTCCTGTGTTTCACCAATCTATCCCCAAAGATGAAGGGAAAGGGAGGAAAAGGAAAGGAAGGGGAGGGAGGGAGGGAGGAAGGAAGGAAGGGGAGGGAGGGAACAGATGGGAAGGGAAGGCGGGAGGGAGGGAGGGAGGGAGGAACAAAAGAAAGGAAAAGGAGGGAGGGAGGGAAGGAATGAAGGAAAAGGAAGGAAGGAAGGAAGGAAGGAAGGAAGGAAGGAAGGAAGGAAGGAAGGAAGGAAGGAAGGAAGGAGGGAGGGAGGGAGAGAGGGAGGGAGGGAGGGAGGGGAGGGAGCAAGGAAGGGGAGGGAAGGAGGGAGGGAACAGAAGGGAAGGGAAGGGAAGGTGGGAGGGAGGGAGGGAGGAACAAAGGAAGGGAAAAGGAGGGAAGGAAGGAAGGAAGGAAGGAAGGAAGGAAGGAAGGAAGGAAGGAAGGAAGGAAGGAAGGAAGGAAGGAAGGAAGGAAGGAAGGAAGGAAGGAAGGAAGGAAGGAAGGAAGGAAGGAAGGCAGGAAGGCAGGAAGGCAGGAAGGCAGGAAGGCAGGAAGGAAGGAAGGCAGGAAGGAAGGAAGGCAGGAAGGAAGGAAGGAGGGGAGGGAGGGAGGGAGGGAGGGAGGGAGGAGAGGGAGGGGAGAGAGGGAACAGAAGAGAAGGGAAGGGTAGGGAAGGAGGGAGGGAGAGAGGAAGGAAGGAACGAACAAACGAAGGAAGGGAAAGGGGGAAGGGAAGGAAGGAAAAGGAAGGAAAAGGAAGGGAGGGAGGGAGGGAGGGGAGTCAGTTTCCAGGTCCAGTACTCCACTTGCCTGCTTACCAATCGACACACTCGAAATTGGGACAGATGTCAAAACATCTGCGCTAAACTGTCATCTGCTTTTCACATTGGAGTTAATCTCAGCTGGGGCGGGCCTGAGCTGCAGAGCGCACAGGGTGCCCCTCCCCCGTCCCCCGGAGCTTCCTGCTGTTCTCTGGTGTGAGAAGACGAGGGTGTTATTTTGCTAATTAAATACCTGCAAAAATGCGAAGGCAGCCAAACGAAGGAGGCGTCTAATTAAAAGGCAAAAGCCAAAAAGGAAAAAAAAGAAAGACCAAAAACAAATCAATTTGACAAAGGCTCTGCCGGACAACATCACGCGCCTGAACGCTGCGAATAGGCCAGAATGGATCACTCAGCCAAGGATTCATTTCCTGTGGGACAACGACCCAAGGCGGCATTCCCTGCATACATCGTTGTGGTTTATCACAACAGATTAAAAAAAAAAAGAACTAAGCAGGCAAGCTGAGAAATTTGCTAGCTCATAAGTAGGCCTACCCCACACGCCTACATTTTCAAAAATTATTAACACCAGCTTCATAAGAATTAGAATGCTATAGCGGTTAAAAGCAGACCTGGGCATTATACGGCCCGCGGGCCACATCCGGCCCGCCGGATGACCCTGACTGGCCCCCCTGCCGTGCTGGGGAGCGAGGCGCCTTTGAAAGCCCCGCAGAAGCCAGTTGCCTTGGCTGCTGGCTTCTGCGGGGCTTTCAAAAGCACCTCGCCCCCCTGCCTTTTGGCCCGGCCCTCCACAATATTTTCTGTTTCTTATGCGGCCCCATGGAAAAAATAATTGCCCACCCCTGGGTTAAAGGGTTGGACTAGGATCTGCGATTATAATGCCTATGTTCGAATCCCTATACAGTGAATGCTGGCTGGGTGACCGCAGGTCAGTCACATACTCTAGTGTCATCCTGGAAGCAGGGGCGTACTGCCCAGGGGGACATGGGATCATATGTCCCCGGGCTGTAACCATTTAGTTAAGTGAGGGGTGGAAAATCCCCTGTGAGGTGGGTGGGGCTGAGAGAGCTCTGAATAACAGTGACTAGCCCAAGGTCACCCACCTGGCGTGTGCGGGAGTGTACAGGCTAATCTGAATTCCCCAGATAAGCCTCCACAGCTCAAGTGGCAGAGTGGAGAATCCAGTTCTCCAGATTAGAGCGCGCCTACTCTTAACCACTACGCCACTGCTGCTCATCATTTATATCATGCATGCAAAATTCTCTAGTATGAAAACCCACAAGTGAGAAATGGGCGGCCAGAATCCAGTAATAGTCTGGCTTCAACCAATCTTCATTTGCTTGCGGTATTTTCAATATACATCAAAGGTGTCCCATACCAGGTCTTTCTTACAATTCAAGTCAGTCCTGTGTGGTGCGGTGGTTAAGAGCAGGTGGATTCCAATCTGGAGAACCGGGTTTGATTCCCCACTCCTCCACCAGAGCGGCGGAGGCTTATCTGGAGAACCAGATGTGTTTCCACACTCCTACATTCCTGCTGGGTGACCTTGGGCTAGTCACAGTTCTCTCAGAACTCTCTCAGCCCCACCTACTCCACAAGGTGTTTGTTGTTAGGAGAGGAAAGGAAAGGAACTTGTAAGAAATCTGGGGTCTCCCTACAGAAGAGAAAGGTGGGTATGTATCCAAACTCTTCTTCTACTACTATTTCACCACTGTTAGTCCCTGGCCACAAAATGTCCTTCAGTGGATTATATGCGTTGTCCACCTCACTGGGGGTTTAGTTGTAATTTCTTGATTCCAGCCATGAAGCCCTTTGGCAATACATTTCAACAGCCTCTCTGGTATCTGATAAAAGGAGTTTTGATTCAAGAGTAGTAGTAGTAGTAGTAGTAGTAGTAGTAGTAGTAGTAGTAGTAGTAGTAGTAGTAGTAGTAGTAGTAGTAGTAGTATTTATTCTATTTGATAAACTGCCATTCCTCTCGAGGGCTTAGTAGTAGTAGTAGTAGTAGTAGTAGTAGTAGTAGTAGTAGTAGTAGTAGTAGTAGTAGTAGTAGTAGTAGTAGTAGTAGTAGTTGGGATTTATACCCTACCTTTCCTGTAGAGAAAGCCGCTCAAGGTGGCTTACAAATTCCTTTCCCTTCCTCTCCTCACAACAGACACCTTGTGAGGCAGGTGGAGCCGAGAGAGTTCTGAGAGAACTGTGACTAGCCCAAGGTCACCCAGCAGGCTTCATGTGTAAGAATGGGGAAATAAATCCAGTTCATCAGATAAGAGTCTGCCGCTCAGGTGGGAGAGTGGGGAACCAAACACTGTTCTCCAGATTTGAGTCCACCGCTCTACACCCCGCTGGCTTATACCCTGAGTCTTATTGTTCTCTAAGATTCTAGTGGACTTGAATGGATCAGACTTGAAAACGTGGTAGGGAGGAGTGGAAATCAGGCAAAGTGGAGCGGAACAGCAGCCTCCTATCCAGGCCTAGGTGAGCAGTGACTCCTTTGTATAAGAAGAAGAATGGGTTTTATACCCCACTCAAAGTGGCTTACAACCTTCCTTTCCTCTCTCCCCACAAAAGACACTGGCCCACGGTCACCCAGGAGGCTTTGTATGGAGGAGTGGGGAATCAAATCTGGTTCTCTGGATTAAAGCCCACCACTCTTAACCACTACACCAGGGGTCTGCAACCTGCGGCTCTCCAGATGTTCATGGACTACAATTCCCATCAGCCCCTGGCAGGGGCTGGTGGGATTTGTAGTCCATGAACATCTGGAGAGCTGCAGGTTGCAGACCCCTGCTTGACTATACCATGCTGGAAATTGAGTGCCCCGGCTATCACAGGGCCGCCAGACACAATACCCATCACAATTCCCCACACTCAATTATTTGTACGCAACTATTTCTCATCCCCCCCCCTCCCCAGTAGCAAGGGGGTACCAAGAATGGACATCGATCCTCCTGTCAAGTTCTGTCTCTCCAGTGGCTGCCTGCTCTAATCCACTTCACTGGCCAGCTAAAGAAGCCACGCTTGAAAGTACTGCGCGGTTTCATCACAGGAGGACGGGCCACGAGGCAGGAATAAGGGCTCTAGGACGAGCTGTGCTGAAACTCTGCTTCTGCGGGGCCCCAGGGGCCAAGAAACCGGCTGCCCGAGCCCATGGCAAAGCGCAATACTAAAACTGCCTCCCGTTTTATCAACAGTGTGAGATCCTAGCTCGGCGCAAGAACGTTGCAAGCCAGACACAATTTAAAGAAGGAATAAGAGGCGTAGGTGGTTAAGAGCTCATGTATCTAATCTGGAGGAACCGGGTTTGATTCCCAGCTCTGCCGCCTGAGCTGTGGAGGCTTATCTGGGGAATTCAGATAAGGTTTGAGATCTAACAGGTAGGTGGGCTGAGAGAGTTTGGATCACACAAGCATAGAATCATAGCATCATAGAGTTGGAGGAGACCCCAAGGGCCACCAAGTACAACCCCATGCAATGCAGGAACACACAATCAAAGCAGTAGTGATAGATAAGAACGTAAGAATATAAGAACATAAGAACAAGCCAGCTGGATCAGACCAGAGTCTATCTAGTCCAGCTCTCTACTACTCGCAGTGGCCCACCAGGTGCCTTTGGGAGCTCACATGCAGGATGTGAAAGCAATGGCCTTCTGCGGCTGTTGCTCCCGATCACCTGGTCTGTTAAGGCATTTGCAATCTCAGAGGATCAAGATTGATAGATGGTCATCCAGCCTCTGTTTAAAAACCTCCAAAGAAGGAGACTCCACCACACTCCAAGGCGGTGCACTCCAGTGTCCAACAGCCCTTACTGTCAGGAAGTTTTCCTGATGTTGAGGTGGAATCTCTTTTCCTTCCCCTTGAACCCATTACTCCGGGTCCTAGTCTCTGAAACAGCAGAACAACATGATATCCCTTCAAATATCTAAACATAGCTACCATGTCACCTCTTAACCTTCTCTTCATCAAACTAAACATCCCCAGCTCCCTAAGTCTCTCCTCGTAGGGCATGGATTCCAGACCTTTGACCACTTTGGTTGCCCTCCTCTGGACCCGTTCCAGCTTGTCAATATCCCTCTTGAATTGCGGTGCCCAGAACTGTTCACAATATTCCGGGTGATTTCTAACCAGCGCAGAATAGAGAGCTACAATTACATCCTTCGATCTAGACACTATAGATACAGCGCAGAATTGCATCGGCTTTCTTGGCCGCCACAACATAACCAGTTTTTAAAAACCAGGGAACAGACAAATAGAGTCCTATTTGAGGTAGCGGACTCCATCCCTTCTGTGAGCGATGCTTCCCTCTGGCGGCAGGTCTGTAGGGAGAACACAGCTCCTAGCCTGCTTCCAAATGGGTGGGATCTAGACACATGTCGTTATTGTCAAAGTCAGGCAAATTAAAAATTAAGGGGCTGGTTTGTACCATATAAAACAGAGCCATCCGTGGCTGGACAGAAATAAATGCTTTTTTTGTGGATCAGATCCAAACTCTTCTTCTAAATATTGGGACGGAGAATGATATATGTTGCTCTAGGCTGCTTGGAGGAAGAATTGGATAGCATCTGAACACAAATCGTGCTTCGAAATGCCACCGCAACAGCAACTTTTTTTTCTCTCTCACAATACTAGAAATTTTTCTCTCTTTCTCACAATACTAGAACCAGGGGGCATTCATTGAAAATGCTGGGGGGAAGAATTAGGACTAACAAAAGGAAACACTTCTTCACACAACGTGGGATTGGTGTTTGGAATATGCTGCCACAGGAGGTGGTGATGGCCACTAACCTGGATAGCTTTAAAAAGGGCTTGGACAGATTTATGGAGGAGAAGTCAATCTATGGCTACCAATCTTGATCCTCTTTGATCTGAGATTGCAAATGCCTTAGCAGACCAGGTACTCAGGAGCAGCAGCAGCAGAAGGCCATTGCTTTCACATCCTGCACGTGAGCTCCCAAAGGCACCTGGTGGGCCACTGCGAGTAGCAGAGTGCTGGACTAGATGGACTCTGGTCTGATCCAGCTGGCTAGTTCTTATGTTCTTAACTGGGAATCCTAGACCAGAGTAGCAGTTCAAGACAAACAATATTTGGGCAGGAAGAACAATTTTTCTGTGCTTCCTATGCAGCGTGGTGGCCAAGTTTGCAGATGATACCAAATCATGTAGGGTGGTGAGAACTGCAAAGGATTGCGAAGAGCTCCAAGCGGACCTTGATGAATTAGGTGAGTGGGCTAAGAAATGGCAAATGCAGTTCAATGTAGCAAAATGCAAAGTGATGCACATCGGGGCAAAACATCCATACTTCACATACACGCTACAGGGGTCAGTGCTATCAGTCACAGACCAGGAAAGGGATTTGGGCGTCTTTGTTGATAGTTCCATGGGAATGTCAACTCAATGCATGGCGGCTGTGAAAAAGGCAAACTCTATGCTGGGGATCATTAGGAAAGGAGTTGAGAATAAAACTGCAAAGATTGTCATGCCCTTATATAAAGCCGTGGTGTGACGGCACTTGGAGTACTGTGTTCAGTTCTGGTCGCCACATCTCAAAAAGGATATCGAAGAGATAGAAAAAGTGCTGAGAAGGGCAACGAGGATGATTGAAGGACTGGAGCACCTTCCTTATGAGGAGAGGCTGCAGCGTTTGGGACTCTTTAGTTTCACATCCTGCATGTGAGCTCCCAATGGCACCTGGTGGGCCACTGCGAGTAGCAGAGAGCTGGACTAGATGGACTCTGGTCTGATCCAGTTGGCTTGTTCTTATGTTCTTATGTTCTTATCTGATTACTCCCCCACCTGTTCAGAAATATACAACATTTGGACTCTGTTTCAACACTAATGGGGGAATCTTTTCAGTAATAAGAGCGTTTACAATATTTGCAGTTGATCCTGTGTTCAAACTCTGCTGTTTTTATGCTGGAGATTTGGGGGCGGAGCTTCAGGAGGGAGGGGTTTGGAGGGGGAGGGGCCTCATCAGAGGATAACACTATAGAGTCCACACTACAACGTTGTAATTTGCTCCTGAGGAGCTGGTCTCTGGAATCTGGAGATCAGTTGAAATTCCAGGACATCTCCCGGGCCTCACTGGAGGGTGGCAACTCTGAAGATCATTAAAAAAGCACATTGACTTGTGGGACTGCAGAGGCACAGAGGGGCAATCCCAGATTCGGCCTTCCGTGCCAGAGCTTGAGGATAGCAGAATATAATCCTTCCACTCTGCTAAATCTCAGCCAAGGGAAGGGTGGTCATTCCACCCAGCCCTACTTTAGGATGGTTGAGTTGCTTGATGCTGAATAAGAAGAGTTTGGATTTATATCCCCCCTCTCCTGCCTGAAGGAGACTCAAAAGGGCTTACAATCTCATTCTCCACCCCTCAACAAACACCCTGTGAGGTGGGTGGGGCTGAGAGAGCTCCGAAGAACCGTGACTAGCCCAAAGTCTCCCAGTTGGCATGTGTCAGAGTGCACAAACTAATCTGTTTCACCACAACTGTGGTGAAGCCTCCACAACTGAAGTGGCAGAGGAGGGAATCAAACCCAGTTCTCCAGATTAGAGTGCACCTGATCTTAACCACTACACCATGCAGTTAAGTTGCGACGATCGCTTGGGCACATGAACACGTGAAGCTGCATTATATGGAATGAGACCATCATGGATCCAGCACTCTCTACACTGGCTGGTAGCGACTCTCCAGGGTTTTAAACGGAGGTCTTCCACATCAACTTCTGATTGGAAAAAGTCCTGAAGATTTGGGAGTGGTACCTCGGAAGGATCTGATTTGGGGAGGGGGCTCAGCAGAGCCCACCCTCCAAAGTGGCCATTTCGCTATAGCAGGGGTCTGTAAGAACATAAGAACATAAGAACAAGCCAGCTGGATCAGACCAGAGTCCATCTAGTCCAGCTCTCTGCTACTCGCAGTGGCCCACCAGGTGCCTTTGGGAGCTCACATGCAGGAGGTGAAAGCAATGGCCTTCTGCGGCTGTTGCTCCCGAGCACCTGGTCTGCTAAGGCATTGCAATCTCAGATCAAAGAGGATCAAGATTGGTAGCCAAAGATCGACTTCTCCTCCATAAATCTGTCCAAGCCCTTTTTAAAGCTATCCAGGTTAGTGGCCCTCACCACCTCCTGTGGCAGCATATTCCAAACACCAATCACACGTTGCGTGAAGAAGTGTTTCCTTTTATTAGTCCTAATTCTTCCCCCCCCCC